>NW_028123995.1:1800000-2206180 GCF_965194805.1 Balaenoptera borealis
TCATGCTGCTACTAACCTTACGACATTGATTTCATGGCTGAGTGATATTCCATTGTACATAAGGACCACAACTTCTTTATCCATTTTTCTCTTTCCTGGGATATTTAAGGTGGAATGAAGTGGAGGTCCTGGTCAACAGAGCAGCCCTAAACTTTGGGGTGCTTGTGTCTTGCTGATTTTTAATTTTCCCAATTTATACCCCCATGAGTGGAAGTGCCCTATGCTCTCTAAGCTGTGTTTTTTCAGATGTTTCAGGACTCACCGGACACTTCTCCGGAGTGGCTCTTGGCAATTTACATCCCGCCCATCAGTGTAGCAAGGCTCCCATTTCTCCATGGCCTGTCCTGCATTTCTGGTTTTGACACTTTTTTCAGCATGGCCCTTTTGACCGATGGGAAGCGAGACTTCTTTGTAGCGCTGATTTGCCTTTCCAGGTGGCTTGGTTGGCCAAAAAGGGCGTATGCGTTTTTTCCTGAATATATTCAGGAAAAAACGCATACGCCCTTTTTGGCCAAGGGCATCATTGTCAACGTTTTGCCGCTTTTCATGTGCTTTAAAGGCGATTCGTATCTACCTCCTGAAATCTGTTTCCTGCAATTCTGCCTTGATTTCAAATCCTCTTCTTTGCCTTCCCTCAATATATTTGTGGACGACAGTTATCATTTATAACTCTGCAGGTTTGTGAATTGCAGTGCCCTGAACCTCCATTTTACAACTCGTTTTTATGGGAGCTGGCCACAAAATCGCAGAATGGCTTCAGGCCCTGTTCTGGTTCCGGGGGTCAGGCTGAGCCTGTGGTTAATTCTTCTTTCTGATGGGAAAATAGAGTGACCTGTGCCTGTCCCAACACCAAGAGCTAGTCTCTCGTTGGTTCCACGTCTTCCCGTTTATCCTCAGGACAAATTGCAACCCGCATGGAACAGGAGGTTAAAGGTGCTGATGCTCCAAGTAGGGAGCTTGCTAGTAAAGCGGCTGGAATGGCGAACCCGGGCACAAGGAGTTGAGAAATGAGGTGCGTTTTAGAAACCTTTCTCCATCACACGGTGTACCATCTTCTGGGTTTCTCATGCATGTTTTTGATGTAGGAAGATGCCCTTGAACCTGGAGATTTGGGACCCATGCGATGGGTACCACGCAGTATTCCTTTAAAGGGTCTGCGTTTGCTCACCCAACCTCACCAAACCTCTCAGCCCCAAGAGTGTCCACCCTTATGTCTCATCCAGCTGTGCGTCTAGATATGGTCAATCCAGGTTGCATCACAGCCCCTGAACGCATTGTATAAGAATTTCTCTCTCTTTCACTGTCTTTGTTTCATGGGTGTTTCAAAGTAATTTATTTTTATAATGGGGTTTAGCTGCTTTTCACTGCTGTGTTTATGCCGCTTTACACCCACTTGACACACTAACAGACAGATATCAATACATAGGTTTTACGATTATTATTAGTCAGATATATTCTTGTGCGGTGAATACGGCGTGCTGAGTCCAGTTCTCTGAGCAAGGAGTAGGTCTTGTCTATTACATATTGGGTTTATGGAACGGTATCTGAGCTAATTTGATACCCTTGTTTTATGTATCACCCCACCTCACCTTTCCCGTTAAGCAGCCATAGTGTGTTTTCTGCATGTGTGACTCTGTTCTGTTTTGTAATTCAGTTCAAGTGTAACGGTTTTTACATTCCCTCTATCAGTGATACCTTATGAGAAGTGTCCTTTTCTGTGTGACTTATTTCACTTAGAATCGTCGTACCTAAATCCACTCATCATGCTGCTACTAACCTTACGACATTGATTTCATGGCTGAGTGATATTCCATTGTACATAAGGACCACAACTTCTTTATCCATTTTTCTCTTTCCTGGGATATTTAAGGTGGAATGAAGTGGAGGTCCTGGTCAACAGAGCAGCCCTAAACTTTGGGGTGCTTGTGTCTTGCTGATTTTTAATTTTCCCAATTTATACCCCCATGAGTGGAAGTGCCCTATGCTCTCTAAGCTGTGTTTTTTCAGATGTTTCAGGACTCACCGGACACTTCTCCGGAGTGGCTCTTGGCAATTTACATCCCGCCCATCAGTGTAGCAAGGCTCCCATTTCTCCATGGCCTGTCCTGCATTTCTGGTTTTGACACTTTTTTCAGCATGGCCCTTTTGACCGATGGGAAGCGAGACTTCTTTGTAGCGCTGATTTGCCTTTCCAGGTGGCTTGGTTGGCCAAAAAGGGCGTATGCGTTTTTTCCTGAATATATTCAGGAAAAAACGCATACGCCCTTTTTGGCCAAGGGCATCATTGTCAACGTTTTGCCGCTTTTCATGTGCTTTAAAGGCGATTCGTATCTACCTCCTGAAATCTGTTTCCTGCAATTCTGCCTTGATTTCAAATCCTCTTCTTTGCCTTCCCTCAATATATTTGTGGACGACAGTTATCATTTATAACTCTGCAGGTTTGTGAATTGCAGTGCCCTGAACCTCCATTTTACAACTCGTTTTTATGGGAGCTGGCCACAAAATCGCAGAATGGCTTCAGGCCCTGTTCTGGTTCCGGGGGTCAGGCTGAGCCTGTGGTTAATTCTTCTTTCTGATGGGAAAATAGAGTGACCTGTGCCTGTCCCAACACCAAGAGCTAGTCTCTCGTTGGTTCCACGTCTTCCCGTTTATCCTCAGGACAAATTGCAACCCGCATGGAACAGGAGGTTAAAGGTGCTGATGCTCCAAGTAGGGAGCTTGCTAGTAAAGCGGCTGGAATGGCGAACCCGGGCACAAGGAGTTGAGAAATGAGGTGCGTTTTAGAAACCTTTCTCCATCACACGGTGTACCATCTTCTGGGTTTCTCATGCATGTTTTTGATGTAGGAAGATGCCCTTGAACCTGGAGATTTGGGACCCATGCGATGGGTACCACGCAGTATTCCTTTAAAGGGTCTGCGTTTGCTCACCCAACCTCACCAAACCTCTCAGCCCCAAGAGTGTCCACCCTTATGTCTCATCCAGCTGTGCGTCTAGATATGGTCAATCCAGGTTGCATCACAGCCCCTGAACGCATTGTGTAAGAATTTCTCTCTCTTTCACTGTCTTTGTTTCATGGGTGTTTCAAAGTAATTTATTTTTATAATGGGGTTTAGCTGCTTTTCACTGCTGTGTTTATGCCGCTTTACACCCACTTGACACACTAACAGAGAGATATCAATACATAGGTTTTACGATTATTATTAGTCAGATATATTCTTGTGCGGTGAATAGGGCGTGCTGAGTCCAGTTCTCTGAGCAAGGAGTAGGTCTTGTCTATTACATATTGGGTTTATGGAACGGTATCTGAGCTAATTTGATACCCTTGTTTTATGTATCACCCCACCTCACCTTTCCCGTTAAGCAGCCATAGTGTGTTTTCTGCATGTGTGACTCTGTTCTGTTTTGTAATTCAGTTCAAGTGTAACGGTTTTTACATTCCCTCTATCAGTGATACCTTATGAGAAGTGTCCTTTTCTGTGTGACTTATTTCACTTAGAATCGTCGTACCTAAATCCACTCATCATGCTGCTACTAACCTTACGACATTGATTTCCTGGCTGAGTGATATTCCAATGTACATAAGGACCACAACTTCTTTATCCATTTTTCTCTTTCCTGGGATATTTAAGGTGGAATGAAGTGGAGGTCCTGGTCAACAGAGCAGCCCTAAACTTTGGGGTGCTTGTGTCTTGCTGATTTTTAATTTTCCCAATTTATACCCCCATGAGTGGAAGTGCCCTATGCTCTCTAAGCTGTGTTTTTCAGATGTTTCAGGACTCACCGGACACTTCTCCAGAGTGGCTCTTGGCAATTTACATCCCGCCCATCAGTGTAGCAAGGCTCCCATTTCTCCATGGCCTGTCCTGCATTTCTGGTTTTGACACTTTTTTCAGCATGGCCCTTTTGACCGATGGGAAGCGAGACTTCTTTGTAGCGCTGATTTGCCTTTCCAGGTTCCTTGGTTGGCCAAAAAGGGCGTATGCGTTTTTTCCTGAATATATTCAGGAAAAAACGCATACGCCCTTTTTGGCCAAGGGCATCATTGTCAACGTTTTGCCGCTTTTCATGTGCTTTAAAGGCGATTCGTATCTACCTCCTGAAATCTGTTTCCTGCAATTCTGCCTTGATTTCAAATCCTCTTCTTTGCCTTCCCTCAATATATTTGTGGACGAGAGTTATCATTTATAACTCTGCAGGTTTGTGAATTGCAGTGCCCTGAACCTCCATTTTACAACTCGTTTTTATGGGAGCTGGCCGCAAAATCGCAGAATGGCTTCAGGCCCTGTTCTGGTTCCGGGGGGCAGGCTGAGCCTGTGGTTAATTCTTCTTTCTGATGGGAAAATAGAGTGACCTGTGCCTGTCCCAACACCAAGAGCTAGTCTCTCGTTGGTTCCACGTCTTCCCGTTTATCCTCAGGACAAATTGCAACCTGTATGGAACAGGAGGTTAAAGGTGCTGATGCTCCAAGTAGGGAGCTTGCTAGTAAAGCGGCTGGAATGGCGAACCCGGGCACAAGGAGATGAGAAATGAGGTGCGTTTTAGAAACCTTTCCCCATCACACGGTGTACCATCTTCTGGGTTTCTCATGCATGTTTTTGATGTAGGAAGATGCCCTTGAACCTGGAGATTTGGGACCCATGCGATGGGTACCACGCAGTATTCCTTTAAAGGGTCTGCGTTTGCTCACCCAACCTCACCAAACCTCTCAGCCCCAAGAGTGTCCACCCTTATGTCTCATCCAGCTGTGCGTCTAGATATGGTCAATCCAGGTTGCATCACAGCCCCTGAACGCATTGTGTAAGAATTTCTCTCTCTTTCACTGTCTTTGTTTCATGGGTGTTTCAAAGTAATTTATTTTTATAATGGGGTTTAGCTGCTTTTCACTGCTGTGTTTATGCCGCTTTACACCCACTTGACACACTAACAGAGAGATATCAATACATAGGTTTTACGATTATTATTAGTCAGATATATTCTTGTGCGGTGAATAGGGCGTGCTGAGTCCAGTTCTCTGAGCAAGGAGTAGGTCTTGTCTATTACATATTGGGTTTATGGAACGGTATCTGAGCTAATTTGATACCCTTGTTTTATGTATCACCCCACCTCACCTTTCCCGTTAAGCAGCCATAGTGTGTTTTCTGCATGTGTGACTCTGTTCTGTTTTGTAATTCAGTTCAAGTGTAACGGTTTTTACATTCCCTCTATCAGTGATACCTTATGAGAAGTGTCCTTTTCTGTGTGACTTATTTCACTTAGAATCGTCGTACCTAAATCCACTCATCATGCTGCTACTAACCTTACGACATTGATTTCATGGCTGAGTGATATTCCATTGTACATAAGGACCACAACTTCTTTATCCATTTTTCTCTTTCCTGGGATATTTAAGGTGGAATGAAGTGGAGGTCCTGGTCAACAGAGCAGCCCTAAACTTTGGGGTGCTTGTGTCTTGCTGATTTTTAATTTTCCCAATTTATACCCCCATGAGTGGAAGTGCCCTATGCTCTCTAAGCTGTGTTTTTTCAGATGTTTCAGGACTCACCGGACACTTCTCCGGAGTGGCTCTTGGCAATTTACATCCCGCCCATCAGTGTAGCAAGGCTCCCATTTCTCCATGGCCTGTCCTGCATTTCTGGTTTTGACACTTTTTTCAGCATGGCCCTTTTGACCGATGGGAAGCGAGACTTCTTTGTAGCGCTGATTTGCCTTTCCAGGTGGCTTGGTTGGCCAAAAAGGGCGTATGCGTTTTTTCCTGAATATATTCAGGAAAAAACGCATACGCCCTTTTTGGCCAAGGGCATCATTGTCAACGTTTTGCCGCTTTTCATGTGCTTTAAAGGCGATTCGTATCTACCTCCTGAAATCTGTTTCCTGCAATTCTGCCTTGATTTCAAATCCTCTTCTTTGCCTTCCCTCAATATATTTGTGGACGACAGTTATCATTTATAACTCTGCAGGTTTGTGAATTGCAGTGCCCTGAAGCTCCATTTTACAACTCGTTTTTATGGGAGCTGGCCACAAAATCGCAGAATGGCTTCAGGCCCTGTTCTGGTTCCGGGGGTCAGGCTGAGCCTGTGGTTAATTCTTCTTTCTGATGGGAAAATAGAGTGACCTGTGCCTGTCCCAACACCAAGAGCTAGTCTCTCGTTGGTTCCACGTCTTCCCGTTTATCCTCAGGACAAATTGCAACCCGCATGGAACAGGAGGTTAAAGGTGCTGATGCTCCAAGTAGGGAGCTTGCTAGTAAAGCGGCTGGAATGGCGAACCCGGGCACAAGGAGTTGAGAAATGAGGTGCGTTTTAGAAACCTTTCTCCATCACACGGTGTACCATCTTCTGGGTTTCTCATGCATGTTTTTGATGTAGGAAGATGCCCTTGAACCTGGAGATTTGGGACCCATGCGATGGGTACCACGCAGTATTCCTTTAAAGGGTCTGCGTTTGCTCACCCAACCTCACCAAACCTCTCAGCCCCAAGAGTGTCCACCCTTATGTCTCATCCAGCTGTGCGTCTAGATATGGTCAATCCAGGTTGCATCACAGCCCCTGAACACATTGTGTAAGAATTTCTCTCTCTTTCACTGTCTTTGTTTCATGGGTGTTTCAAAGTAATTTATTTTTATAATGGGGTTTAGCTGCTTTTCACTGCTGTGTTTATGCCGCTTTACACCCACTTGACACACTAACAGACAGATATCAATACATAGGTTTTACGATTATTATTAGTCAGATATATTCTTGTGCGGTGAATACGGCGTGCTGAGTCCAGTTCTCTGAGCAAGGAGTAGGTCTTGTCTATTACATATTGGGTTTATGGAACGGTATCTGAGCTAATTTGATACCCTTGTTTTATGTATCACCCCACCTCACCTTTCCCGTTAAGCAGCCATAGTGTGTTTTCTGCATGTGTGACTCTGTTCTGTTTTGTAATTCAGTTCAAGTGTAACGGTTTTTACATTCCCTCTATCAGTGATACCTTATGAGAAGTGTCCTTTTCTGTGTGACTTATTTCACTTAGAATCGTCGTACCTAAATCCACTCATCATGCTGCTACTAACCTTACGACATTGATTTCATGGCTGAGTGATATTCCATTGTACATAAGGACCACAACTTCTTTATCCATTTTTCTCTTTCCTGGGATATTGAAGGTGGAATGAAGTGGAGGTCCTGGTCAACAGAGCAGCCCTAAACTTTGGGGTGCTTGTGTCTTGCTGATTTTTAATTTTCCCAATTTATACCCCCATGAGTGGAAGTGCCCTATGCTCTCTAAGCTGTGTTTTTTCAGATGTTTCAGGACTCACCGGACACTTCTCCGGAGTGGCTCTTGGCAATTTACATCCCGCCCATCAGTGTAGCAAGGCTCCCATTTCTCCATGGCCTGTCCTGCATTTCTGGTTTTGACACTTTTTTCAGCATGGCCCTTTTGATCGATGGGAAGCGAGACTTCTTTGTAGCGCTGATTTGCCTTTCCAGGTGGCTTGGTTGGCCAAAAAGGGCGTATGCGTTTTTTCCTGAATATATTCAGGAAAAAACGCATACGCCCTTTTTGGCCAAGGGCATCATTGTCAACGTTTTGCCGCTTTTCATGTGCTTTAAAGGCGATTCGTATCTACCTCCTGAAATCTGTTTCCTGCAATTCTGCCTTGATTTCAAATCCTCTTCTTTGCCTTCCCTCAATATATTTGTGGACGACAGTTATCATTTATAACTCTGCAGGTTTGTGAATTGCAGTGCCCTGAAGCTCCATTTTACAACTCGTTTTTATGGGAGCTGGCCACAAAATCGCAGAATGGCTTCAGGCCCTGTTCTGGTTCCGGGGGTCAGGCTGAGCCTGTGGTTAATTCTTCTTTCTGATGGGAAAATAGAGTGACCTGTGCCTGTCCCAACACCAAGAGCTAGTCTCTCGTTGGTTCCACGTCTTCCCGTTTATCCTCAGGACAAATTGCAACCTGTATGGAACAGGAGGTTAAAGGTGCTGATGCTCCAAGTAGGGAGCTTGCTAGTAAAGCGGCTGGAATGGCGAACCCGGGCACAAGGAGTTGAGAAATGAGGTGCGTTTTAGAAACCTTTCTCCATCACACGGTGTACCATCTTCTGGGTTTCTCATGCATGTTTTTGATGTAGGAAGATGCCCTTGAACCTGGAGATTTGGGACCCATGCGATGGGTACCACGCAGTATTCCTTTAAAGGGTCTGCGTTTGCTCACCCAACCTCACCAAACCTCTCAGCCCCAAGAGTGTCCACCCTTATGTCTCATCCAGCTGTGCGTCTAGATATGGTCAATCCAGGTTGCATCACAGCCCCTGAACGCATTGTGTAAGAATTTCTCTCTCTTTCACTGTCTTTGTTTCATGGGTGTTTCAAAGTAATTTATTTTTATAATGGGGTTTAGCTGCTTTTCACTGCTGTGTTTATGCCGCTTTACACCCACTTGACACACTAACAGAGAGATATCAATACATAGGTTTTACGATTATTATTAGTCAGATATATTCTTGTGCGGTGAATAGGGCGTGCTGAGTCCAGTTCTCTGAGCAAGGAGTAGGTCTTGTCTATTACATATTGGGTTTATGGAACGGTATCTGAGCTAATTTGATACCCTTGTTTTATGTATCACCCCACCTCACCTTTCCCGTTAAGCAGCCATAGTGTGTTTTCTGCATGTGTGACTCTGTTCTGTTTTGTAATTCAGTTCAAGTGTAACGGTTTTTACATTCCCTCTATCAGTGATACCTTATGAGAAGTGTCCTTTTCTGTGTGACTTATTTCACTTAGAATCGTCGTACCTAAATCCACTCATCATGCTGCTACTAACCTTACGACATTGATTTCATGGCTGAGTGATATTCCATTGTACATAAGGACCACAACTTCTTTATCCATTTTTCTCTTTCCTGGGATATTTAAGGTGGAATGAAGTGGAGGTCCTGGTCAACAGAGCAGCCCTAAACTTTGGGGTGCTTGTGTCTTGCTGATTTTTAATTTTCCCAATTTATACCCCCATGAGTGGAAGTGCCCTATGCTCTCTAAGCTGTGTTTTTTCAGATGTTTCAGGACTCACCGGACACTTCTCCGGAGTGGCTCTTGGCAATTTACATCCCGCCCATCAGTGTAGCAAGGCTCCCATTTCTCCATGGCCTGTCCTGCATTTCTGGTTTTGACACTTTTTTCAGCATGGCCCTTTTGACCGATGGGAAGCGAGACTTCTTTGTAGCGCTGATTTGCCTTTCCAGGTGGCTTGGTTGGCCAAAAAGGGCGTATGCGTTTTTTCCTGAATATATTCAGGAAAAAACGCATACGCCCTTTTTGGCCAAGGGCATCATTGTCAACGTTTTGCCGCTTTTCATGTGCTTTAAAGGCGATTCGTATCTACCTCCTGAAATCTGTTTCCTGCAATTCTGCCTTGATTTCAAATCCTCTTCTTTGCCTTCCCTCAATATATTTGTGGACGACAGTTATCATTTATAACTCTGCAGGTTTGTGAATTGCAGTGCCCTGAAGCTCCATTTTACAACTCGTTTTTATGGGAGCTGGCCACAAAATCGCAGAATGGCTTCAGGCCCTGTTCTGGTTCCGGGGGTCAGGCTGAGCCTGTGGTTAATTCTTCTTTCTGATGGGAAAATAGAGTGACCTGTGCCTGTCCCAACACCAAGAGCTAGTCTCTCGTTGGTTCCACGTCTTCCCGTTTATCCTCAGGACAAATTGCAACCCGCATGGAACAGGAGGTTAAAGGTGCTGATGCTCCAAGTAGGGAGCTTGCTAGTAAAGCGGCTGGAATGGCGAACCCGGGCACAAGGAGTTGAGAAATGAGGTGCGTTTTAGAAACCTTTCTCCATCACACGGTGTACCATCTTCTGGGTTTCTCATGCATGTTTTTGATGTAGGAAGATGCCCTTGAACCTGGAGATTTGGGACCCATGCGATGGGTACCACGCAGTATTCCTTTAAAGGGTCTGCGTTTGCTCACCCAACCTCACCAAACCTCTCAGCCCCAAGAGTGTCCACCCTTATGTCTCATCCAGCTGTGCGTCTAGATATGGTCAATCCAGGTTGCATCACAGCCCCTGAACGCATTGTGTAAGAATTTCTCTCTCTTTCACTGTCTTTGTTTCATGGGTGTTTCAAAGTAATTTATTTTTATAATGGGGTTTAGCTGCTTTTCACTGCTGTGTTTATGCCGCTTTACACCCACTTGACACACTAACAGAGAGATATCAATACATAGGTTTTACGATTATTATTAGTCAGATATATTCTTGTGCGGTGAATAGGGCGTGCTGAGTCCAGTTCTCTGAGCAAGGAGTAGGTCTTGTCTATTACATATTGGGTTTATGGAACGGTATCTGAGCTAATTTGATACCCTTGTTTTATGTATCACCCCACCTCACCTTTCCCGTTAAGCAGCCATAGTGTGTTTTCTGCATGTGTGACTCTGTTCTGTTTTGTAATTCAGTTCAAGTGTAACGGTTTTTACATTCCCTCTATCAGTGATACCTTATGAGAAGTGTCCTTTTCTGTGTGACTTATTTCACTTAGAATCGTCGTACCTAAATCCACTCATCATGCTGCTACTAACCTTACGACATTGATTTCATGGCTGAGTGATATTCCATTGTACATAAGGACCACAACTTCTTTATCCATTTTTCTCTTTCCTGGGATATTGAAGGTGGAATGAAGTGGAGGTCCTGGTCAACAGAGCAGCCCTAAACTTTGGGGTGCTTGTGTCTTGCTGATTTTTAATTTTCCCAATTTATACCCCCATGAGTGGAAGTGCCCTATGCTCTCTAAGCTGTGTTTTTTCAGATGTTTCAGGACTCACCGGACACTTCTCCGGAGTGGCTCTTGGCAATTTACATCCCGCCCATCAGTGTAGCAAGGCTCCCATTTCTCCATGGCCTGTCCTGCATTTCTGGTTTTGACACTTTTTTCAGCATGGCCCTTTTGATCGATGGGAAGCGAGACTTCTTTGTAGCGCTGATTTGCCTTTCCAGGTGGCTTGGTTGGCCAAAAAGGGCGTATGCGTTTTTTCCTGAATATATTCAGGAAAAAACGCATACGCCCTTTTTGGCCAAGGGCATCATTGTCAACGTTTTGCCGCTTTTCATGTGCTTTAAAGGCGATTCGTATCTACCTCCTGAAATCTGTTTCCTGCAATTCTGCCTTGATTTCAAATCCTCTTCTTTGCCTTCCCTCAATATATTTGTGGACGACAGTTATCATTTATAACTCTGCAGGTTTGTGAATTGCAGTGCCCTGAAGCTCCATTTTACAACTCGTTTTTATGGGAGCTGGCCACAAAATCGCAGAATGGCTTCAGGCCCTGTTCTGGTTCCGGGGGTCAGGCTGAGCCTGTGGTTAATTCTTCTTTCTGATGGGAAAATAGAGTGACCTGTGCCTGTCCCAACACCAAGAGCTAGTCTCTCGTTGGTTCCACGTCTTCCCGTTTATCCTCAGGACAAATTGCAACCCGCATGGAACAGGAGGTTAAAGGTGCTGATGCTCCAAGTAGGGAGCTTGCTAGTAAAGCGGCTGGAATGGCGAACCCGGGCACAAGGAGTTGAGAAATGAGGTGCGTTTTAGAAACCTTTCTCCATCACACGGTGTACCATCTTCTGGGTTTCTCATGCATGTTTTTGATGTAGGAAGATGCCCTTGAACCTGGAGATTTGGGACCCATGCGATGGGTACCACGCAGTATTCCTTTAAAGGGTCTGCGTTTGCTCACCCAACCTCACCAAACCTCTCAGCCCCAAGAGTGTCCACCCTTATGTCTCATCCAGCTGTGCGTCTAGATATGGTCAATCCAGGTTGCATCACAGCCCCTGAACGCATTGTGTAAGAATTTCTCTCTCTTTCACTGTCTTTGTTTCATGGGTGTTTCAAAGTAATTTATTTTTATAATGGGGTTTAGCTGCTTTTCACTGCTGTGTTTATGCCGCTTTACACCCACTTGACACACTAACAGACAGATATCAATACATAGGTATTACGATTATTATTAGTCAGATATATTCTTGTGCGGTGAATACGGCGTGCTGAGTCCAGTTCTCTGAGCAAGGAGTAGGTCTTGTCTATTACATATTGGGTTTATGGAACGGTATCTGAGCTAATTTGATACCCTTGTTTTATGTATCACCCCACCTCACCTTTCCCGTTAAGCAGCCATAGTGTGTTTTCTGCATGTGTGACTCTGTTCTGTTTTGTAATTCAGTTCAAGTGTAACGGTTTTTACATTCCCTCTATCAGTGATACCTTATGAGAAGTGTCCTTTTCTGTGTGACTTATTTCACTTAGAATCGTCGTACCTAAATCCACTCATCATGCTGCTACTAACCTTACGACATTGATTTCATGGCTGAGTGATATTCCATTGTACATAAGGACCACAACTTCTTTATCCATTTTTCTCTTTCCTGGGATATTGAAGGTGGAATGAAGTGGAGGTCCTGGTCAACAGAGCAGCCCTAAACTTTGGGGTGCTTGTGTCTTGCTGATTTTTAATTTTCCCAATTTATACCCCCATGAGTGGAAGTGCCCTATGCTCTCTAAGCTGTGTTTTTTCAGATGTTTCAGGACTCACCGGACACTTCTCCGGAGTGGCTCTTGGCAATTTACATCCCGCCCATCAGTGTAGCAAGGCTCCCATTTCTCCATGGCCTTTCCTGCATTTCTGGTTTTGACACTTTTTTCAGCATGGCCCTTTTGATCGATGGGAAGCGAGACTTCTTTGTAGCGCTGATTTGCCTTTCCAGGTGGCTTGGTTGGCCAAAAAGGGCGTATGCGTTTTTTCCTGAATATATTCAGGAAAAAACGCATACGCCCTTTTTGGCCAAGGGCATCATTGTCAACGTTTTGCCGCTTTTCATGTGCTTTAAAGGCGATTCGTATCTACCTCCTGAAATCTGTTTCCTGCAATTCTGCCTTGATTTCAAATCCTCTTCTTTGCCTTCCCTCAATATATTTGTGGACGACAGTTATCATTTATAACTCTGCAGGTTTGTGAATTGCAGTGCCCTGAAGCTCCATTTTACAACTCGTTTTTATGGGAGCTGGCCACAAAATCGCAGAATGGCTTCAGGCCCTGTTCTGGTTCCGGGGGTCAGGCTGAGCCTGTGGTTAATTCTTCTTTCTGATGGGAAAATAGAGTGACCTGTGCCTGTCCCAACACCAAGAGCTAGTCTCTCGTTGGTTCCACGTCTTCCCGTTTATCCTCAGGACAAATTGCAACCCGCATGGAACAGGAGGTTAAAGGTGCTGATGCTCCAAGTAGGGAGCTTGCTAGTAAAGCGGCTGGAATGGCGAACCCGGGCACAAGGAGTTGAGAAATGAGGTGCGTTTTAGAAACCTTTCTCCATCACACGGTGTACCATCTTCTGGGTTTCTCATGCATGTTTTTGATGTAGGAAGATGCCCTTGAACCTGGAGATTTGGGACCCATGCGATGGGTACCACGCAGTATTCCTTTAAAGGGTCTGCGTTTGCTCACCCAACCTCACCAAACCTCTCAGCCCCAAGAGTGTCCACCCTTATGTCTCATCCAGCTGTGCGTCTAGATATGGTCAATCCAGGTTGCATCACAGCCCCTGAACGCATTGTGTAAGAATTTCTCTCTCTTTCACTGTCTTTGTTTCATGGGTGTTTCAAAGTAATTTATTTTTATAATGGGGTTTAGCTGCTTTTCACTGCTGTGTTTATGCCGCTTTACACCCACTTGACACACTAACAGAGAGATATCAATACATAGGTTTTACGATTATTATTAGTCAGATATATTCTTGTGCGGTGAATAGGGCGTGCTGAGTCCAGTTCTCTGAGCAAGGAGTAGGTCTTGTCTATTACATATTGGGTTTATGGAACGGTATCTGAGCTAATTTGATACCCTTGTTTTATGTATCACCCCACCTCACCTTTCCCGTTAAGCAGCCATAGTGTGTTTTCTGCATGTGTGACTCTGTTCTGTTTTGTAATTCAGTTCAAGTGTAACGGTTTTTACATTCCCTCTATCAGTGATACCTTATGAGAAGTGTCCTTTTCTGTGTGACTTATTTCACTTAGAATCGTCGTACCTAAATCCACTCATCATGCTGCTACTAACCTTACGACATTGATTTCATGGCTGAGTGATATTCCATTGTACATAAGGACCACAACTTCTTTATCCATTTTTCTCTTTCCTGGGATATTTAAGGTGGAATGAAGTGGAGGTCCTGGTCAACAGAGCAGCCCTAAACTTTGGGGTGCTTGTGTCTTGCTGATTTTTAATTTTCCCAATTTATACCCCCATGAGTGGAAGTGCCCTATGCTCTCTAAGCTGTGTTTTTTCAGATGTTTCAGGACTCACCGGACACTTCTCCGGAGTGGCTCTTGGCAATTTACATCCCGCCCATCAGTGTAGCAAGGCTCCCATTTCTCCATGGCCTGTCCTGCATTTCTGGTTTTGACACTTTTTTCAGCATGGCCCTTTTGACCGATGGGAAGCGAGACTTCTTTGTAGCGCTGATTTGCCTTTCCAGGTGGCTTGGTTGGCCAAAAAGGGCGTATGCGTTTTTTCCTGAATATATTCAGGAAAAAACGCATACGCCCTTTTTGGCCAAGGGCATCATTGTCAACGTTTTGCCGCTTTTCATGTGCTTTAAAGGCGATTCGTATCTACCTCCTGAAATCTGTTTCCTGCAATTCTGCCTTGATTTCAAATCCTCTTCTTTGCCTTCCCTCAATATATTTGTGGACGAGAGTTATCATTTATAACTCTGCAGGTTTGTGAATTGCAGTGCCCTGAAGCTCCATTTTACAACTCGTTTTTATGGGAGCTGGCCACAAAATCGCAGAATGGCTTCAGGCCCTGTTCTGGTTCCGGGGGTCAGGCTGAGCCTGTGGTTAATTCTTCTTTCTGATGGGAAAATAGAGTGACCTGTGCCTGTCCCAACACCAAGAGCTAGTCTCTCGTTGGTTCCACGTCTTCCCGTTTATCCTCAGGACAAATTGCAACCCGCATGGAACAGGAGGTTAAAGGTGCTGATGCTCCAAGTAGGGAGCTTGCTAGTAAAGCGGCTGGAATGGCGAACCCGGGCACAAGGAGTTGAGAAATGAGGTGCGTTTTAGAAACCTTTCTCCATCACACGGTGTACCATCTTCTGGGTTTCTCATGCATGTTTTTGATGTAGGAAGATGCCCTTGAACCTGGAGATTTGGGACCCATGCGATGGGTACCACGCAGTATTCCTTTAAAGGGTCTGCGTTTGCTCACCCAACCTCACCAAACCTCTCAGCCCCAAGAGTGTCCACCCTTATGTCTCATCCAGCTGTGCGTCTAGATATGGTCAATCCAGGTTGCATCACAGCCCCTGAACGCATTGTGTAAGAATTTCTCTCTCTTTCACTGTCTTTGTTTCATGGGTGTTTCAAAGTAATTTATTTTTATAATGGGGTTTAGCTGCTTTTCACTGCTGTGTTTATGCCGCTTTACACCCACTTGACACACTAACAGAGAGATATCAATACATAGGTTTTACGATTATTATTAGTCAGATATATTCTTGTGCGGTGAATAGGGCGTGCTGAGTCCAGTTCTCTGAGCAAGGAGTAGGTCTTGTCTATTACATATTGGGTTTATGGAACGGTATCTGAGCTAATTTGATACCCTTGTTTTATGTATCACCCCACCTCACCTTTCCCGTTAAGCAGCCATAGTGTGTTTTCTGCATGTGTGACTCTGTTCTGTTTTGTAATTCAGTTCAAGTGTAACGGTTTTTACATTCCCTCTATCAGTGATACCTTATGAGAAGTGTCCTTTTCTGTGTGACTTATTTCACTTAGAATCGTCGTACCTAAATCCACTCATCATGCTGCTACTAACCTTACGACATTGATTTCATGGCTGAGTGATATTCCATTGTACATAAGGACCACAACTTCTTTATCCATTTTTCTCTTTCCTGGGATATTTAAGGTGGAATGAAGTGGAGGTCCTGGTCAACAGAGCAGCCCTAAACTTTGGGGTGCTTGTGTCTTGCTGATTTTTAATTTTCCCAATTTATACCCCCATGAGTGGAAGTGCCCTATGCTCTCTAAGCTGTGTTTTTTCAGATGTTTCAGGACTCACCGGACACTTCTCCGGAGTGGCTCTTGGCAATTTACATCCCGCCCATCAGTGTAGCAAGGCTCCCATTTCTCCATGGCCTGTCCTGCATTTCTGGTTTTGACACTTTTTTCAGCATGGCCCTTTTGACCGATGGGAAGCGAGACTTCTTTGTAGCGCTGATTTGCCTTTCCAGGTGGCTTGGTTGGCCAAAAAGGGCGTATGCGTTTTTTCCTGAATATATTCAGGAAAAAACGCATACGCCCTTTTTGGCCAAGGGCATCATTGTCAACGTTTTGCCGCTTTTCATGTGCTTTAAAGGCGATTCGTATCTACCTCCTGAAATCTGTTTCCTGCAATTCTGCCTTGATTTCAAATCCTCTTCTTTGCCTTCCCTCAATATATTTGTGGACGACAGTTATCATTTATAACTCTGCAGGTTTGTGAATTGCAGTGCCCTGAAGCTCCATTTTACAACTCGTTTTTATGGGAGCTGGCCACAAAATCGCAGAATGGCTTCAGGCCCTGTTCTGGTTCCGGGGGTCAGGCTGAGCCTGTGGTTAATTCTTCTTTCTGATGGGAAAATAGAGTGACCTGTGCCTGTCCCAACACCAAGAGCTAGTCTCTCGTTGGCTCCACGTCTTCCCGTTTATCCTCAGGACAAATTGCAACCCTCATGGAACAGGAGGTTAAAGGTGCTGATGCTCCAAGTAGGGAGCTTGCTAGTAAAGCGGCTGGAATGGCGAACCCGGGCACAAGGAGTTGAGAAATGAGGTGCGTTTTAGAAACCTTTCTCCATCACACGGTGTACCATCTTCTGGGTTTCTCATGCATGTTTTTGATGTAGGAAGATGCCCTTGAACCTGGAGATTTGGGACCCATGCGATGGGTACCACGCAGTATTCCTTTAAAGGGTCTGCGTTTGCTCACCCAACCTCACCAAACCTCTCAGCCCCAAGAGTGTCCACCCTTATGTCTCATCCAGCTGTGCGTCTAGATATGGTCAATCCAGGTTGCATCACAGCCCCTGAACGCATTGTGTAAGAATTTCTCTCTCTTTCACTGTCTTTGTTTCATGGGTGTTTCAAAGTAATTTATTTTTATAATGGGGTTTAGCTGCTTTTCACTGCTGTGTTTATGCCGCTTTACACCCACTTGACACACTAACAGAGAGATATCAATACATAGGTTTTACGATTATTATTAGTCAGATATATTCTTGTGCGGTGAATAGGGCGTGCTGAGTCCAGTTCTCTGAGCAAGGAGTAGGTCTTGTCTATTACATATTGGGTTTATGGAACGGTATCTGAGCTAATTTGATACCCTTGTTTTATGTATCACCCCACCTCACCTTTCCCGTTAAGCAGCCATAGTGTGTTTTCTGCATGTGTGACTCTGTTCTGTTTTGTAATTCAGTTCAAGTGTAACGGTTTTTACATTCCCTCTATCAGTGATACCTTATGAGAAGTGTCCTTTTCTGTGTGACTTATTTCACTTAGAATCGTCGTACCTAAATCCACTCATCATGCTGCTACTAACCTTACGACATTGATTTCATGGCTGAGTGATATTCCATTGTACATAAGGACCACAACTTCTTTATCCATTTTTCTCTTTCCTGGGATATTTAAGGTGGAATGAAGTGGAGGTCCTGGTCAACAGAGCAGCCCTAAACTTTGGGGTGCTTGTGTCTTGCTGATTTTTAATTTTCCCAATTTATACCCCCATGAGTGGAAGTGCCCTATGCTCTCTAAGCTGTGTTTTTTCAGATGTTTCAGGACTCACCGGACACTTCTCCGGAGTGGCTCTTGGCAATTTACATCCCGCCCATCAGTGTAGCAAGGCTCCCATTTCTCCATGGCCTGTCCTGCATTTCTGGTTTTGACACTTTTTTCAGCATGGCCCTTTTGATCGATGGGAAGCGAGACTTCTTTGTAGCGCTGATTTGCCTTTCCAGGTGGCTTGGTTGGCCAAAAAGGGCGTATGCGTTTTTTCCTGAATATATTCAGGAAAAAACGCATACGCCCTTTTTGGCCAAGGGCATCATTGTCAACGTTTTGCCGCTTTTCATGTGCTTTAAAGGCGATTCGTATCTACCTCCTGAAATCTGTTTCCTGCAATTCTGCCTTGATTTCAAATCCTCTTCTTTGCCTTCCCTCAATATATTTGTGGACGACAGTTATCATTTATAACTCTGCAGGTTTGTGAATTGCAGTGCCCTGAAGCTCCATTTTACAACTCGTTTTTATGGGAGCTGGCCACAAAATCGCAGAATGGCTTCAGGCCCTGTTCTGGTTCCGGGGGTCAGGCTGAGCCTGTGGTTAATTCTTCTTTCTGATGGGAAAATAGAGTGACCTGTGCCTGTCCCAACACCAAGAGCTAGTCTCTCGTTGGTTCCACGTCTTCCCGTTTATCCTCAGGACAAATTGCAACCTGCATGGAACAGGAGGTTAAAGGTGCTGATGCTCCAAGTAGGGAGCTTGCTAGTAAAGCGGCTGGAATGGCGAACCCGGGCACAAGGAGTTGAGAAATGAGGTGCGTTTTAGAAACCTTTCTCCATCACACGGTGTACCATCTTCTGGGTTTCTCATGCATGTTTTTGATGTAGGAAGATGCCCTTGAACCTGGAGATTTGGGACCCATGCGATGGGTACCACGCAGTATTCCTTTAAAGGGTCTGCGTTTGCTCACCCAACCTCACCAAACCTCTCAGCCCCAAGAGTGTCCACCCTTATGTCTCATCCAGCTGTGCGTCTAGATATGGTCAATCCAGGTTGCATCACAGCCCCTGAACGCATTGTGTAAGAATTTCTCTCTCTTTCACTGTCTTTGTTTCATGGGTGTTTCAAAGTAATTTATTTTTATAATGGGGTTTAGCTGCTTTTCACTGCTGTGTTTATGCCGCTTTACACCCACTTGACACACTAACAGACAGATATCAATACATAGGTTTTACGATTATTATTAGTCAGATATATTCTTGTGCGGTGAATACGGCGTGCTGAGTACAGTTCTCTGAGCAAGGAGTAGGTCTTGTCTATTACATATTGGGTTTATGGAACGGTATCTGAGCTAATTTGATACCCTTGTTTTATGTATCACCCCACCTCACCTTTCCCGTTAAGCAGCCATAGTGTGTTTTCTGCATGTGTGACTCTGTTCTGTTTTGTAATTCAGTTCAAGTGTAACGGTTTTTACATTCCCTCTATCAGTGATACCTTATGAGAAGTGTCCTTTTCTGTGTGACTTATTTCACTTAGAATCGTCGTACCTAAATCCACTCATCATGCTGCTACTAACCTTACGACATTGATTTCATGGCTGAGTGATATTCCATTGTACATAAGGACCACAACTTCTTTATCCATTTTTCTCTTTCCTGGGATATTTAAGGTGGAATGAAGTGGAGGTCCTGGTCAACAGAGCAGCCCTAAACTTTGGGGTGCTTGTGTCTTGCTGATTTTTAATTTTCCCAATTTATACCCCCATGAGTGGAAGTGCCCTATGCTCTCTAAGCTGTGTTTTTTCAGATGTTTCAGGACTCACCGGACACTTCTCCGGAGTGGCTCTTGGCAATTTACATCCCGCCCATCAGTGTAGCAAGGCTCCCATTTCTCCATGGCCTGTCCTGCATTTCTGGTTTTGACACTTTTTTCAGCATGGCCCTTTTGACCGATGGGAAGCGAGACTTCTTTGTAGCGCTGATTTGCCTTTCCAGGTGGCTTGGTTAGCCAAAAAGGGCGTATGCGTTTTTTCCTGAATATATTCAGGAAAAAACGCATACGCCCTTTTTGGCCAAGGGCATCATTGTCAACGTTTTGCCGCTTTTCATGTGCTTTAAAGGCGATTCGTATCTACCTCCTGAAATCTGTTTCCTGCAATTCTGCCTTGATTTCAAATCCTCTTCTTTGCCTTCCCTCAATATATTTGTGGACGAGAGTTATCATTAATAACTCTGCAGGTTTGTGAATTGCAGTGCCCTGAACCTCCATTTTACAACTCGTTTTTATGGGAGCTGGCCGCAAAATCGCAGAATGGCTTCAGGCCCTATTCTGGTTCCGTGGGGCAGGCTGAGCCTGTGGTTAATTCTTCTTTCTGATGGGAAAATAGAGTGACCTGTGCCTGTCCCAACACCAAGAGCTAGTCTCTCGTTGGTTCCACGTCTTCCCGTTTATCCTCAGGACAAATTGCAACCTGTATGGAACAGGAGGTTAAAGGTGCTGATGCTCCAAGTAGGGAGCTTGCTAGTAAAGCAGCTGGAATGGCGAACCCGGGCACAAGGAGATGAGAAATGAGGTGCGTTTTAGAAACCTTTCCCCATCACACGGTGTACCATCTTCTGGGTTTCTCATGTATGTTTTTGATGTAGGAAGATGCCCTTGAACCTGGAGATTTGGGACCCATGCGATGGGTACCACGCAGTATTACTTTAAAGGGTCTGCGTTTGCTCACCCAACCTCACCAAACCTCTCAGCCCCAAGAGTGTCCACCCTTATGTCTCATCCAGCTGTGCGTCTAGATATGGTCAATCCAGGTTGCATCACAGCCCCTGAACGCATTGTGTAAGAATTTCTCTCTCTTTCACTGTCTTTGTTTCATGGGTGTTTCAAAGTAATTTATTTTTATAATGGGGTTTAGCTGCTTTTCACTGCTGTGTTTATGCCGCTTTACACCCACTTGACACACTAACAGAGAGATATCAATACATAGGTTTTACGATTATTATTAGTCAGATATATTCTTGTGCGGTGAATAGGGCGTGCTGAGTCCAGTTCTCTGAGCAAGGAGTAGGTCTTGTCTATTACATATTGGGTTTATGGAACGGTATCTGAGCTAATTTGATACCCTTGTTTTATGTATCACCCCACCTCACCTTTCCCGTTAAGCAGCCATAGTGTGTTTTCTGCATGTGTGACTCTGTTCTGTTTTGTAATTCAGTTCAAGTGTAACGGTTTTTACATTCCCTCTATCAGTGATACCTTATGAGAAGTGTCCTTTTCTGTGTGACTTATTTCACTTAGAATCGTCGTACCTAAATCCACTCATCATGCTGCTACTAACCTTACGACATTGATTTCATGGCTGAGTGATATTCCATTGTACATAAGGACCACAACTTCTTTATCCATTTTTCTCTTTCCTGGGATATTTAAGGTGGAATGAAGTGGAGGTCCTGGTCAACAGAGCAGCCCTAAACTTTGGGGTGCTTGTGTCTTGCTGATTTTTAATTTTCCCAATTTATACCCCCATGAGTGGAAGTGCCCTATGCTCTCTAAGCTGTGTTTTTTCAGATGTTTCAGGACTCACCGGACACTTCTCCGGAGTGGCTCTTGGCAATTTACATCCCGCCCATCAGTGTAGCAAGGCTCCCATTTCTCCATGGCCTGTCCTGCATTTCTGGTTTTGACACTTTTTTCAGCATGGCCCTTTTGACCGATGGGAAGCGAGACTTCTTTGTAGCGCTGATTTGCCTTTCCAGGTGGCTTGGTTGGCCAAAAAGGGCGTATGCGTTTTTTCCTGAATATATTCAGGAAAAAACGCATACGCCCTTTTTGGCCAAGGGCATCATTGTCAACGTTTTGCCGCTTTTCATGTGCTTTAAAGGCGATTCGTATCTACCTCCTGAAATCTGTTTCCTGCAATTCTGCCTTGATTTCAAATCCTCTTCTTTGCCTTCCCTCAATATATTTGTGGACGACAGTTATCATTTATAACTCTGCAGGTTTGTGAATTGCAGTGCCCTGAAGCTCCATTTTACAACTCGTTTTTATGGGAGCTGGCCACAAAATCGCAGAATGGCTTCAGGCCCTGTTCTGGTTCCGGGGGTCAGGCTGAGCCTGTGGTTAATTCTTCTTTCTGATGGGAAAATAGAGTGACCTGTGCCTGTCCCAACACCAAGAGCTAGTCTCTCGTTGGTTCCACGTCTTCCCGTTTATCCTCAGGACAAATTGCAACCCGCATGGAACAGGAGGTTAAAGGTGCTGATGCTCCAAGTAGGGAGCTTGCTAGTAAAGCGGCTGGAATGGCGAACCCGGGCACAAGGAGTTGAGAAATGAGGTGCGTTTTAGAAACCTTTCTCCATCACACGGTGTACCATCTTCTGGGTTTCTCATGCATGTTTTTGATGTAGGAAGATGCCCTTGAACCTGGAGATTTGGGACCCATGCGATGGGTACCACGCAGTATTCCTTTAAAGGGTCTGCGTTTGCTCACCCAACCTCACCAAACCTCTCAGCCCCAAGAGTGTCCACCCTTATGTCTCATCCAGCTGTGCGTCTAGATATGGTCAATCCAGGTTGCATCACAGCCCCTGAACGCATTGTGTAAGAATTTCTCTCTCTTTCACTGTCTTTGTTTCATGGGTGTTTCAAAGTAATTTATTTTTATAATGGGGTTTAGCTGCTTTTCACTGCTGTGTTTATGCCGCTTTACACCCACTTGACACACTAACAGAGAGATATCAATACATAGGTTTTACGATTATTATTAGTCAGATATATTCTTGTGCGGTGAATAGGGCGTGCTGAGTCCAGTTCTCTGAGCAAGGAGTAGGTCTTGTCTATTACATATTGGGTTTATGGAACGGTATCTGAGCTAATTTGATACCCTTGTTTTATGTATCACCCCACCTCACCTTTCCCGTTAAGCAGCCATAGTGTGTTTTCTGCATGTGTGACTCTGTTCTGTTTTGTAATTCAGTTCAAGTGTAACGGTTTTTACATTCCCTCTATCAGTGATACCTTATGAGAAGTGTCCTTTTCTGTGTGACTTATTTCACTTAGAATCGTCGTACCTAAATCCACTCATCATGCTGCTACTAACCTTACGACATTGATTTCATGGCTGAGTGATATTCCATTGTACATAAGGACCACAACTTCTTTATCCATTTTTCTCTTTCCTGGGATATTTAAGGTGGAATGAAGTGGAGGTCCTGGTCAACAGAGCAGCCCTAAACTTTGGGGTGCTTGTGTCTTGCTGATTTTTAATTTTCCCAATTTATACCCCCATGAGTGGAAGTGCCCTATGCTCTCTAAGCTGTGTTTTTTCAGATGTTTCAGGACTCACCGGACACTTCTCCGGAGTGGCTCTTGGCAATTTACATCCCGCCCATCAGTGTAGCAAGGCTCCCATTTCTCCATGGCCTGTCCTGCATTTCTGGTTTTGACACTTTTTTCAGCATGGCCCTTTTGACCGATGGGAAGCGAGACTTCTTTGTAGCGCTGATTTGCCTTTCCAGGTGGCTTGGTTGGCCAAAAAGGGCGTATGCGTTTTTTCCTGAATATATTCAGGAAAAAACGCATACGCCCTTTTTGGCCAAGGGCATCATTGTCAACGTTTTGCCGCTTTTCATGTGCTTTAAAGGCGATTCGTATCTACCTCCTGAAATCTGTTTCCTGCAATTCTGCCTTGATTTCAAATCCTCTTCTTTGCCTTCCCTCAATATATTTGTGGACGACAGTTATCATTTATAACTCTGCAGGTTTGTGAATTGCAGTGCCCTGAAGCTCCATTTTACAACTCGTTTTTATGGGAGCTGGCCACAAAATCGCAGAATGGCTTCAGGCCCTGTTCTGGTTCCGGGGGTCAGGCTGAGCCTGTGGTTAATTCTTCTTTCTGATGGGAAAATAGAGTGACCTGTGCCTGTCCCAACACCAAGAGCTAGTCTCTCGTTGGTTCCACGTCTTCCCGTTTATCCTCAGGACAAATTGCAACCCGCATGGAACAGGAGGTTAAAGGTGCTGATGCTCCAAGTAGGGAGCTTGCTAGTAAAGCGGCTGGAATGGCGAACCCGGGCACAAGGAGTTGAGAAATGAGGTGCGTTTTAGAAACCTTTCTCCATCACACGGTGTACCATCTTCTGGGTTTCTCATGCATGTTTTTGATGTAGGAAGATGCCCTTGAACCTGGAGATTTGGGACCCATGCGATGGGTACCACGCAGTATTCCTTTAAAGGGTCTGCGTTTGCTCACCCAACCTCACCAAACCTCTCAGCCCCAAGAGTGTCCACCCTTATGTCTCATCCAGCTGTGCGTCTAGATATGGTCAATCCAGGTTGCATCACAGCCCCTGAACGCATTGTGTAAGAATTTCTCTCTCTTTCACTGTCTTTGTTTCATGGGTGTTTCAAAGTAATTTATTTTTATAATGGGGTTTAGCTGCTTTTCACTGCTGTGTTTATGCCGCTTTACACCCACTTGACACACTAACAGAGAGATATCAATACATAGGTTTTACGATTATTATTAGTCAGATATATTCTTGTGCGGTGAATAGGGCGTGCTGAGTCCAGTTCTCTGAGCAAGGAGTAGGTCTTGTCTATTACATATTGGGTTTATGGAACGGTATCTGAGCTAATTTGATACCCTTGTTTTATGTATCACCCCACCTCACCTTTCCCGTTAAGCAGCCATAGTGTGTTTTCTGCATGTGTGACTCTGTTCTGTTTTGTAATTCAGTTCAAGTGTAACGGTTTTTACATTCCCTCTATCAGTGATACCTTATGAGAAGTGTCCTTTTCTGTGTGACTTATTTCACTTAGAATCGTCGTACCTAAATCCACTCATCATGCTGCTACTAACCTTACGACATTGATTTCATGGCTGAGTGATATTCCATTGTACATAAGGACCACAACTTCTTTATCCATTTTTCTCTTTCCTGGGATATTTAAGGTGGAATGAAGTGGAGGTCCTGGTCAACAGAGCAGCCCTAAACTTTGGGGTGCTTGTGTCTTGCTGATTTTTAATTTTCCCAATTTATACCCCCATGAGTGGAAGTGCCCTATGCTCTCTAAGCTGTGTTTTTTCAGATGTTTCAGGACTCACCGGACACTTCTCCGGAGTGGCTCTTGGCAATTTACATCCCGCCCATCAGTGTAGCAAGGCTCCCATTTCTCCATGGCCTGTCCTGCATTTCTGGTTTTGACACTTTTTTCAGCATGGCCCTTTTGACCGATGGGAAGCGAGACTTCTTTGTAGCGCTGATTTGCCTTTCCAGGTGGCTTGGTTGGCCAAAAAGGGCGTATGCGTTTTTTCCTGAATATATTCAGGAAAAAACGCATACGCCCTTTTTGGCCAAGGGCATCATTGTCAACGTTTTGCCGCTTTTCATGTGCTTTAAAGGCGATTCGTATCTACCTCCTGAAATCTGTTTCCTGCAATTCTGCCTTGATTTCAAATCCTCTTCTTTGCCTTCCCTCAATATATTTGTGGACGACAGTTATCATTTATAACTCTGCAGGTTTGTGAATTGCAGTGCCCTGAAGCTCCATTTTACAACTCGTTTTTATGGGAGCTGGCCACAAAATCGCAGAATGGCTTCAGGCCCTGTTCTGGTTCCGGGGGTCAGGCTGAGCCTGTGGTTAATTCTTCTTTCTGATGGGAAAATAGAGTGACCTGTGCCTGTCCCAACACCAAGAGCTAGTCTCTCGTTGGTTCCACGTCTTCCCGTTTATCCTCAGGACAAATTGCAACCCGCATGGAACAGGAGGTTAAAGGTGCTGATGCTCCAAGTAGGGAGCTTGCTAGTAAAGCGGCTGGAATGGCGAACCCGGGCACAAGGAGTTGAGAAATGAGGTGCGTTTTAGAAACCTTTCTCCATCACACGGTGTACCATCTTCTGGGTTTCTCATGCATGTTTTTGATGTAGGAAGATGCCCTTGAACCTGGAGATTTGGGACCCATGCGATGGGTACCACGCAGTATTCCTTTAAAGGGTCTGCGTTTGCTCACCCAACCTCACCAAACCTCTCAGCCCCAAGAGTGTCCACCCTTATGTCTCATCCAGCTGTGCGTCTAGATATGGTCAATCCAGGTTGCATCACAGCCCCTGAACGCATTGTGTAAGAATTTCTCTCTCTTTCACTGTCTTTGTTTCATGGGTGTTTCAAAGTAATTTATTTTTATAATGGGGTTTAGCTGCTTTTCACTGCTGTGTTTATGCCGCTTTACACCCACTTGACACACTAACAGAGAGATATCAATACATAGGTTTTACGATTATTATTAGTCAGATATATTCTTGTGCGGTGAATACGGCGTGCTGAGTCCAGTTCTCTGAGCAAGGAGTAGGTCTTGTCTATTACATATTGGGTTTATGGAACGGTATCTGAGCTAATTTGATACCCTTGTTTTATGTATCACCCCACCTCACCTTTCCCGTTAAGCAGCCATAGTGTGTTTTCTGCATGTGTGACTCTGTTCTGTTTTGTAATTCAGTTCAAGTGTAACGGTTTTTACATTCCCTCTATCAGTGATACCTTATGAGAAGTGTCCTTTTCTGTGTGACTTATTTCACTTAGAATCGTCGTACCTAAATCCACTCATCATGCTGCTACTAACCTTACGACATTGATTTCATGGCTGAGTGATATTCCATTGTACATAAGGACCACAACTTCTTTATCCATTTTTCTCTTTCCTGGGATATTGAAGGTGGAATGAAGTGGAGGTCCTGGTCAACAGAGCAGCCCTAAACTTTGGGGTGCTTGTGTCTTGCTGATTTTTAATTTTCCCAATTTATACCCCCATGAGTGGAAGTGCCCTATGCTCTCTAAGCTGTGTTTTTTCAGATGTTTCAGGACTCACCGGACACTTCTCCGGAGTGGCTCTTGGCAATTTACATCCCGCCCATCAGTGTAGCAAGGCTCCCATTTCTCCATGGCCTGTCCTGCATTTCTGGTTTTGACACTTTTTTCAGCATGGCCCTTTTGATCGATGGGAAGCGAGACTTCTTTGTAGCGCTGATTTGCCTTTCCAGGTGGCTTGGTTGGCCAAAAAGGGCGTATGCGTTTTTTCCTGAATATATTCAGGAAAAAACGCATACGCCCTTTTTGGCCAAGGGCATCATTGTCAACGTTTTGCCGCTTTTCATGTGCTTTAAAGGCGATTCGTATCTACCTCCTGAAATCTGTTTCCTGCAATTCTGCCTTGATTTCAAATCCTCTTCTTTGCCTTCCCTCAATATATTTGTGGACGACAGTTATCATTTATAACTCTGCAGGTTTGTGAATTGCAGTGCCCTGAAGCTCCATTTTACAACTCGTTTTTATGGGAGCTGGCCACAAAATCGCAGAATGGCTTCAGGCCCTGTTCTGGTTCCGGGGGTCAGGCTGAGCCTGTGGTTAATTCTTCTTTCTGATGGGAAAATAGAGTGACCTGTGCCTGTCCCAACACCAAGAGCTAGTCTCTCGTTGGTTCCACGTCTTCCCGTTTATCCTCAGGACAAATTGCAACCCGCATGGAACAGGAGGTTAAAGGTGCTGATGCTCCAAGTAGGGAGCTTGCTAGTAAAGCGGCTGGAATGGCGAACCCGGGCACAAGGAGTTGAGAAATGAGGTGCGTTTTAGAAACCTTTCTCCATCACACGGTGTACCATCTTCTGGGTTTCTCATGCATGTTTTTGATGTAGGAAGATGCCCTTGAACCTGGAGATTTGGGACCCATGCGATGGGTACCACGCAGTATTCCTTTAAAGGGTCTGCGTTTGCTCACCCAACCTCACCAAACCTCTCAGCCCCAAGAGTGTCCACCCTTATGTCTCATCCAGCTGTGCGTCTAGATATGGTCAATCCAGGTTGCATCACAGCCCCTGAACGCATTGTGTAAGAATTTCTCTCTCTTTCACTGTCTTTGTTTCATGGGTGTTTCAAAGTAATTTATTTTTATAATGGGGTTTAGCTGCTTTTCACTGCTGTGTTTATGCCGCTTTACACCCACTTGACACACTAACAGAGAGATATCAATACATAGGTTTTACGATTATTATTAGTCAGATATATTCTTGTGCGGTGAATAGGGCGTGCTGAGTCCAGTTCTCTGAGCAAGGAGTAGGTCTTGTCTATTACATATTGGGTTTATGGAACGGTATCTGAGCTAATTTGATACCCTTGTTTTATGTATCACCCCACCTCACCTTTCCCGTTAAGCAGCCATAGTGTGTTTTCTGCATGTGTGACTCTGTTCTGTTTTGTAATTCAGTTCAAGTGTAACGGTTTTTACATTCCCTCTATCAGTGATACCTTATGAGAAGTGTCCTTTTCTGTGTGACTTATTTCACTTAGAATCGTCGTACCTAAATCCACTCATCATGCTGCTACTAACCTTACGACATTGATTTCATGGCTGAGTGATATTCCATTGTACATAAGGACCACAACTTCTTTATCCATTTTTCTCTTTCCTGGGATATTTAAGGTGGAATGAAGTGGAGGTCCTGGTCAACAGAGCAGCCCTAAACTTTGGGGTGCTTGTGTCTTGCTGATTTTTAATTTTCCCAATTTATACCCCCATGAGTGGAAGTGCCCTATGCTCTCTAAGCTGTGTTTTTTCAGATGTTTCAGGACTCACCGGACACTTCTCCGGAGTGGCTCTTGGCAATTTACATCCCGCCCATCAGTGTAGCAAGGCTCCCATTTCTCCATGGCCTGTCCTGCATTTCTGGTTTTGACACTTTTTTCAGCATGGCCCTTTTGACCGATGGGAAGCGAGACTTCTTTGTAGCGCTGATTTGCCTTTCCAGGTGGCTTGGTTGGCCAAAAAGGGCGTATGCGTTTTTTCCTGAATATATTCAGGAAAAAACGCATACGCCCTTTTTGGCCAAGGGCATCATTGTCAACGTTTTGCCGCTTTTCATGTGCTTTAAAGGCGATTCGTATCTACCTCCTGAAATCTGTTTCCTGCAATTCTGCCTTGATTTCAAATCCTCTTCTTTGCCTTCCCTCAATATATTTGTGGACGACAGTTATCATTTATAACTCTGCAGGTTTGTGAATTGCAGTGCCCTGAAGCTCCATTTTACAACTCGTTTTTATGGGAGCTGGCCACAAAATCGCAGAATGGCTTCAGGCCCTGTTCTGGTTCCGGGGGTCAGGCTGAGCCTGTGGTTAATTCTTCTTTCTGATGGGAAAATAGAGTGACCTGTGCCTGTCCCAACACCAAGAGCTAGTCTCTCGTTGGTTCCACGTCTTCCCGTTTATCCTCAGGACAAATTGCAACCCGCATGGAACAGGAGGTTAAAGGTGCTGATGCTCCAAGTAGGGAGCTTGCTAGTAAAGCGGCTGGAATGGCGAACCCGGGCACAAGGAGTTGAGAAATGAGGTGCGTTTTAGAAACCTTTCTCCATCACACGGTGTACCATCTTCTGGGTTTCTCATGCATGTTTTTGATGTAGGAAGATGCCCTTGAACCTGGAGATTTGGGACCCATGCGATGGGTACCACGCAGTATTCCTTTAAAGGGTCTGCGTTTGCTCACCCAACCTCACCAAACCTCTCAGCCCCAAGAGTGTCCACCCTTATGTCTCATCCAGCTGTGCGTCTAGATATGGTCAATCCAGGTTGCATCACAGCCCCTGAACGCATTGTGTAAGAATTTCTCTCTCTTTCACTGTCTTTGTTTCATGGGTGTTTCAAAGTAATTTATTTTTATAATGGGGTTTAGCTGCTTTTCACTGCTGTGTTTATGCCGCTTTACACCCACTTGACACACTAACAGAGAGATATCAATACATAGGTTTTACGATTATTATTAGTCAGATATATTCTTGTGCGGTGAATACGGCGTGCTGAGTCCAGTTCTCTGAGCAAGGAGTAGGTCTTGTCTATTACATATTGGGTTTATGGAACGGTATCTGAGCTAATTTGATACCCTTGTTTTATGTATCACCCCACCTCACCTTTCCCGTTAAGCAGCCATAGTGTGTTTTCTGCATGTGTGACTCTGTTCTGTTTTGTAATTCAGTTCAAGTGTAACGGTTTTTACATTCCCTCTATCAGTGATACCTTATGAGAAGTGTCCTTTTCTGTGTGACTTATTTCACTTAGAATCGTCGTACCTAAATCCACTCATCATGCTGCTACTAACCTTACGACATTGATTTCATGGCTGAGTGATATTCCATTGTACATAAGGACCACAACTTCTTTATCCATTTTTCTCTTTCCTGGGATATTGAAGGTGGAATGAAGTGGAGGTCCTGGTCAACAGAGCAGCCCTAAACTTTGGGGTGCTTGTGTCTTGCTGATTTTTAATTTTCCCAATTTATACCCCCATGAGTGGAAGTGCCCTATGCTCTCTAAGCTGTGTTTTTTCAGATGTTTCAGGACTCACCGGACACTTCTCCGGAGTGGCTCTTGGCAATTTACATCCCGCCCATCAGTGTAGCAAGGCTCCCATTTCTCCATGGCCTGTCCTGCATTTCTGGTTTTGACACTTTTTTCAGCATGGCCCTTTTGATCGATGGGAAGCGAGACTTCTTTGTAGCGCTGATTTGCCTTTCCAGGTGGCTTGGTTGGCCAAAAAGGGCGTATGCGTTTTTTCCTGAATATATTCAGGAAAAAACGCATACGCCCTTTTTGGCCAAGGGCATCATTGTCAACGTTTTGCCGCTTTTCATGTGCTTTAAAGGCGATTCGTATCTACCTCCTGAAATCTGTTTCCTGCAATTCTGCCTTGATTTCAAATCCTCTTCTTTGCCTTCCCTCAATATATTTGTGGACGACAGTTATCATTTATAACTCTGCAGGTTTGTGAATTGCAGTGCCCTGAAGCTCCATTTTACAACTCGTTTTTATGGGAGCTGGCCACAAAATCGCAGAATGGCTTCAGGCCCTGTTCTGGTTCCGGGGGTCAGGCTGAGCCTGTGGTTAATTCTTCTTTCTGATGGGAAAATAGAGTGACCTGTGCCTGTCCCAACACCAAGAGCTAGTCTCTCGTTGGTTCCACGTCTTCCCGTTTATCCTCAGGACAAATTGCAACCCGCATGGAACAGGAGGTTAAAGGTGCTGATGCTCCAAGTAGGGAGCTTGCTAGTAAAGCGGCTGGAATGGCGAACCCGGGCACAAGGAGTTGAGAAATGAGGTGCGTTTTAGAAACCTTTCTCCATCACACGGTGTACCATCTTCTGGGTTTCTCATGCATGTTTTTGATGTAGGAAGATGCCCTTGAACCTGGAGATTTGGGACCCATGCGATGGGTACCACGCAGTATTCCTTTAAAGGGTCTGCGTTTGCTCACCCAACCTCACCAAACCTCTCAGCCCCAAGAGTGTCCACCCTTATGTCTCATCCAGCTGTGCGTCTAGATATGGTCAATCCAGGTTGCATCACAGCCCCTGAACGCATTGTGTAAGAATTTCTCTCTCTTTCACTGTCTTTGTTTCATGGGTGTTTCAAAGTAATTTATTTTTATAATGGGGTTTAGCTGCTTTTCACTGCTGTGTTTATGCCGCTTTACACCCACTTGACACACTAACAGAGAGATATCAATACATAGGTTTTACGATTATTATTAGTCAGATATATTCTTGTGCGGTGAATACGGCGTGCTGAGTCCAGTTCTCTGAGCAAGGAGTAGGTCTTGTCTATTACATATTGGGTTTATGGAACGGTATCTGAGCTAATTTGATACCCTTGTTTTATGTATCACCCCACCTCACCTTTCCCGTTAAGCAGCCATAGTGTGTTTTCTGCATGTGTGACTCTGTTCTGTTTTGTAATTCAGTTCAAGTGTAACGGTTTTTACATTCCCTCTATCAGTGATACCTTATGAGAAGTGTCCTTTTCTGTGTGACTTATTTCACTTAGAATCGTCGTACCTAAATCCACTCATCATGCTGCTACTAACCTTACGACATTGATTTCATGGCTGAGTGATATTCCATTGTACATAAGGACCACAACTTCTTTATCCATTTTTCTCTTTCCTGGGATATTGAAGGTGGAATGAAGTGGAGGTCCTGGTCAACAGAGCAGCCCTAAACTTTGGGGTGCTTGTGTCTTGCTGATTTTTAATTTTCCCAATTTATACCCCCATGAGTGGAAGTGCCCTATGCTCTCTAAGCTGTGTTTTTTCAGATGTTTCAGGACTCACCGGACACTTCTCCGGAGTGGCTCTTGGCAATTTACATCCCGCCCATCAGTGTAGCAAGGCTCCCATTTCTCCATGGCCTTTCCTGCATTTCTGGTTTTGACACTTTTTTCAGCATGGCCCTTTTGATCGATGGGAAGCGAGACTTCTTTGTAGCGCTGATTTGCCTTTCCAGGTGGCTTGGTTGGCCAAAAAGGGCGTATGCGTTTTTTCCTGAATATATTCAGGAAAAAACGCATACGCCCTTTTTGGCCAAGGGCATCATTGTCAACGTTTTGCCGCTTTTCATGTGCTTTAAAGGCGATTCGTATCTACCTCCTGAAATCTGTTTCCTGCAATTCTGCCTTGATTTCAAATCCTCTTCTTTGCCTTCCCTCAATATATTTGTGGACGACAGTTATCATTTATAACTCTGCAGGTTTGTGAATTGCAGTGCCCTGAAGCTCCATTTTACAACTCGTTTTTATGGGAGCTGGCCACAAAATCGCAGAATGGCTTCAGGCCCTGTTCTGGTTCCGGGGGTCAGGCTGAGCCTGTGGTTAATTCTTCTTTCTGATGGGAAAATAGAGTGACCTGTGCCTGTCCCAACACCAAGAGCTAGTCTCTCGTTGGTTCCACGTCTTCCCGTTTATCCTCAGGACAAATTGCAACCCGCATGGAACAGGAGGTTAAAGGTGCTGATGCTCCAAGTAGGGAGCTTGCTAGTAAAGCGGCTGGAATGGCGAACCCGGGCACAAGGAGTTGAGAAATGAGGTGCGTTTTAGAAACCTTTCTCCATCACACGGTGTACCATCTTCTGGGTTTCTCATGCATGTTTTTGATGTAGGAAGATGCCCTTGAACCTGGAGATTTGGGACCCATGCGATGGGTACCACGCAGTATTCCTTTAAAGGGTCTGCGTTTGCTCACCCAACCTCACCAAACCTCTCAGCCCCAAGAGTGTCCACCCTTATGTCTCATCCAGCTGTGCGTCTAGATATGGTCAATCCAGGTTGCATCACAGCCCCTGAACGCATTGTGTAAGAATTTCTCTCTCTTTCACTGTCTTTGTTTCATGGGTGTTTCAAAGTAATTTATTTTTATAATGGGGTTTAGCTGCTTTTCACTGCTGTGTTTATGCCGCTTTACACCCACTTGACACACTAACAGAGAGATATCAATACATAGGTTTTACGATTATTATTAGTCAGATATATTCTTGTGCGGTGAATAGGGCGTGCTGAGTCCAGTTCTCTGAGCAAGGAGTAGGTCTTGTCTATTACATATTGGGTTTATGGAACGGTATCTGAGCTAATTTGATACCCTTGTTTTATGTATCACCCCACCTCACCTTTCCCGTTAAGCAGCCATAGTGTGTTTTCTGCATGTGTGACTCTGTTCTGTTTTGTAATTCAGTTCAAGTGTAACGGTTTTTACATTCCCTCTATCAGTGATACCTTATGAGAAGTGTCCTTTTCTGTGTGACTTATTTCACTTAGAATCGTCGTACCTAAATCCACTCATCATGCTGCTACTAACCTTACGACATTGATTTCATGGCTGAGTGATATTCCATTGTACATAAGGACCACAACTTCTTTATCCATTTTTCTCTTTCCTGGGATATTTAAGGTGGAATGAAGTGGAGGTCCTGGTCAACAGAGCAGCCCTAAACTTTGGGGTGCTTGTGTCTTGCTGATTTTTAATTTTCCCAATTTATACCCCCATGAGTGGAAGTGCCCTATGCTCTCTAAGCTGTGTTTTTTCAGATGTTTCAGGACTCACCGGACACTTCTCCGGAGTGGCTCTTGGCAATTTACATCCCGCCCATCAGTGTAGCAAGGCTCCCATTTCTCCATGGCCTGTCCTGCATTTCTGGTTTTGACACTTTTTTCAGCATGGCCCTTTTGATCGATGGGAAGCGAGACTTCTTTGTAGCGCTGATTTGCCTTTCCAGGTGGCTTGGTTGGCCAAAAAGGGCGTATGCGTTTTTTCCTGAATATATTCAGGAAAAAACGCATACGCCCTTTTTGGCCAAGGGCATCATTGTCAACGTTTTGCCGCTTTTCATGTGCTTTAAAGGCGATTCGTATCTACCTCCTGAAATCTGTTTCCTGCAATTCTGCCTTGATTTCAAATCCTCTTCTTTGCCTTCCCTCAATATATTTGTGGACGACAGTTATCATTTATAACTCTGCAGGTTTGTGAATTGCAGTGCCCTGAAGCTCCATTTTACAACTCGTTTTTATGGGAGCTGGCCACAAAATCGCAGAATGGCTTCAGGCCCTGTTCTGGTTCCGGGGGTCAGGCTGAGCCTGTGGTTAATTCTTCTTTCTGATGGGAAAATAGAGTGACCTGTGCCTGTCCCAACACCAAGAGCTAGTCTCTCGTTGGTTCCACGTCTTCCCGTTTATCCTCAGGACAAATTGCAACCCGCATGGAACAGGAGGTTAAAGGTGCTGATGCTCCAAGTAGGGAGCTTGCTAGTAAAGCGGCTGGAATGGCGAACCCGGGCACAAGGAGTTGAGAAATGAGGTGCGTTTTAGAAACCTTTCTCCATCACACGGTGTACCATCTTCTGGGTTTCTCATGCATGTTTTTGATGTAGGAAGATGCCCTTGAACCTGGAGATTTGGGACCCATGCGATGGGTACCACGCAGTATTCCTTTAAAGGGTCTGCGTTTGCTCACCCAACCTCACCAAACCTCTCAGCCCCAAGAGTGTCCACCCTTATGTCTCATCCAGCTGTGCGTCTAGATATGGTCAATCCAGGTTGCATCACAGCCCCTGAACGCATTGTGTAAGAATTTCTCTCTCTTTCACTGTCTTTGTTTCATGGGTGTTTCAAAGTAATTTATTTTTATAATGGGGTTTAGCTGCTTTTCACTGCTGTGTTTATGCCGCTTTACACCCACTTGACACACTAACAGACAGATATCAATACATAGGTTTTACGATTATTATTAGTCAGATATATTCTTGTGCGGTGAATACGGCGTGCTGAGTCCAGTTCTCTGAGCAAGGAGTAGGTCTTGTCTATTACATATTGGGTTTATGGAACGGTATCTGAGCTAATTTGATACCCTTGTTTTATGTATCACCCCACCTCACCTTTCCCGTTAAGCAGCCATAGTGTGTTTTCTGCATGTGTGACTCTGTTCTGTTTTGTAATTCAGTTCAAGTGTAACGGTTTTTACATTCCCTCTATCAGTGATACCTTATGAGAAGTGTCCTTTTCTGTGTGACTTATTTCACTTAGAATCGTCGTACCTAAATCCACTCATCATGCTGCTACTAACCTTACGACATTGATTTCATGGCTGAGTGATATTCCATTGTACATAAGGACCACAACTTCTTTATCCATTTTTCTCTTTCCTGGGATATTTAAGGTGGAATGAAGTGGAGGTCCTGGTCAACAGAGCAGCCCTAAACTTTGGGGTGCTTGTGTCTTGCTGATTTTTAATTTTCCCAATTTATACCCCCATGAGTGGAAGTGCCCTATGCTCTCTAAGCTGTGTTTTTTCAGATGTTTCAGGACTCACCGGACACTTCTCCGGAGTGGCTCTTGGCAATTTACATCCCGCCCATCAGTGTAGCAAGGCTCCCATTTCTCCATGGCCTGTCCTGCATTTCTGGTTTTGACACTTTTTTCAGCATGGCCCTTTTGACCGATGGGAAGCGAGACTTCTTTGTAGCGCTGATTTGCCTTTCCAGGTGGCTTGGTTGGCCAAAAAGGGCGTATGCGTTTTTTCCTGAATATATTCAGGAAAAAACGCATACGCCCTTTTTGGCCAAGGGCATCATTGTCAACGTTTTGCCGCTTTTCATGTGCTTTAAAGGCGATTCGTATCTACCTCCTGAAATCTGTTTCCTGCAATTCTGCCTTGATTTCAAATCCTCTTCTTTGCCTTCCCTCAATATATTTGTGGACGACAGTTATCATTTATAACTCTGCAGGTTTGTGAATTGCAGTGCCCTGAACCTCCATTTTACAACTCGTTTTTATGGGAGCTGGCCACAAAATCGCAGAATGGCTTCAGGCCCTGTTCTGGTTCCGGGGGTCAGGCTGAGCCTGTGGTTAATTCTTCTTTCTGATGGGAAAATAGAGTGACCTGTGCCTGTCCCAACACCAAGAGCTAGTCTCTCGTTGGTTCCACGTCTTCCCGTTTATCCTCAGGACAAATTGCAACCCGCATGGAACAGGAGGTTAAAGGTGCTGATGCTCCAAGTAGGGAGCTTGCTAGTAAAGCGGCTGGAATGGCGAACCCGGGCACAAGGAGTTGAGAAATGAGGTGCGTTTTAGAAACCTTTCTCCATCACACGGTGTACCATCTTCTGGGTTTCTCATGCATGTTTTTGATGTAGGAAGATGCCCTTGAACCTGGAGATTTGGGACCCATGCGATGGGTACCACGCAGTATTCCTTTAAAGGGTCTGCGTTTGCTCACCCAACCTCACCAAACCTCTCAGCCCCAAGAGTGTCCACCCTTATGTCTCATCCAGCTGTGCGTCTAGATATGGTCAATCCAGGTTGCATCACAGCCCCTGAACGCATTGTGTAAGAATTTCTCTCTCTTTCACTGTCTTTGTTTCATGGGTGTTTCAAAGTAATTTATTTTTATAATGGGGTTTAGCTGCTTTTCACTGCTGTGTTTATGCCGCTTTACACCCACTTGACACACTAACAGACAGATATCAATACATAGGTTTTACGATTATTATTAGTCAGATATATTCTTGTGCGGTGAATAGGGCGTGTTGAGTCCAGTTCTCTGAGCAAGGAGTAGGTCTGGTCTATTACATATTGGGTTTATGGAACGGTATCTGAGCTAATTTGATACCCTTGTTTTATGTATCACCCCACCTCACCTTTCCCGTTAAGCAGCCATAGTGTGTTTTCTGCATGTGTGACTCTGTTCTGTTTTGTAATTCAGTTCAAGTGTAACGGTTTTTACATTCCCTCTATCAGTGATACCTTATGAGAAGTGTCCTTTTCTGTGTGACTTATTTCACTTAGAATCGTCGTACCTAAATCCACTCATCATGCTGCTACTAACCTTACGACATTGATTTCCTGGCTGAGTGATATTCCAATGTACATAAGGACCACAACTTCTTTATCCATTTTTCTCTTTCCTGGGATATTTAAGGTGGAATGAAGTGGAGGTCCTGGTCAACAGAGCAGCCCTAAACTTTGGGGTGCTTGTGTCTTGCTGATTTTTAATTTTCCCAATTTATACCCCCATGAGTGGAAGTGCCCTATGCTCTCTAAGCTGTGTTTTTCAGATGTTTCAGGACTCACCGGACACTTCTCCAGAGTGGCTCTTGGCAATTTACATCCCGCCCATCAGTGTAGCAAGGCTCCCATTTCTCCATGGCCTGTCCTGCATTTCTGGTTTTGACACTTTTTTCAGCATGGCCCTTTTGACCGATGGGAAGCGAGACTTCTTTGTAGCGCTGATTTGCCTTTCCAGGTTCCTTGGTTGGCCAAAAAGGGCGTATGCGTTTTTTCCTGAATGTATTCAGGAAAAATCGCATACGCCCTTTTTGGCCAAGGGCATCATTGTCAACGTTTTGCCGCTTTTCATGTGCTTTAAAGGCGATTCGTATCTACCTCCTGAAATCTGTTTCCTGCAATTCTGCCTTGATTTCAAATCCTCTTCTTTGCCTTCCCTCAATATATTCGTGGACGAGAGTTATCATTTATAACTCTGCAGGTTTGTGAATTGCAGTGCCCTGAACCTCCATTTTACAACTCGTTTTTATGGGAGCTGGCCGCAAAATCGCAGAATGGCTTCAGGCCCTGTTCTGGTTCCGGGGGGCAGGCTGAGCCTGTGGTTAATTCTTCTTTCTGATGGGAAAATAGAGTGACCTGTGCCTGTCCCAACACCAAGAGCTAGTCTCTCGTTGGTTCCACGTCTTCCCGTTTATCCTCAGGACAAATTGCAACCTGTATGGAACAGGAGGTTAAAGGTGCTGATGCTCCAAGTAGGGAGCTTGCTAGTAAAGCGGCTGGAATGGCGAACCCGGGCACAAGGAGATGAGAAATGAGGTGCGTTTTAGAAACCTTTCCCCATCACACGGTGTACCATCTTCTGGGTTTCTCATGCATGTTTTTGATGTAGGAAGATGCCCTTGAACCTGGAGATTTGGGACCCATGCGATGGGTACCACGCAGTATTCCTTTAAAGGGTCTGCGTTTGCTCACCCAACCTCACCAAACCTCTCAGCCCCAAGAGTGTCCACCCTTATGTCTCATCCAGCTGTGCGTCTAGATATGGTCAATCCAGGTTGCATCACAGCCCCTGAACGCATTGTGTAAGAATTTCTCTCTCTTTCACTGTCTTTGTTTCATGGGTGTTTCAAAGTAATTTATTTTTATAATGGGGTTTAGCTGCTTTTCACTGCTGTGTTTATGCCGCTTTACACCCACTTGACACACTAACAGAGAGATATCAATACATAGGTTTTACGATTATTATTAGTCAGATATATTCTTGTGCGGTGAATAGGGCGTGCTGAGTCCAGTTCTCTGAGCAAGGAGTAGGTCTTGTCTATTACATATTGGGTTTATGGAACGGTATCTGAGCTAATTTGATACCCTTGTTTTATGTATCACCCCACCTCACCTTTCCCGTTAAGCAGCCATAGTGTGTTTTCTGCATGTGTGACTCTGTTCTGTTTTGTAATTCAGTTCAAGTGTAACGGTTTTTACATTCCCTCTATCAGTGATACCTTATGAGAAGTGTCCTTTTCTGTGTGACTTATTTCACTTAGAATCGTCGTACCTAAATCCACTCATCATGCTGCTACTAACCTTACGACATTGATTTCATGGCTGAGTGATATTCCATTGTACATAAGGACCACAACTTCTTTATCCATTTTTCTCTTTCCTGGGATATTTAAGGTGGAATGAAGTGGAGGTCCTGGTCAACAGAGCAGCCCTAAACTTTGGGGTGCTTGTGTCTTGCTGATTTTTAATTTTCCCAATTTATACCCCCATGAGTGGAAGTGCCCTATGCTCTCTAAGCTGTGTTTTTTCAGATGTTTCAGGACTCACCGGACACTTCTCCGGAGTGGCTCTTGGCAATTTACATCCCGCCCATCAGTGTAGCAAGGCTCCCATTTCTCCATGGCCTGTCCTGCATTTCTGGTTTTGACACTTTTTTCAGCATGGCCCTTTTGATCGATGGGAAGCGAGACTTCTTTGTAGCGCTGATTTGCCTTTCCAGGTGGCTTGGTTGGCCAAAAAGGGCGTATGCGTTTTTTCCTGAATATATTCAGGAAAAAACGCATACGCCCTTTTTGGCCAAGGGCATCATTGTCAACGTTTTGCCGCTTTTCATGTGCTTTAAAGGCGATTCGTATCTACCTCCTGAAATCTGTTTCCTGCAATTCTGCCTTGATTTCAAATCCTCTTCTTTGCCTTCCCTCAATATATTTGTGGACGACAGTTATCATTTATAACTCTGCAGGTTTGTGAATTGCAGTGCCCTGAAGCTCCATTTTACAACTCGTTTTTATGGGAGCTGGCCACAAAATCGCAGAATGGCTTCAGGCCCTGTTCTGGTTCCGGGGGTCAGGCTGAGCCTGTGGTTAATTCTTCTTTCTGATGGGAAAATAGAGTGACCTGTGCCTGTCCCAACACCAAGAGCTAGTCTCTCGTTGGTTCCACGTCTTCCCGTTTATCCTCAGGACAAATTGCAACCCGCATGGAACAGGAGGTTAAAGGTGCTGATGCTCCAAGTAGGGAGCTTGCTAGTAAAGCGGCTGGAATGGCGAACCCGGGCACAAGGAGTTGAGAAATGAGGTGCGTTTTAGAAACCTTTCTCCATCACACGGTGTACCATCTTCTGGGTTTCTCATGCATGTTTTTGATGTAGGAAGATGCCCTTGAACCTGGAGATTTGGGACCCATGCGATGGGTACCACGCAGTATTCCTTTAAAGGGTCTGCGTTTGCTCACCCAACCTCACCAAACCTCTCAGCCCCAAGAGTGTCCACCCTTATGTCTCATCCAGCTGTGCGTCTAGATATGGTCAATCCAGGTTGCATCACAGCCCCTGAACGCATTGTGTAAGAATTTCTCTCTCTTTCACTGTCTTTGTTTCATGGGTGTTTCAAAGTAATTTATTTTTATAATGGGGTTTAGCTGCTTTTCACTGCTGTGTTTATGCCGCTTTACACCCACTTGACACACTAACAGACAGATATCAATACATAGGTTTTACGATTATTATTAGTCAGATATATTCTTGTGCGGTGAATAGGGCGTGCTGAGTCCAGTTCTCTGAGCAAGGAGTAGGTCTTGTCTATTACATATTGGGTTTATGGAACGGTATCTGAGCTAATTTGATACCCTTGTTTTATGTATCACCCCACCTCACCTTTCCCGTTAAGCAGCCATAGTGTGTTTTCTGCATGTGTGACTCTGTTCTGTTTTGTAATTCAGTTCAAGTGTAACGGTTTTTACATTCCCTCTATCAGTGATACCTTATGAGAAGTGTCCTTTTCTGTGTGACTTATTTCACTTAGAATCGTCGTACCTAAATCCACTCATCATGCTGCTACTAACCTTACGACATTGATTTCATGGCTGAGTGATATTCCATTGTACATAAGGACCACAACTTCTTTATCCATTTTTCTCTTTCCTGGGATATTTAAGGTGGAATGAAGTGGAGGTCCTGGTCAACAGAGCAGCCCTAAACTTTGGGGTGCTTGTGTCTTGCTGATTTTTAATTTTCCCAATTTATACCCCCATGAGTGGAAGTGCCCTATGCTCTCTAAGCTGTGTTTTTTCAGATGTTTCAGGACTCACCGGACACTTCTCCGGAGTGGCTCTTGGCAATTTACATCCCGCCCATCAGTGTAGCAAGGCTCCCATTTCTCCATGGCCTGTCCTGCATTTCTGGTTTTGACACTTTTTTCAGCATGGCCCTTTTGACCGATGGGAAGCGAGACTTCTTTGTAGCGCTGATTTGCCTTTCCAGGTGGCTTGGTTGGCCAAAAAGGGCGTATGCGTTTTTTCCTGAATATATTCAGGAAAAAACGCATACGCCCTTTTTGGCCAAGGGCATCATTGTCAACGTTTTGCCGCTTTTCATGTGCTTTAAAGGCGATTCGTATCTACCTCCTGAAATCTGTTTCCTGCAATTCTGCCTTGATTTCAAATCCTCTTCTTTGCCTTCCCTCAATATATTTGTGGACGAGAGTTATCATTAATAACTCTGCAGGTTTGTGAATTGCAGTGCCCTGAACCTCCATTTTACAACTCGTTTTTATGGGAGCTGGCCGCAAAATCGCAGAATGGCTTCAGGCCCTATTCTGGTTCCGTGGGGCAGGCTGAGCCTGTGGTTAATTCTTCTTTCTGATGGGAAAATAGAGTGACCTGTGCCTGTCCCAACACCAAGAGCTAGTCTCTCGTTGGTTCCACGTCTTCCCGTTTATCCTCAGGACAAATTGCAACCCGCATGGAACAGGAGGTTAAAGGTGCTGATGCTCCAAGTAGGGAGCTTGCTAGTAAAGCGGCTGGAATGGCGAACCCGGGCACAAGGAGTTGAGAAATGAGGTGCGTTTTAGAAACCTTTCTCCATCACACGGTGTACCATCTTCTGGGTTTCTCATGCATGTTTTTGATGTAGGAAGATGCCCTTGAACCTGGAGATTTGGGACCCATGCGATGGGTACCACGCAGTATTCCTTTAAAGGGTCTGCGTTTGCTCACCCAACCTCACCAAACCTCTCAGCCCCAAGAGTGTCCACCCTTATGTCTCATCCAGCTGTGCGTCTAGATATGGTCAATCCAGGTTGCATCACAGCCCCTGAACGCATTGTGTAAGAATTTCTCTCTCTTTCACTGTCTTTGTTTCATGGGTGTTTCAAAGTAATTTATTTTTATAATGGGGTTTAGCTGCTTTTCACTGCTGTGTTTATGCCGCTTTACACCCACTTGACACACTAACAGACAGATATCAATACATAGGTTTTACGATTATTATTAGTCAGATATATTCTTGTGCGGTGAATACGGCGTGCTGAGTCCAGTTCTCTGAGCAAGGAGTAGGTCTGGTCTATTACATATTGGGTTTATGGAACGGTATCTGAGCTAATTTGATACCCTTGTTTTATGTATCACCCCACCTCACCTTTCCCGTTAAGCAGCCATAGTGTGTTTTCTGCATGTGTGACTCTGTTCTGTTTTGTAATTCAGTTCAAGTGTAACGGTTTTTACATTCCCTCTATCAGTGATACCTTATGAGAAGTGTCCTTTTCTGTGTGACTTATTTCACTTAGAATCGTCGTACCTAAATCCACTCATCATGCTGCTACTAACCTTACGACATTGATTTCCTGGCTGAGTGATATTCCAATGTACATAAGGACCACAACTTCTTTATCCATTTTTCTCTTTCCTGGGATATTTAAGGTGGAATGAAGTGGAGGTCCTGGTCAACAGAGCAGCCCTAAACTTTGGGGTGCTTGTGTCTTGCTGATTTTTAATTTTCCCAATTTATACCCCCATGAGTGGAAGTGCCCTATGCTCTCTAAGCTGTGTTTTTCAGATGTTTCAGGACTCACCGGACACTTCTCCAGAGTGGCTCTTGGCAATTTACATCCCGCCCATCAGTGTAGCAAGGCTCCCATTTCTCCATGGCCTGTCCTGCATTTCTGGTTTTGACACTTTTTTCAGCATGGCCCTCCTGACCGATGGGAAGCGAGACTTCTTTGTAGCGCTGATTTGCCTTTCCAGGTTCCTTGGTTGGCCAAAAAGGGCGTATGCGTTTTTTCCTGAATATATTCAGGAAAAAACGCATACGCCCTTTTTGGCCAAGGGCATCATTGTCAACGTTTTGCCGCTTTTCATGTGCTTTAAAGGCGATTCGTATCTACCTCCTGAAATCTGTTTCCTGCAATTCTGCCTTGATTTCAAATCCTCTTCTTTGCCTTCCCTCAATATATTTGTGGACGAGAGTTATCATTTATAACTCTGCAGGTTTGTGAATTGCAGTGCCCTGAACCTCCATTTTACAACTCGTTTTTATGGGAGCTGGCCGCAAAATCGCAGAATGGCTTCAGGCCCTGTTCTGGTTCCGGGGGGCAGGCTGAGCCTGTGGTTAATTCTTCTTTCTGATGGGAAAATAGAGTGACCTGTGCCTGTCCCAACACCAAGAGCTAGTCTCTCGTTGGTTCCACGTCTTCCCGTTTATCCTCAGGACAAATTGCAACCTGTATGGAACAGGAGGTTAAAGGTGCTGATGCTCCAAGTAGGGAGCTTGCTAGTAAAGCGGCTGGAATGGCGAACCCGGGCACAAGGAGATGAGAAATGAGGTGCGTTTTAGAAACCTTTCCCCATCACACGGTGTACCATCTTCTGGGTTTCTCATGCATGTTTTTGATGTAGGAAGATGCCCTTGAACCTGGAGATTTGGGACCCATGCGATGGGTACCACGCAGTATTCCTTTAAAGGGTCTGCGTTTGCTCACCCAACCTCACCAAACCTCTCAGCCCCAAGAGTGTCCACCCTTATGTCTCATCCAGCTGTGCGTCTAGATATGGTCAATCCAGGTTGCATCACAGCCCCTGAACGCATTGTGTAAGAATTTCTCTCTCTTTCACTGTCTTTGTTTCATGGGTGTTTCAAAGTAATTTATTTTTATAATGGGGTTTAGCTGCTTTTCACTGCTGTGTTTATGCCGCTTTACACCCACTTGACACACTAACAGAGAGATATCAATACATAGGTTTTACGATTATTATTAGTCAGATATATTCTTGTGCGGTGAATAGGGCGTGTTGAGTCCAGTTCTCTGAGCAAGGAGTAGGTCTGGTCTATTACATATTGGGTTTATGGAACGGTATCTGAGCTAATTTGATACCCTTGTTTTATGTATCACCCCACCTCACCTTTCCCGTTAAGCAGCCATAGTGTGTTTTCTGCATGTGTGACTCTGTTCTGTTTTGTAATTCAGTTCAAGTGTAACGGTTTTTACATTCCCTCTATCAGTGATACCTTATGAGAAGTGTCCTTTTCTGTGTGACTTATTTCACTTAGAATCGTCGTACCTAAATCCACTCATCATGCTGCTACTAACCTTACGACATTGATTTCCTGGCTGAGTGATATTCCAATGTACATAAGGACCACAACTTCTTTATCCATTTTTCTCTTTCCTGGGATATTTAAGGTGGAATGAAGTGGAGGTCCTGGTCAACAGAGCAGCCCTAAACTTTGGGGTGCTTGTGTCTTGCTGATTTTTAATTTTCCCAATTTATACCCCCATGAGTGGAAGTGCCCTATGCTCTCTAAGCTGTGTTTTTCAGATGTTTCAGGACTCACCGGACACTTCTCCAGAGTGGCTCTTGGCAATTTACATCCCGCCCATCAGTGTAGCAAGGCTCCCATTTCTCCATGGCCTGTCCTGCATTTCTGGTTTTGACACTTTTTTCAGCATGGCCCTCCTGACCGATGGGAAGCGAGACTTCTTTGTAGCGCTGATTTGCCTTTCCAGGTTCCTTGGTTGGCCAAAAAGGGCGTATGCGTTTTTTCCTGAATATATTCAGGAAAAAACGCATACGCCCTTTTTGGCCAAGGGCATCATTGTCAACGTTTTGCCGCTTTTCATGTGCTTTAAAGGCGATTCGTATCTACCTCCTGAAATCTGTTTCCTGCAATTCTGCCTTGATTTCAAATCCTCTTCTTTGCCTTCCCTCAATATATTTGTGGACGAGAGTTATCATTTATAACTCTGCAGGTTTGTGAATTGCAGTGCCCTGAACCTCCATTTTACAACTCGTTTTTATGGGAGCTGGCCGCAAAATCGCAGAATGGCTTCAGGCCCTGTTCTGGTTCCGGGGGGCAGGCTGAGCCTGTGGTTAATTCTTCTTTCTGATGGGAAAATAGAGTGACCTGTGCCTGTCCCAACACCAAGAGCTAGTCTCTCGTTGGTTCCACGTCTTCCCGTTTATCCTCAGGACAAATTGCAACCCGCATGGAACAGGAGGTTAAAGGTGCTGATGCTCCAAGTAGGGAGCTTGCTAGTAAAGCGGCTGGAATGGCGAACCCGGGCACAAGGAGTTGAGAAATGAGGTGCGTTTTAGAAACCTTTCTCCATCACACGGTGTACCATCTTCTGGGTTTCTCATGCATGTTTTTGATGTAGGAAGATGCCCTTGAACCTGGAGATTTGGGACCCATGCGATGGGTACCACGCAGTATTCCTTTAAAGGGTCTGCGTTTGCTCACCCAACCTCACCAAACCTCTCAGCCCCAAGAGTGTCCACCCTTATGTCTCATCCAGCTGTGCGTCTAGATATGGTCAATCCAGGTTGCATCACAGCCCCTGAACGCATTGTGTAAGAATTTCTCTCTCTTTCACTGTCTTTGTTTCATGGGTGTTTCAAAGTAATTTATTTTTATAATGGGGTTTAGCTGCTTTTCACTGCTGTGTTTATGCCGCTTTACACCCACTTGACACACTAACAGACAGATATCAATACATAGGTTTTACGATTATTATTAGTCAGATATATTCTTGTGCGGTGAATACGGCGTGCTGAGTCCAGTTCTCTGAGCAAGGAGTAGGTCTTGTCTATTACATATTGGGTTTATGGAACGGTATCTGAGCTAATTTGATACCCTTGTTTTATGTATCACCCCACCTCACCTTTCCCGTTAAGCAGCCATAGTGTGTTTTCTGCATGTGTGACTCTGTTCTGTTTTGTAATTCAGTTCAAGTGTAACGGTTTTTACATTCCCTCTATCAGTGATACCTTATGAGAAGTGTCCTTTTCTGTGTGACTTATTTCACTTAGAATCGTCGTACCTAAATCCACTCATCATGCTGCTACTAACCTTACGACATTGATTTCATGGCTGAGTGATATTCCATTGTACATAAGGACCACAACTTCTTTATCCATTTTTCTCTTTCCTGGGATATTGAAGGTGGAATGAAGTGGAGGTCCTGGTCAACAGAGCAGCCCTAAACTTTGGGGTGCTTGTGTCTTGCTGATTTTTAATTTTCCCAATTTATACCCCCATGAGTGGAAGTGCCCTATGCTCTCTAAGCTGTGTTTTTTCAGATGTTTCAGGACTCACCGGACACTTCTCCGGAGTGGCTCTTGGCAATTTACATCCCGCCCATCAGTGTAGCAAGGCTCCCATTTCTCCATGGCCTGTCCTGCATTTCTGGTTTTGACACTTTTTTCAGCATGGCCCTTTTGACCGATGGGAAGCGAGACTTCTTTGTAGCGCTGATTTGCCTTTCCAGGTGGCTTGGTTGGCCAAAAAGGGCGTATGCGTTTTTTCCTGAATATATTCAGGAAAAAACGCATACGCCCTTTTTGGCCAAGGGCATCATTGTCAACGTTTTGCCGCTTTTCATGTGCTTTAAAGGCGATTCGTATCTACCTCCTGAAATCTGTTTCCTGCAATTCTGCCTTGATTTCAAATCCTCTTCTTTGCCTTCCCTCAATATATTTGTGGACGACAGTTATCATTTATAACTCTGCAGGTTTGTGAATTGCAGTGCCCTGAACCTCCATTTTACAACTCGTTTTTATGGGAGCTGGCCACAAAATCGCAGAATGGCTTCAGGCCCTGTTCTGGTTCCGGGGGTCAGGCTGAGCCTGTGGTTAATTCTTCTTTCTGATGGGAAAATAGAGTGACCTGTGCCTGTCCCAACACCAAGAGCTAGTCTCTCGTTGGTTCCACGTCTTCCCGTTTATCCTCAGGACAAATTGCAACCCGCATGGAACAGGAGGTTAAAGGTGCTGATGCTCCAAGTAGGGAGCTTGCTAGTAAAGCGGCTGGAATGGCGAACCCGGGCACAAGGAGTTGAGAAATGAGGTGCGTTTTAGAAACCTTTCTCCATCACACGGTGTACCATCTTCTGGGTTTCTCATGCATGTTTTTGATGTAGGAAGATGCCCTTGAACCTGGAGATTTGGGACCCATGCGATGGGTACCACGCAGTATTCCTTTAAAGGGTCTGCGTTTGCTCACCCAACCTCACCAAACCTCTCAGCCCCAAGAGTGTCCACCCTTATGTCTCATCCAGCTGTGCGTCTAGATATGGTCAATCCAGGTTGCATCACAGCCCCTGAACGCATTGTGTAAGAATTTCTCTCTCTTTCACTGTCTTTGTTTCATGGGTGTTTCAAAGTAATTTATTTTTATAATGGGGTTTAGCTGCTTTTCACTGCTGTGTTTATGCCGCTTTACACCCACTTGACACACTAACAGAGAGATATCAATACATAGGTTTTACGATTATTATTAGTCAGATATATTCTTGTGCGGTGAATAGGGCGTGTTGAGTCCAGTTCTCTGAGCAAGGAGTAGGTCTGGTCTATTACATATTGGGTTTATGGAACGGTATCTGAGCTAATTTGATACCCTTGTTTTATGTATCACCCCACCTCACCTTTCCCGTTAAGCAGCCATAGTGTGTTTTCTGCATGTGTGACTCTGTTCTGTTTTGTAATTCAGTTCAAGTGTAACGGTTTTTACATTCCCTCTATCAGTGATACCTTATGAGAAGTGTCCTTTTCTGTGTGACTTATTTCACTTAGAATCGTCGTACCTAAATCCACTCATCATGCTGCTACTAACCTTACGACATTGATTTCCTGGCTGAGTGATATTCCAATGTACATAAGGACCACAACTTCTTTATCCATTTTTCTCTTTCCTGGGATATTTAAGGTGGAATGAAGTGGAGGTCCTGGTCAACAGAGCAGCCCTAAACTTTGGGGTGCTTGTGTCTTGCTGATTTTTAATTTTCCCAATTTATACCCCCATGAGTGGAAGTGCCCTATGCTCTCTAAGCTGTGTTTTTCAGATGTTTCAGGACTCACCGGACACTTCTCCAGAGTGGCTCTTGGCAATTTACATCCCGCCCATCAGTGTAGCAAGGCTCCCATTTCTCCATGGCCTGTCCTGCATTTCTGGTTTTGACACTTTTTTCAGCATGGCCCTTTTGACCGATGGGAAGCGAGACTTCTTTGTAGCGCTGATTTGCCTTTCCAGGTTCCTTGGTTGGCCAAAAAGGGCGTATGCGTTTTTTCCTGAATGTATTCAGGAAAAATCGCATACGCCCTTTTTGGCCAAGGGCATCATTGTCAACGTTTTGCCGCTTTTCATGTGCTTTAAAGGCGATTCGTATCTACCTCCTGAAATCTGTTTCCTGCAATTCTGCCTTGATTTCAAATCCTCTTCTTTGCCTTCCCTCAATATATTCGTGGACGAGAGTTATCATTTATAACTCTGCAGGTTTGTGAATTGCAGTGCCCTGAACCTCCATTTTACAACTCGTTTTTATGGGAGCTGGCCGCAAAATCGCAGAATGGCTTCAGGCCCTGTTCTGGTTCCGGGGGGCAGGCTGAGCCTGTGGTTAATTCTTCTTTCTGATGGGAAAATAGAGTGACCTGTGCCTGTCCCAACACCAAGAGCTAGTCTCTCGTTGGTTCCACGTCTTCCCGTTTATCCTCAGGACAAATTGCAACCTGTATGGAACAGGAGGTTAAAGGTGCTGATGCTCCAAGTAGGGAGCTTGCTAGTAAAGCGGCTGGAATGGCGAACCCGGGCACAAGGAGATGAGAAATGAGGTGCGTTTTAGAAACCTTTCCCCATCACACGGTGTACCATCTTCTGGGTTTCTCATGCATGTTTTTGATGTAGGAAGATGCCCTTGAACCTGGAGATTTGGGACCCATGCGATGGGTACCACGCAGTATTCCTTTAAAGGGTCTGCGTTTGCTCACCCAACCTCACCAAACCTCTCAGCCCCAAGAGTGTCCACCCTTATGTCTCATCCAGCTGTGCGTCTAGATATGGTCAATCCAGGTTGCATCACAGCCCCTGAACGCATTGTGTAAGAATTTCTCTCTCTTTCACTGTCTTTGTTTCATGGGTGTTTCAAAGTAATTTATTTTTATAATGGGGTTTAGCTGCTTTTCACTGCTGTGTTTATGCCGCTTTACACCCACTTGACACACTAACAGAGAGATATCAATACATAGGTTTTACGATTATTATTAGTCAGATATATTCTTGTGCGGTGAATAGGGCGTGCTGAGTCCAGTTCTCTGAGCAAGGAGTAGGTCTTGTCTATTACATATTGGGTTTATGGAACGGTATCTGAGCTAATTTGATACCCTTGTTTTATGTATCACCCCACCTCACCTTTCCCGTTAAGCAGCCATAGTGTGTTTTCTGCATGTGTGACTCTGTTCTGTTTTGTAATTCAGTTCAAGTGTAACGGTTTTTACATTCCCTCTATCAGTGATACCTTATGAGAAGTGTCCTTTTCTGTGTGACTTATTTCACTTAGAATCGTCGTACCTAAATCCACTCATCATGCTGCTACTAACCTTACGACATTGATTTCATGGCTGAGTGATATTCCATTGTACATAAGGACCACAACTTCTTTATCCATTTTTCTCTTTCCTGGGATATTTAAGGTGGAATGAAGTGGAGGTCCTGGTCAACAGAGCAGCCCTAAACTTTGGGGTGCTTGTGTCTTGCTGATTTTTAATTTTCCCAATTTATACCCCCATGAGTGGAAGTGCCCTATGCTCTCTAAGCTGTGTTTTTTCAGATGTTTCAGGACTCACCGGACACTTCTCCGGAGTGGCTCTTGGCAATTTACATCCCGCCCATCAGTGTAGCAAGGCTCCCATTTCTCCATGGCCTGTCCTGCATTTCTGGTTTTGACACTTTTTTCAGCATGGCCCTTTTGACCGATGGGAAGCGAGACTTCTTTGTAGCGCTGATTTGCCTTTCCAGGTGGCTTGGTTGGCCAAAAAGGGCGTATGCGTTTTTTCCTGAATATATTCAGGAAAAAACGCATACGCCCTTTTTGGCCAAGGGCATCATTGTCAACGTTTTGCCGCTTTTCATGTGCTTTAAAGGCGATTCGTATCTACCTCCTGAAATCTGTTTCCTGCAATTCTGCCTTGATTTCAAATCCTCTTCTTTGCCTTCCCTCAATATATTTGTGGACGACAGTTATCATTTATAACTCTGCAGGTTTGTGAATTGCAGTGCCCTGAACCTCCATTTTACAACTCGTTTTTATGGGAGCTGGCCACAAAATCGCAGAATGGCTTCAGGCCCTGTTCTGGTTCCGGGGGTCAGGCTGAGCCTGTGGTTAATTCTTCTTTCTGATGGGAAAATAGAGTGACCTGTGCCTGTCCCAACACCAAGAGCTAGTCTCTCGTTGGTTCCACGTCTTCCCGTTTATCCTCAGGACAAATTGCAACCCGCATGGAACAGGAGGTTAAAGGTGCTGATGCTCCAAGTAGGGAGCTTGCTAGTAAAGCGGCTGGAATGGCGAACCCGGGCACAAGGAGTTGAGAAATGAGGTGCGTTTTAGAAACCTTTCTCCATCACACGGTGTACCATCTTCTGGGTTTCTCATGCATGTTTTTGATGTAGGAAGATGCCCTTGAACCTGGAGATTTGGGACCCATGCGATGGGTACCACGCAGTATTCCTTTAAAGGGTCTGCGTTTGCTCACCCAACCTCACCAAACCTCTCAGCCCCAAGAGTGTCCACCCTTATGTCTCATCCAGCTGTGCGTCTAGATATGGTCAATCCAGGTTGCATCACAGCCCCTGAACGCATTGTGTAAGAATTTCTCTCTCTTTCACTGTCTTTGTTTCATGGGTGTTTCAAAGTAATTTATTTTTATAATGGGGTTTAGCTGCTTTTCACTGCTGTGTTTATGCCGCTTTACACCCACTTGACACACTAACAGAGAGATATCAATACATAGGTTTTACGATTATTATTAGTCAGATATATTCTTGTGCGGTGAATAGGGCGTGTTGAGTCCAGTTCTCTGAGCAAGGAGTAGGTCTGGTCTATTACATATTGGGTTTATGGAACGGTATCTGAGCTAATTTGATACCCTTGTTTTATGTATCACCCCACCTCACCTTTCCCGTTAAGCAGCCATAGTGTGTTTTCTGCATGTGTGACTCTGTTCTGTTTTGTAATTCAGTTCAAGTGTAACGGTTTTTACATTCCCTCTATCAGTGATACCTTATGAGAAGTGTCCTTTTCTGTGTGACTTATTTCACTTAGAATCGTCGTACCTAAATCCACTCATCATGCTGCTACTAACCTTACGACATTGATTTCCTGGCTGAGTGATATTCCAATGTACATAAGGACCACAACTTCTTTATCCATTTTTCTCTTTCCTGGGATATTTAAGGTGGAATGAAGTGGAGGTCCTGGTCAACAGAGCAGCCCTAAACTTTGGGGTGCTTGTGTCTTGCTGATTTTTAATTTTCCCAATTTATACCCCCATGAGTGGAAGTGCCCTATGCTCTCTAAGCTGTGTTTTTCAGATGTTTCAGGACTCACCGGACACTTCTCCAGAGTGGCTCTTGGCAATTTACATCCCGCCCATCAGTGTAGCAAGGCTCCCATTTCTCCATGGCCTGTCCTGCATTTCTGGTTTTGACACTTTTTTCAGCATGGCCCTTTTGACCGATGGGAAGCGAGACTTCTTTGTAGCGCTGATTTGCCTTTCCAGGTTCCTTGGTTGGCCAAAAAGGGCGTATGCGTTTTTTCCTGAATGTATTCAGGAAAAATCGCATACGCCCTTTTTGGCCAAGGGCATCATTGTCAACGTTTTGCCGCTTTTCATGTGCTTTAAAGGCGATTCGTATCTACCTCCTGAAATCTGTTTCCTGCAATTCTGCCTTGATTTCAAATCCTCTTCTTTGCCTTCCCTCAATATATTCGTGGACGAGAGTTATCATTTATAACTCTGCAGGTTTGTGAATTGCAGTGCCCTGAACCTCCATTTTACAACTCGTTTTTATGGGAGCTGGCCGCAAAATCGCAGAATGGCTTCAGGCCCTGTTCTGGTTCCGGGGGGCAGGCTGAGCCTGTGGTTAATTCTTCTTTCTGATGGGAAAATAGAGTGACCTGTGCCTGTCCCAACACCAAGAGCTAGTCTCTCGTTGGTTCCACGTCTTCCCGTTTATCCTCAGGACAAATTGCAACCTGTATGGAACAGGAGGTTAAAGGTGCTGATGCTCCAAGTAGGGAGCTTGCTAGTAAAGCGGCTGGAATGGCGAACCCGGGCACAAGGAGATGAGAAATGAGGTGCGTTTTAGAAACCTTTCCCCATCACACGGTGTACCATCTTCTGGGTTTCTCATGCATGTTTTTGATGTAGGAAGATGCCCTTGAACCTGGAGATTTGGGACCCATGCGATGGGTACCACGCAGTATTCCTTTAAAGGGTCTGCGTTTGCTCACCCAACCTCACCAAACCTCTCAGCCCCAAGAGTGTCCACCCTTATGTCTCATCCAGCTGTGCGTCTAGATATGGTCAATCCAGGTTGCATCACAGCCCCTGAACGCATTGTGTAAGAATTTCTCTCTCTTTCACTGTCTTTGTTTCATGGGTGTTTCAAAGTAATTTATTTTTATAATGGGGTTTAGCTGCTTTTCACTGCTGTGTTTATGCCGCTTTACACCCACTTGACACACTAACAGAGAGATATCAATACATAGGTTTTACGATTATTATTAGTCAGATATATTCTTGTGCGGTGAATAGGGCGTGCTGAGTCCAGTTCTCTGAGCAAGGAGTAGGTCTTGTCTATTACATATTGGGTTTATGGAACGGTATCTGAGCTAATTTGATACCCTTGTTTTATGTATCACCCCACCTCACCTTTCCCGTTAAGCAGCCATAGTGTGTTTTCTGCATGTGTGACTCTGTTCTGTTTTGTAATTCAGTTCAAGTGTAACGGTTTTTACATTCCCTCTATCAGTGATACCTTATGAGAAGTGTCCTTTTCTGTGTGACTTATTTCACTTAGAATCGTCGTACCTAAATCCACTCATCATGCTGCTACTAACCTTACGACATTGATTTCATGGCTGAGTGATATTCCATTGTACATAAGGACCACAACTTCTTTATCCATTTTTCTCTTTCCTGGGATATTTAAGGTGGAATGAAGTGGAGGTCCTGGTCAACAGAGCAGCCCTAAACTTTGGGGTGCTTGTGTCTTGCTGATTTTTAATTTTCCCAATTTATACCCCCATGAGTGGAAGTGCCCTATGCTCTCTAAGCTGTGTTTTTTCAGATGTTTCAGGACTCACCGGACACTTCTCCGGAGTGGCTCTTGGCAATTTACATCCCGCCCATCAGTGTAGCAAGGCTCCCATTTCTCCATGGCCTGTCCTGCATTTCTGGTTTTGACACTTTTTTCAGCATGGCCCTTTTGATCGATGGGAAGCGAGACTTCTTTGTAGCGCTGATTTGCCTTTCCAGGTGGCTTGGTTGGCCAAAAAGGGCGTATGCGTTTTTTCCTGAATATATTCAGGAAAAAACGCATACGCCCTTTTTGGCCAAGGGCATCATTGTCAACGTTTTGCCGCTTTTCATGTGCTTTAAAGGCGATTCGTATCTACCTCCTGAAATCTGTTTCCTGCAATTCTGCCTTGATTTCAAATCCTCTTCTTTGCCTTCCCTCAATATATTTGTGGACGACAGTTATCATTTATAACTCTGCAGGTTTGTGAATTGCAGTGCCCTGAAGCTCCATTTTACAACTCGTTTTTATGGGAGCTGGCCACAAAATCGCAGAATGGCTTCAGGCCCTGTTCTGGTTCCGGGGGTCAGGCTGAGCCTGTGGTTAATTCTTCTTTCTGATGGGAAAATAGAGTGACCTGTGCCTGTCCCAACACCAAGAGCTAGTCTCTCATTGGTTCCACGTCTTCCCGTTTATCCTCAGGACAAATTGCAACCCGCATGGAACAGGAGGTTAAAGGTGCTGATGCTCCAAGTAGGGAGCTTGCTAGTAAAGCGGCTGGAATGGCGAACCCGGGCACAAGGAGTTGAGAAATGAGGTGCGTTTTAGAAACCTTTCTCCATCACACGGTGTACCATCTTCTGGGTTTCTCATGCATGTTTTTGATGTAGGAAGATGCCCTTGAACCTGGAGATTTGGGACCCATGCGATGGGTACCACGCAGTATTCCTTTAAAGGGTCTGCGTTTGCTCACCCAACCTCACCAAACCTCTCAGCCCCAAGAGTGTCCACCCTTATGTCTCATCCAGCTGTGCGTCTAGATATGGTCAATCCAGGTTGCATCACAGCCCCTGAACGCATTGTGTAAGAATTTCTCTCTCTTTCACTGTCTTTGTTTCATGGGTGTTTCAAAGTAATTTATTTTTATAATGGGGTTTAGCTGCTTTTCACTGCTGTGTTTATGCCGCTTTACACCCACTTGACACACTAACAGACAGATATCAATACATAGGTTTTACGATTATTATTAGTCAGATATATTCTTGTGCGGTGAATAGGGCGTGCTGAGTCCAGTTCTCTGAGCAAGGAGTAGGTCTTGTCTATTACATATTGGGTTTATGGAACGGTATCTGAGCTAATTTGATACCCTTGTTTTATGTATCACCCCACCTCACCTTTCCCGTTAAGCAGCCATAGTGTGTTTTCTGCATGTGTGACTCTGTTCTGTTTTGTAATTCAGTTCAAGTGTAACGGTTTTTACATTCCCTCTATCAGTGATACCTTATGAGAAGTGTCCTTTTCTGTGTGACTTATTTCACTTAGAATCGTCGTACCTAAATCCACTCATCATGCTGCTACTAACCTTACGACATTGATTTCATGGCTGAGTGATATTCCATTGTACATAAGGACCACAACTTCTTTATCCATTTTTCTCTTTCCTGGGATATTTAAGGTGGAATGAAGTGGAGGTCCTGGTCAACAGAGCAGCCCTAAACTTTGGGGTGCTTGTGTCTTGCTGATTTTTAATTTTCCCAATTTATACCCCCATGAGTGGAAGTGCCCTATGCTCTCTAAGCTGTGTTTTTTCAGATGTTTCAGGACTCACCGGACACTTCTCCGGAGTGGCTCTTGGCAATTTACATCCCGCCCATCAGTGTAGCAAGGCTCCCATTTCTCCATGGCCTGTCCTGCATTTCTGGTTTTGACACTTTTTTCAGCATGGCCCTTTTGACCGATGGGAAGCGAGACTTCTTTGTAGCGCTGATTTGCCTTTCCAGGTGGCTTGGTTGGCCAAAAAGGGCGTATGCGTTTTTTCCTGAATATATTCAGGAAAAAACGCATACGCCCTTTTTGGCCAAGGGCATCATTGTCAACGTTTTGCCGCTTTTCATGTGCTTTAAAGGCGATTCGTATCTACCTCCTGAAATCTGTTTCCTGCAATTCTGCCTTGATTTCAAATCCTCTTCTTTGCCTTCCCTCAATATATTTGTGGACGAGAGTTATCATTAATAACTCTGCAGGTTTGTGAATTGCAGTGCCCTGAACCTCCATTTTACAACTCGTTTTTATGGGAGCTGGCCGCAAAATCGCAGAATGGCTTCAGGCCCTATTCTGGTTCCGTGGGGCAGGCTGAGCCTGTGGTTAATTCTTCTTTCTGATGGGAAAATAGAGTGACCTGTGCCTGTCCCAACACCAAGAGCTAGTCTCTCGTTGGTTCCACGTCTTCCCGTTTATCCTCAGGACAAATTGCAACCCGCATGGAACAGGAGGTTAAAGGTGCTGATGCTCCAAGTAGGGAGCTTGCTAGTAAAGCGGCTGGAATGGCGAACCCGGGCACAAGGAGTTGAGAAATGAGGTGCGTTTTAGAAACCTTTCTCCATCACACGGTGTACCATCTTCTGGGTTTCTCATGCATGTTTTTGATGTAGGAAGATGCCCTTGAACCTGGAGATTTGGGACCCATGCGATGGGTACCACGCAGTATTCCTTTAAAGGGTCTGCGTTTGCTCACCCAACCTCACCAAACCTCTCAGCCCCAAGAGTGTCCACCCTTATGTCTCATCCAGCTGTGCGTCTAGATATGGTCAATCCAGGTTGCATCACAGCCCCTGAACGCATTGTGTAAGAATTTCTCTCTCTTTCACTGTCTTTGTTTCATGGGTGTTTCAAAGTAATTTATTTTTATAATGGGGTTTAGCTGCTTTTCACTGCTGTGTTTATGCCGCTTTACACCCACTTGACACACTAACAGACAGATATCAATACATAGGTTTTACGATTATTATTAGTCAGATATATTCTTGTGCGGTGAATACGGCGTGCTGAGTCCAGTTCTCTGAGCAAGGAGTAGGTCTGGTCTATTACATATTGGGTTTATGGAACGGTATCTGAGCTAATTTGATACCCTTGTTTTATGTATCACCCCACCTCACCTTTCCCGTTAAGCAGCCATAGTGTGTTTTCTGCATGTGTGACTCTGTTCTGTTTTGTAATTCAGTTCAAGTGTAACGGTTTTTACATTCCCTCTATCAGTGATACCTTATGAGAAGTGTCCTTTTCTGTGTGACTTATTTCACTTAGAATCGTCGTACCTAAATCCACTCATCATGCTGCTACTAACCTTACGACATTGATTTCCTGGCTGAGTGATATTCCAATGTACATAAGGACCACAACTTCTTTATCCATTTTTCTCTTTCCTGGGATATTTAAGGTGGAATGAAGTGGAGGTCCTGGTCAACAGAGCAGCCCTAAACTTTGGGGTGCTTGTGTCTTGCTGATTTTTAATTTTCCCAATTTATACCCCCATGAGTGGAAGTGCCCTATGCTCTCTAAGCTGTGTTTTTCAGATGTTTCAGGACTCACCGGACACTTCTCCAGAGTGGCTCTTGGCAATTTACATCCCGCCCATCAGTGTAGCAAGGCTCCCATTTCTCCATGGCCTGTCCTGCATTTCTGGTTTTGACACTTTTTTCAGCATGGCCCTCCTGACCGATGGGAAGCGAGACTTCTTTGTAGCGCTGATTTGCCTTTCCAGGTTCCTTGGTTGGCCAAAAAGGGCGTATGCGTTTTTTCCTGAATATATTCAGGAAAAAACGCATACGCCCTTTTTGGCCAAGGGCATCATTGTCAACGTTTTGCCGCTTTTCATGTGCTTTAAAGGCGATTCGTATCTACCTCCTGAAATCTGTTTCCTGCAATTCTGCCTTGATTTCAAATCCTCTTCTTTGCCTTCCCTCAATATATTTGTGGACGAGAGTTATCATTTATAACTCTGCAGGTTTGTGAATTGCAGTGCCCTGAACCTCCATTTTACAACTCGTTTTTATGGGAGCTGGCCGCAAAATCGCAGAATGGCTTCAGGCCCTGTTCTGGTTCCGGGGGGCAGGCTGAGCCTGTGGTTAATTCTTCTTTCTGATGGGAAAATAGAGTGACCTGTGCCTGTCCCAACACCAAGAGCTAGTCTCTCGTTGGTTCCACGTCTTCCCGTTTATCCTCAGGACAAATTGCAACCTGTATGGAACAGGAGGTTAAAGGTGCTGATGCTCCAAGTAGGGAGCTTGCTAGTAAAGCGGCTGGAATGGCGAACCCGGGCACAAGGAGATGAGAAATGAGGTGCGTTTTAGAAACCTTTCCCCATCACACGGTGTACCATCTTCTGGGTTTCTCATGCATGTTTTTGATGTAGGAAGATGCCCTTGAACCTGGAGATTTGGGACCCATGCGATGGGTACCACGCAGTATTCCTTTAAAGGGTCTGCGTTTGCTCACCCAACCTCACCAAACCTCTCAGCCCCAAGAGTGTCCACCCTTATGTCTCATCCAGCTGTGCGTCTAGATATGGTCAATCCAGGTTGCATCACAGCCCCTGAACGCATTGTGTAAGAATTTCTCTCTCTTTCACTGTCTTTGTTTCATGGGTGTTTCAAAGTAATTTATTTTTATAATGGGGTTTAGCTGCTTTTCACTGCTGTGTTTATGCCGCTTTACACCCACTTGACACACTAACAGAGAGATATCAATACATAGGTTTTACGATTATTATTAGTCAGATATATTCTTGTGCGGTGAATAGGGCGTGTTGAGTCCAGTTCTCTGAGCAAGGAGTAGGTCTGGTCTATTACATATTGGGTTTATGGAACGGTATCTGAGCTAATTTGATACCCTTGTTTTATGTATCACCCCACCTCACCTTTCCCGTTAAGCAGCCATAGTGTGTTTTCTGCATGTGTGACTCTGTTCTGTTTTGTAATTCAGTTCAAGTGTAACGGTTTTTACATTCCCTCTATCAGTGATACCTTATGAGAAGTGTCCTTTTCTGTGTGACTTATTTCACTTAGAATCGTCGTACCTAAATCCACTCATCATGCTGCTACTAACCTTACGACATTGATTTCCTGGCTGAGTGATATTCCAATGTACATAAGGACCACAACTTCTTTATCCATTTTTCTCTTTCCTGGGATATTTAAGGTGGAATGAAGTGGAGGTCCTGGTCAACAGAGCAGCCCTAAACTTTGGGGTGCTTGTGTCTTGCTGATTTTTAATTTTCCCAATTTATACCCCCATGAGTGGAAGTGCCCTATGCTCTCTAAGCTGTGTTTTTCAGATGTTTCAGGACTCACCGGACACTTCTCCAGAGTGGCTCTTGGCAATTTACATCCCGCCCATCAGTGTAGCAAGGCTCCCATTTCTCCATGGCCTGTCCTGCATTTCTGGTTTTGACACTTTTTTCAGCATGGCCCTCCTGACCGATGGGAAGCGAGACTTCTTTGTAGCGCTGATTTGCCTTTCCAGGTTCCTTGGTTGGCCAAAAAGGGCGTATGCGTTTTTTCCTGAATATATTCAGGAAAAAACGCATACGCCCTTTTTGGCCAAGGGCATCATTGTCAACGTTTTGCCGCTTTTCATGTGCTTTAAAGGCGATTCGTATCTACCTCCTGAAATCTGTTTCCTGAAATTCTGCCTTGATTTCAAATCCTCTTCTTTGCCTTCCCTCAATATATTTGTGGACGAGAGTTATCATTTATAACTCTGCAGGTTTGTGAATTGCAGTGCCCTGAACCTCCATTTTACAACTCGTTTTTATGGGAGCTGGCCGCAAAATCGCAGAATGGCTTCAGGCCCTGTTCTGGTTCCGGGGGGCAGGCTGAGCCTGTGGTTAATTCTTCTTTCTGATGGGAAAATAGAGTGACCTGTGCCTGTCCCAACACCAAGAGCTAGTCTCTCGTTGGTTCCACGTCTTCCCGTTTATCCTCAGGACAAATTGCAACCTGTATGGAACAGGAGGTTAAAGGTGCTGATGCTCCAAGTAGGGAGCTTGCTAGTAAAGCGGCTGGAATGGCGAACCCGGGCACAAGGAGATGAGAAATGAGGTGCGTTTTAGAAACCTTTCCCCATCACACGGTGTACCATCTTCTGGGTTTCTCATGCATGTTTTTGATGTAGGAAGATGCCCTTGAACCTGGAGATTTGGGACCCATGCGATGGGTACCACGCAGTATTCCTTTAAAGGGTCTGCGTTTGCTCACCCAACCTCACCAAACCTCTCAGCCCCAAGAGTGTCCACCCTTATGTCTCATCCAGCTGTGCGTCTAGATATGGTCAATCCAGGTTGCATCACAGCCCCTGAACGCATTGTGTAAGAATTTCTCTCTCTTTCACTGTCTTTGTTTCATGGGTGTTTCAAAGTAATTTATTTTTATAATGGGGTTTAGCTGCTTTTCACTGCTGTGTTTATGCCGCTTTACACCCACTTGACACACTAACAGAGAGATATCAATACATAGGTTTTACGATTATTATTAGTCAGATATATTCTTGTGCGGTGAATAGGGCGTGTTGAGTCCAGTTCTCTGAGCAAGGAGTAGGTCTGGTCTATTACATATTGGGTTTATGGAACGGTATCTGAGCTAATTTGATACCCTTGTTTTATGTATCACCCCACCTCACCTTTCCCGTTAAGCAGCCATAGTGTGTTTTCTGCATGTGTGACTCTGTTCTGTTTTGTAATTCAGTTCAAGTGTAACGGTTTTTACATTCCCTCTATCAGTGATACCTTATGAGAAGTGTCCTTTTCTGTGTGACTTATTTCACTTAGAATCGTCGTACCTAAATCCACTCATCATGCTGCTACTAACCTTACGACATTGATTTCCTGGCTGAGTGATATTCCAATGTACATAAGGACCACAACTTCTTTATCCATTTTTCTCTTTCCTGGGATATTTAAGGTGGAATGAAGTGGAGGTCCTGGTCAACAGAGCAGCCCTAAACTTTGGGGTGCTTGTGTCTTGCTGATTTTTAATTTTCCCAATTTATACCCCCATGAGTGGAAGTGCCCTATGCTCTCTAAGCTGTGTTTTTCAGATGTTTCAGGACTCACCGGACACTTCTCCAGAGTGGCTCTTGGCAATTTACATCCCGCCCATCAGTGTAGCAAGGCTCCCATTTCTCCATGGCCTGTCCTGCATTTCTGGTTTTGACACTTTTTTCAGCATGGCCCTTTTGACCGATGGGAAGCGAGACTTCTTTGTAGCGCTGATTTGCCTTTCCAGGTGGCTTGGTTGGCCAAAAAGGGCGTATGCGTTTTTTCCTGAATATATTCAGGAAAAAACGCATACGCCCTTTTTGGCCAAGGGCATCATTGTCAACGTTTTGCCGCTTTTCATGTGCTTTAAAGGCGATTCGTATCTACCTCCTGAAATCTGTTTCCTGCAATTCTGCCTTGATTTCAAATCCTCTTCTTTGCCTTCCCTCAATATATTTGTGGACGACAGTTATCATTTATAACTCTGCAGGTTTGTGAATTGCAGTGCCCTGAAGCTCCATTTTACAACTCGTTTTTATGGGAGCTGGCCACAAAATCGCAGAATGGCTTCAGGCCCTGTTCTGGTTCCGGGGGTCAGGCTGAGCCTGTGGTTAATTCTTCTTTCTGATGGGAAAATAGAGTGACCTGTGCCTGTCCCAACACCAAGAGCTAGTCTCTCGTTGGTTCCACGTCTTCCCGTTTATCCTCAGGACAAATTGCAACCCGCATGGAACAGGAGGTTAAAGGTGCTGATGCTCCAAGTAGGGAGCTTGCTAGTAAAGCGGCTGGAATGGCGAACCCGGGCACAAGGAGTTGAGAAATGAGGTGCGTTTTAGAAACCTTTCTCCATCACACGGTGTACCATCTTCTGGGTTTCTCATGCATGTTTTTGATGTAGGAAGATGCCCTTGAACCTGGAGATTTGGGACCCATGCGATGGGTACCACGCAGTATTCCTTTAAAGGGTCTGCGTTTGCTCACCCAACCTCACCAAACCTCTCAGCCCCAAGAGTGTCCACCCTTATGTCTCATCCAGCTGTGCGTCTAGATATGGTCAATCCAGGTTGCATCACAGCCCCTGAACGCATTGTGTAAGAATTTCTCTCTCTTTCACTGTCTTTGTTTCATGGGTGTTTCAAAGTAATTTATTTTTATAATGGGGTTTAGCTGCTTTTCACTGCTGTGTTTATGCCGCTTTACACCCACTTGACACACTAACAGACAGATATCAATACATAGGTTTTACGATTATTATTAGTCAGATATATTCTTGTGCGGTGAATAGGGCGTGCTGAGTCCAGTTCTCTGAGCAAGGAGTAGGTCTTGTCTATTACATATTGGGTTTATGGAACGGTATCTGAGCTAATTTGATACCCTTGTTTTATGTATCACCCCACCTCACCTTTCCCGTTAAGCAGCCATAGTGTGTTTTCTGCATGTGTGACTCTGTTCTGTTTTGTAATTCAGTTCAAGTGTAACGGTTTTTACATTCCCTCTATCAGTGATACCTTATGAGAAGTGTCCTTTTCTGTGTGACTTATTTCACTTAGAATCGTCGTACCTAAATCCACTCATCATGCTGCTACTAACCTTACGACATTGATTTCATGGCTGAGTGATATTCCATTGTACATAAGGACCACAACTTCTTTATCCATTTTTCTCTTTCCTGGGATATTTAAGGTGGAATGAAGTGGAGGTCCTGGTCAACAGAGCAGCCCTAAACTTTGGGGTGCTTGTGTCTTGCTGATTTTTAATTTTCCCAATTTATACCCCCATGAGTGGAAGTGCCCTATGCTCTCTAAGCTGTGTTTTTTCAGATGTTTCAGGACTCACCGGACACTTCTCCGGAGTGGCTCTTGGCAATTTACATCCCGCCCATCAGTGTAGCAAGGCTCCCATTTCTCCATGGCCTGTCCTGCATTTCTGGTTTTGACACTTTTTTCAGCATGGCCCTTTTGACCGATGGGAAGCGAGACTTCTTTGTAGCGCTGATTTGCCTTTCCAGGTGGCTTGGTTGGCCAAAAAGGGCGTATGCGTTTTTTCCTGAATATATTCAGGAAAAAACGCATACGCCCTTTTTGGCCAAGGGCATCATTGTCAACGTTTTGCCGCTTTTCATGTGCTTTAAAGGCGATTCGTATCTACCTCCTGAAATCTGTTTCCTGCAATTCTGCCTTGATTTCAAATCCTCTTCTTTGCCTTCCCTCAATATATTTGTGGACGAGAGTTATCATTAATAACTCTGCAGGTTTGTGAATTGCAGTGCCCTGAACCTCCATTTTACAACTCGTTTTTATGGGAGCTGGCCGCAAAATCGCAGAATGGCTTCAGGCCCTATTCTGGTTCCGTGGGGCAGGCTGAGCCTGTGGTTAATTCTTCTTTCTGATGGGAAAATAGAGTGACCTGTGCCTGTCCCAACACCAAGAGCTAGTCTCTCGTTGGTTTCACGTCTTCCCGTTTATCCTCAGGACAAATTGCAACCTGTATGGAACAGGAGGTTAAAGGTGCTGATGCTCCAAGTAGGGAGCTTGCTAGTAAAGCGGCTGGAATGGCGAACCCGGGCACAAGGAGATGAGAAATGAGGTGCGTTTTAGAAACCTTTCCCCATCACACGGTGTACCATCTTCTGGGTTTCTCATGTATGTTTTTGATGTAGGAAGATGCCCTTGAACCTGGAGATTTGGGACCCATGCGATGGGTACCACGCAGTATTACTTTAAAGGGTCTGCGTTTGCTCACCCAACCTCACCAAACCTCTCAGCCCCAAGAGTGTCCACCCTTATGTCTCATCCAGCTGTGCGTCTAGATATGGTCAATCCAGGTTGCATCACAGCCCCTGAACGCATTGTGTAAGAATTTCTCTCTCTTTCACTGTCTTTGTTTCATGGGTGTTTCAAAGTAATTTATTTTTATAATGGGGTTTAGCTGCTTTTCACTGCTGTGTTTATGCCGCTTTACACCCACTTGACACACTAACAGACAGATATCAATACATAGGTTTTACGATTATTATTAGTCAGATATATTCTTGTGCGGTGAATACGGCGTGCTGAGTCCAGTTCTCTGAGCAAGGAGTAGGTCTTGTCTATTACATATTGGGTTTATGGAACGGTATCTGAGCTAATTTGATACCCTTGTTTTATGTATCACCCCACCTCACCTTTCCCGTTAAGCAGCCATAGTGTGTTTTCTGCATGTGTGACTCTGTTCTGTTTTGTAATTCAGTTCAAGTGTAACGGTTTTTACATTCCCTCTATCAGTGATACCTTATGAGAAGTGTCCTTTTCTGTGTGACTTATTTCACTTAGAATCGTCGTACCTAAATCCACTCATCATGCTGCTACTAACCTTACGACATTGATTTCATGGCTGAGTGATATTCCATTGTACATAAGGACCACAACTTCTTTATCCATTTTTCTCTTTCCTGGGATATTTAAGGTGGAATGAAGTGGAGGTCCTGGTCAACAGAGCAGCCCTAAACTTTGGGGTGCTTGTGTCTTGCTGATTTTTAATTTTCCCAATTTATACCCCCATGAGTGGAAGTGCCCTATGCTCTCTAAGCTGTGTTTTTTCAGATGTTTCAGGACTCACCGGACACTTCTCCGGAGTGGCTCTTGGCAATTTACATCCCGCCCATCAGTGTAGCAAGGCTCCCATTTCTCCATGGCCTGTCCTGCATTTCTGGTTTTGACACTTTTTTCAGCATGGCCCTTTTGACCGATGGGAAGCAAGACTTCTTTGTAGCGCTGATTTGCCTTTCCAGGTGGCTTGGTTGGCCAAAAAGGGCGTATGCGTTTTTTCCTGAATATATTCAGGAAAAAACGCATACGCCCTTTTTGGCCAAGGGCATCATTGTCAACGTTTTGCCGCTTTTCATGTGCTTTAAAGGCGATTCGTATCTACCTCCTGAAATCTGTTTCCTGCAATTCTGCCTTGATTTCAAATCCTCTTCTTTGCCTTCCCTCAATATATTTGTGGACGACAGTTATCATTTATAACTCTGCAGGTTTGTGAATTGCAGTGCCCTGAAGCTCCATTTTACAACTCGTTTTTATGGGAGCTGGCCACAAAATCGCAGAATGGCTTCAGGCCCTGTTCTGGTTCCGGGGGTCAGGCTGAGCCTGTGGTTAATTCTTCTTTCTGATGGGAAAATAGAGTGACCTGTGCCTGTCCCAACACCAAGAGCTAGTCTCTCGTTGGTTCCACGTCTTCCCGTTTATCCTCAGGACAAATTGCAACCCGCATGGAACAGGAGGTTAAAGGTGCTGATGCTCCAAGTAGGGAGCTTGCTAGTAAAGCGGCTGGAATGGCGAACCCGGGCACAAGGAGTTGAGAAATGAGGTGCGTTTTAGAAACCTTTCTCCATCACACGGTGTACCATCTTCTGGGTTTCTCATGCATGTTTTTGATGTAGGAAGATGCCCTTGAACCTGGAGATTTGGGACCCATGCGATGGGTACCACGCAGTATTCCTTTAAAGGGTCTGCGTTTGCTCACCCAACCTCACCAAACCTCTCAGCCCCAAGAGTGTCCACCCTTATGTCTCATCCAGCTGTGCGTCTAGATATGGTCAATCCAGGTTGCATCACAGCCCCTGAACGCATTGTGTAAGAATTTCTCTCTCTTTCACTGTCTTTGTTTCATGGGTGTTTCAAAGTAATTTATTTTTATAATGGGGTTTAGCTGCTTTTCACTGCTGTGTTTATGCCGCTTTACACCCACTTGACACACTAACAGAGAGATATCAATACATAGGTTTTACGATTATTATTAGTCAGATATATTCTTGTGCGGTGAATAGGGCGTGTTGAGTCCAGTTCTCTGAGCAAGGAGTAGGTCTGGTCTATTACATATTGGGTTTATGGAACGGTATCTGAGCTAATTTGATACCCTTGTTTTATGTATCACCCCACCTCACCTTTCCCGTTAAGCAGCCATAGTGTGTTTTCTGCATGTGTGACTCTGTTCTGTTTTGTAATTCAGTTCAAGTGTAACGGTTTTTACATTCCCTCTATCAGTGATACCTTATGAGAAGTGTCCTTTTCTGTGTGACTTATTTCACTTAGAATCGTCGTACCTAAATCCACTCATCATGCTGCTACTAACCTTACGACATTGATTTCCTGGCTGAGTGATATTCCAATGTACATAAGGACCACAACTTCTTTATCCATTTTTCTCTTTCCTGGGATATTTAAGGTGGAATGAAGTGGAGGTCCTGGTCAACAGAGCAGCCCTAAACTTTGGGGTGCTTGTGTCTTGCTGATTTTTAATTTTCCCAATTTATACCCCCATGAGTGGAAGTGCCCTATGCTCTCTAAGCTGTGTTTTTCAGATGTTTCAGGACTCACCGGACACTTCTCCAGAGTGGCTCTTGGCAATTTACATCCCGCCCATCAGTGTAGCAAGGCTCCCATTTCTCCATGGCCTGTCCTGCATTTCTGGTTTTGACACTTTTTTCAGCATGGCCCTTCTGACCGATGGGAAGCGAGACTTCTTTGTAGCGCTGATTTGCCTTTCCAGGTTCCTTGGTTGGCCAAAAAGGGCGTATGCGTTTTTTCCTGAATATATTCAGGAAAAAACGCATACGCCCTTTTTGGCCAAGGGCATCATTGTCAACGTTTTGCCGCTTTTCATGTGCTTTAAAGGCGATTCGTATCTACCTCCTGAAATCTGTTTCCTGCAATTCTGCCTTGATTTCAAATCCTCTTCTTTGCCTTCCCTCAATATATTTGTGGACGAGAGTTATCATTTATAACTCTGCAGGTTTGTGAATTGCAGTGCCCTGAACCTCCATTTTACAACTCGTTTTTATGGGAGCTGGCCGCAAAATCGCAGAATGGCTTCAGGCCCTGTTCTGGTTCCGGGGGGCAGGCTGAGCCTGTGGTTAATTCTTCTTTCTGATGGGAAAATAGAGTGACCTGTGCCTGTCCCAACACCAAGAGCTAGTCTCTCGTTGGTTCCACGTCTTCCCGTTTATCCTCAGGACAAATTGCAACCTGTATGGAACAGGAGGTTAAAGGTGCTGATGCTCCAAGTAGGGAGCTTGCTAGTAAAGCGGCTGGAATGGCGAACCCGGGCACAAGGAGATGAGAAATGAGGTGCGTTTTAGAAACCTTTCCCCATCACACGGTGTACCATCTTCTGGGTTTCTCATGCATGTTTTTGATGTAGGAAGATGCCCTTGAACCTGGAGATTTGGGACCCATGCGATGGGTACCACGCAGTATTCCTTTAAAGGGTCTGCGTTTGCTCACCCAACCTCACCAAACCTCTCAGCCCCAAGAGTGTCCACCCTTATGTCTCATCCAGCTGTGCGTCTAGATATGGTCAATCCAGGTTGCATCACAGCCCCTGAACGCATTGTGTAAGAATTTCTCTCTCTTTCACTGTCTTTGTTTCATGGGTGTTTCAAAGTAATTTATTTTTATAATGGGGTTTAGCTGCTTTTCACTGCTGTGTTTATGCCGCTTTACACCCACTTGACACACTAACAGAGAGATATCAATACATAGGTTTTACGATTATTATTAGTCAGATATATTCTTGTGCGGTGAATAGGGCGTGTTGAGTCCAGTTCTCTGAGCAAGGAGTAGGTCTGGTCTATTACATATTGGGTTTATGGAACGGTATCTGAGCTAATTTGATACCCTTGTTTTATGTATCACCCCACCTCACCTTTCCCGTTAAGCAGCCATAGTGTGTTTTCTGCATGTGTGACTCTGTTCTGTTTTGTAATTCAGTTCAAGTGTAACGGTTTTTACATTCCCTCTATCAGTGATACCTTATGAGAAGTGTCCTTTTCTGTGTGACTTATTTCACTTAGAATCGTCGTACCTAAATCCACTCATCATGCTGCTACTAACCTTACGACATTGATTTCCTGGCTGAGTGATATTCCAATGTACATAAGGACCACAACTTCTTTATCCATTTTTCTCTTTCCTGGGATATTTAAGGTGGAATGAAGTGGAGGTCCTGGTCAACAGAGCAGCCCTAAACTTTGGGGTGCTTGTGTCTTGCTGATTTTTCATTTTCCCAATTTATACCCCCATGAGTGGAAGTGCCCTATGCTCTCTAAGCTGTGTTTTTCAGATGTTTCAGGACTCACCGGACACTTCTCCAGAGTGGCTCTTGGCAATTTACATCCCGCCCATCAGTGTAGCAAGGCTCCCATTTCTCCATGGCCTGTCCTGCATTTCTGGTTTTGACACTTTTTTCAGCATGGCCCTTTTGACCGATGGGAAGCGAGACTTCTTTGTAGCGCTGATTTGCCTTTCCAGGTTCCTTGGTTGGCCAAAAAGGGCGTATGCGTTTTTTCCTGAATATATTCAGGAAAAAACGCATACGCCCTTTTTGGCCAAGGGCATCATTGTCAACGTTTTGCCGCTTTTCATGTGCTTTAAAGGCGATTCGTATCTACCTCCTGAAATCTGTTTCCTGCAATTCTGCCTTGATTTCAAATCCTCTTCTTTGCCTTCCCTCAATATATTTGTGGACGAGAGTTATCATTTATAACTCTGCAGGTTTGTGAATTGCAGTGCCCTGAACCTCCATTTTACAACTCGTTTTTATGGGAGCTGGCCGCAAAATCGCAGAATGGCTTCAGGCCCTGTTCTGGTTCCGGGGGGCAGGCTGAGCCTGTGGTTAATTCTTCTTTCTGATGGGAAAATAGAGTGACCTGTGCCTGTCCCAACACCAAGAGCTAGTCTCTCGTTGGTTCCACGTCTTCCCGTTTATCCTCAGGACAAATTGCAACCTGTATGGAACAGGAGGTTAAAGGTGCTGATGCTCCAAGTAGGGAGCTTGCTAGTAAAGCGGCTGGAATGGCGAACCCGGGCACAAGGAGATGAGAAATGAGGTGCGTTTTAGAAACCTTTCCCCATCACACGGTGTACCATCTTCTGGGTTTCTCATGCATGTTTTTGATGTAGGAAGATGCCCTTGAACCTGGAGATTTGGGACCCATGCGATGGGTACCACGCAGTATTCCTTTAAAGGGTCTGCGTTTGCTCACCCAACCTCACCAAACCTCTCAGCCCCAAGAGTGTCCACCCTTATGTCTCATCCAGCTGTGCGTCTAGATATGGTCAATCCAGGTTGCATCACAGCCCCTGAACGCATTGTGTAAGAATTTCTCTCTCTTTCACTGTCTTTGTTTCATGGGTGTTTCAAAGTAATTTATTTTTATAATGGGGTTTAGCTGCTTTTCACTGCTGTGTTTATGCCGCTTTACACCCACTTGACACACTAACAGAGAGATATCAATACATAGGTTTTACGATTATTATTAGTCAGATATATTCTTGTGCGGTGAATAGGGCGTGCTGAGTCCAGTTCTCTGAGCAAGGAGTAGGTCTTGTCTATTACATATTGGGTTTATGGAACGGTATCTGAGCTAATTTGATACCCTTGTTTTATGTATCACCCCACCTCACCTTTCCCGTTAAGCAGCCATAGTGTGTTTTCTGCATGTGTGACTCTGTTCTGTTTTGTAATTCAGTTCAAGTGTAACGGTTTTTACATTCCCTCTATCAGTGATACCTTATGAGAAGTGTCCTTTTCTGTGTGACTTATTTCACTTAGAATCGTCGTACCTAAATCCACTCATCATGCTGCTACTAACCTTAGGACATTGATTTCATGGCTGAGTGATATTCCATTGTACATAAGGACCACAACTTCTTTATCCATTTTTCTCTTTCCTGGGATATTTAAGGTGGAATGAAGTGGAGGTCCTGGTCAACAGAGCAGCCCTAAACTTTGGGGTGCTTGTGTCTTGCTGATTTTTAATTTTCCCAATTTATACCCCCATGAGTGGAAGTGCCCTATGCTCTCTAAGCTGTGTTTTTTCAGATGTTTCAGGACTCACCGGACACTTCTCCGGAGTGGCTCTTGGCAATTTACATCCCGCCCATCAGTGTAGCAAGGCTCCCATTTCTCCATGGCCTGTCCTGCATTTCTGGTTTTGACACTTTTTTCAGCATGGCCCTTTTGATCGATGGGAAGCGAGACTTCTTTGTAGCGCTGATTTGCCTTTCCAGGTGGCTTGGTTGGCCAAAAAGGGCGTATGCGTTTTTTCCTGAATATATTCAGGAAAAAACGCATACGCCCTTTTTGGCCAAGGGCATCATTGTCAACGTTTTGCCGCTTTTCATGTGCTTTAAAGGCGATTCGTATCTACCTCCTGAAATCTGTTTCCTGCAATTCTGCCTTGATTTCAAATCCTCTTCTTTGCCTTCCCTCAATATATTTGTGGACGACAGTTATCATTTATAACTCTGCAGGTTTGTGAATTGCAGTGCCCTGAAGCTCCATTTTACAACTCGTTTTTATGGGAGCTGGCCACAAAATCGCAGAATGGCTTCAGGCCCTGTTCTGGTTCCGGGGGTCAGGCTGAGCCTGTGGTTAATTCTTCTTTCTGATGGGAAAATAGAGTGACCTGTGCCTGTCCCAACACCAAGAGCTAGTCTCTCGTTGGTTCCACGTCTTCCCGTTTATCCTCAGGACAAATTGCAACCCGCATGGAACAGGAGGTTAAAGGTGCTGATGCTCCAAGTAGGGAGCTTGCTAGTAAAGCGGCTGGAATGGCGAACCCGGGCACAAGGAGTTGAGAAATGAGGTGCGTTTTAGAAACCTTTCTCCATCACACGGTGTACCATCTTCTGGGTTTCTCATGCATGTTTTTGATGTAGGAAGATGCCCTTGAACCTGGAGATTTGGGACCCATGCGATGGGTACCACGCAGTATTCCTTTAAAGGGTCTGCGTTTGCTCACCCAACCTCACCAAACCTCTCAGCCCCAAGAGTGTCCACCCTTATGTCTCATCCAGCTGTGCGTCTAGATATGGTCAATCCAGGTTGCATCACAGCCCCTGAACGCATTGTGTAAGAATTTCTCTCTCTTTCACTGTCTTTGTTTCATGGGTGTTTCAAAGTAATTTATTTTTATAATGGGGTTTAGCTGCTTTTCACTGCTGTGTTTATGCCGCTTTACACCCACTTGACACACTAACAGACAGATATCAATACATAGGTTTTACGATTATTATTAGTCAGATATATTCTTGTGCGGTGAATTCGGCGTGCTGAGTCCAGTTCTCTGAGCAAGGAGTAGGTCTTGTCTATTACATATTGGGTTTATGGAACGGTATCTGAGCTAATTTGATACCCTTGTTTTATGTATCACCCCACCTCACCTTTCCCGTTAAGCAGCCATAGTGTGTTTTCTGCATGTGTGACTCTGTTCTGTTTTGTAATTCAGTTCAAGTGTAACGGTTTTTACATTCCCTCTATCAGTGATACCTTATGAGAAGTGTCCTTTTCTGTGTGACTTATTTCACTTAGAATCGTCGTACCTAAATCCACTCATCATGCTGCTACTAACCTTACGACATTGATTTCATGGCTGAGTGATATTCCATTGTACATAAGGACCACAACTTCTTTATCCATTTTTCTCTTTCCTGGGATATTTAAGGTGGAATGAAGTGGAGGTCCTGGTCAACAGAGCAGCCCTAAACTTTGGGGTGCTTGTGTCTTGCTGATTTTTAATTTTCCCAATTTATACCCCCATGAGTGGAAGTGCCCTATGCTCTCTAAGCTGTGTTTTTTCAGATGTTTCAGGACTCACCGGACACTTCTCCGGAGTGGCTCTTGGCAATTTACATCCCGCCCATCAGTGTAGCAAGGCTCCCATTTCTCCATGGCCTGTCCTGCATTTCTGGTTTTGACACTTTTTTCAGCATGGCCCTTTTGACCGATGGGAAGCGAGACTTCTTTGTAGCGCTGATTTGCCTTTCCAGGTGGCTTGGTTGGCCAAAAAGGGCGTATGCGTTTTTTCCTGAATATATTCAGGAAAAAACGCATACGCCCTTTTTGGCCAAGGGCATCATTGTCAACGTTTTGCCGCTTTTCATGTGCTTTAAAGGCGATTCGTATCTACCTCCTGAAATCTGTTTCCTGCAATTCTGCCTTGATTTCAAATCCTCTTCTTTGCCTTCCCTCAATATATTTGTGGACGACAGTTATCATTTATAACTCTGCAGGTTTGTGAATTGCAGTGCCCTGAAGCTCCATTTTACAACTCGTTTTTATGGGAGCTGGCCACAAAATCGCAGAATGGCTTCAGGCCCTGTTCTGGTTCCGGGGGTCAGGCTGAGCCTGTGGTTAATTCTTCTTTCTGATGGGAAAATAGAGTGACCTGTGCCTGTCCCAACACCAAGAGCTAGTCTCTCGTTGGTTCCACGTCTTCCCGTTTATCCTCAGGACAAATTGCAACCCGCATGGAACAGGAGGTTAAAGGTGCTGATGCTCCAAGTAGGGAGCTTGCTAGTAAAGCGGCTGGAATGGCGAACCCGGGCACAAGGAGTTGAGAAATGAGGTGCGTTTTAGAAACCTTTCTCCATCACACGGTGTACCATCTTCTGGGTTTCTCATGCATGTTTTTGATGTAGGAAGATGCCCTTGAACCTGGAGATTTGGGACCCATGCGATGGGTACCACGCAGTATTCCTTTAAAGGGTCTGCGTTTGCTCACCCAACCTCACCAAACCTCTCAGCCCCAAGAGTGTCCACCCTTATGTCTCATCCAGCTGTGCGTCTAGATATGGTCAATCCAGGTTGCATCACAGCCCCTGAACGCATTGTGTAAGAATTTCTCTCTCTTTCACTGTCTTTGTTTCATGGGTGTTTCAAAGTAATTTATTTTTATAATGGGGTTTAGCTGCTTTTCACTGCTGTGTTTATGCCGCTTTACACCCACTTGACACACTAACAGAGAGATATCAATACATAGGTTTTACGATTATTATTAGTCAGATATATTCTTGTGCGGTGAATAGGGCGTGTTGAGTCCAGTTCTCTGAGCAAGGAGTAGGTCTGGTCTATTACATATTGGGTTTATGGAACGGTATCTGAGCTAATTTGATACCCTTGTTTTATGTATCACCCCACCTCACCTTTCCCGTTAAGCAGCCATAGTGTGTTTTCTGCATGTGTGACTCTGTTCTGTTTTGTAATTCAGTTCAAGTGTAACGGTTTTTACATTCCCTCTATCAGTGATACCTTATGAGAAGTGTCCTTTTCTGTGTGACTTATTTCACTTAGAATCGTCGTACCTAAATCCACTCATCATGCTGCTACTAACCTTACGACATTGATTTCCTGGCTGAGTGATATTCCAATGTACATAAGGACCACAACTTCTTTATCCATTTTTCTCTTTCCTGGGATATTTAAGGTGGAATGAAGTGGAGGTCCTGGTCAACAGAGCAGCCCTAAACTTTGGGGTGCTTGTGTCTTGCTGATTTTTCATTTTCCCAATTTATACCCCCATGAGTGGAAGTGCCCTATGCTCTCTAAGCTGTGTTTTTCAGATGTTTCAGGACTCACCGGACACTTCTCCAGAGTGGCTCTTGGCAATTTACATCCCGCCCATCAGTGTAGCAAGGCTCCCATTTCTCCATGGCCTGTCCTGCATTTCTGGTTTTGACACTTTTTTCAGCATGGCCCTTTTGACCGATGGGAAGCGAGACTTCTTTGTAGCGCTGATTTGCCTTTCCAGGTTCCTTGGTTGGCCAAAAAGGGCGTATGCGTTTTTTCCTGAATATATTCAGGAAAAAACGCATACGCCCTTTTTGGCCAAGGGCATCATTGTCAACGTTTTGCCGCTTTTCATGTGCTTTAAAGGCGATTCGTATCTACCTCCTGAAATCTGTTTCCTGCAATTCTGCCTTGATTTCAAATCCTCTTCTTTGCCTTCCCTCAATATATTTGTGGACGAGAGTTATCATTTATAACTCTGCAGGTTTGTGAATTGCAGTGCCCTGAACCTCCATTTTACAACTCGTTTTTATGGGAGCTGGCCGCAAAATCGCAGAATGGCTTCAGGCCCTGTTCTGGTTCCGGGGGGCAGGCTGAGCCTGTGGTTAATTCTTCTTTCTGATGGGAAAATAGAGTGACCTGTGCCTGTCCCAACACCAAGAGCTAGTCTCTCGTTGGTTCCACGTCTTCCCGTTTATCCTCAGGACAAATTGCAACCTGTATGGAACAGGAGGTTAAAGGTGCTGATGCTCCAAGTAGGGAGCTTGCTAGTAAAGCGGCTGGAATGGCGAACCCGGGCACAAGGAGATGAGAAATGAGGTGCGTTTTAGAAACCTTTCCCCATCACACGGTGTACCATCTTCTGGGTTTCTCATGCATGTTTTTGATGTAGGAAGATGCCCTTGAACCTGGAGATTTGGGACCCATGCGATGGGTACCACGCAGTATTCCTTTAAAGGGTCTGCGTTTGCTCACCCAACCTCACCAAACCTCTCAGCCCCAAGAGTGTCCACCCTTATGTCTCATCCAGCTGTGCGTCTAGATATGGTCAATCCAGGTTGCATCACAGCCCCTGAACGCATTGTGTAAGAATTTCTCTCTCTTTCACTGTCTTTGTTTCATGGGTGTTTCAAAGTAATTTATTTTTATAATGGGGTTTAGCTGCTTTTCACTGCTGTGTTTATGCCGCTTTACACCCACTTGACACACTAACAGAGAGATATCAATACATAGGTTTTACGATTATTATTAGTCAGATATATTCTTGTGCGGTGAATAGGGCGTGTTGAGTCCAGTTCTCTGAGCAAGGAGTAGGTCTTGTCTATTACATATTGGGTTTATGGAACGGTATCTGAGCTAATTTGATACCCTTGTTTTATGTATCACCCCACCTCACCTTTCCCGTTAAGCAGCCATAGTGTGTTTTCTGCATGTGTGACTCTGTTCTGTTTTGTAATTCAGTTCAAGTGTAACGGTTTTTACATTCCCTCTATCAGTGATACCTTATGAGAAGTGTCCTTTTCTGTGTGACTTATTTCACTTAGAATCGTCGTACCTAAATCCACTCATCATGCTGCTACTAACCTTAGGACATTGATTTCATGGCTGAGTGATATTCCATTGTACATAAGGACCACAACTTCTTTATCCATTTTTCTCTTTCCTGGGATATTTAAGGTGGAATGAAGTGGAGGTCCTGGTCAACAGAGCAGCCCTAAACTTTGGGGTGCTTGTGTCTTGCTGATTTTTAATTTTCCCAATTTATACCCCCATGAGTGGAAGTGCCCTATGCTCTCTAAGCTGTGTTTTTTCAGATGTTTCAGGACTCACCGGACACTTCTCCGGAGTGGCTCTTGGCAATTTACATCCCGCCCATCAGTGTAGCAAGGCTCCCATTTCTCCATGGCCTGTCCTGCATTTCTGGTTTTGACACTTTTTTCAGCATGGCCCTTTTGATCGATGGGAAGCGAGACTTCTTTGTAGCGCTGATTTGCCTTTCCAGGTGGCTTGGTTGGCCAAAAAGGGCGTATGCGTTTTTTCCTGAATATATTCAGGAAAAAACGCATACGCCCTTTTTGGCCAAGGGCATCATTGTCAACGTTTTGCCGCTTTTCATGTGCTTTAAAGGCGATTCGTATCTACCTCCTGAAATCTGTTTCCTGCAATTCTGCCTTGATTTCAAATCCTCTTCTTTGCCTTCCCTCAATATATTTGTGGACGACAGTTATCATTTATAACTCTGCAGGTTTGTGAATTGCAGTGCCCTGAAGCTCCATTTTACAACTCGTTTTTATGGGAGCTGGCCACAAAATCGCAGAATGGCTTCAGGCCCTGTTCTGGTTCCGGGGGTCAGGCTGAGCCTGTGGTTAATTCTTCTTTCTGATGGGAAAATAGAGTGACCTGTGCCTGTCCCAACACCAAGAGCTAGTCTCTCGTTGGTTCCACGTCTTCCCGTTTATCCTCAGGACAAATTGCAACCCGCATGGAACAGGAGGTTAAAGGTGCTGATGCTCCAAGTAGGGAGCTTGCTAGTAAAGCGGCTGGAATGGCGAACCCGGGCACAAGGAGTTGAGAAATGAGGTGCGTTTTAGAAACCTTTCTCCATCACACGGTGTACCATCTTCTGGGTTTCTCATGCATGTTTTTGATGTAGGAAGATGCCCTTGAACCTGGAGATTTGGGACCCATGCGATGGGTACCACGCAGTATTCCTTTAAAGGGTCTGCGTTTGCTCACCCAACCTCACCAAACCTCTCAGCCCCAAGAGTGTCCACCCTTATGTCTCATCCAGCTGTGCGTCTAGATATGGTCAATCCAGGTTGCATCACAGCCCCTGAACGCATTGTGTAAGAATTTCTCTCTCTTTCACTGTCTTTGTTTCATGGGTGTTTCAAAGTAATTTATTTTTATAATGGGGTTTAGCTGCTTTTCACTGCTGTGTTTATGCCGCTTTACACCCACTTGACACACTAACAGACAGATATCAATACATAGGTTTTACGATTATTATTAGTCAGATATATTCTTGTGCGGTGAATACGGCGTGCTGAGTCCAGTTCTCTGAGCAAGGAGTAGGTCTTGTCTATTACATATTGGGTTTATGGAACGGTATCTGAGCTAATTTGATACCCTTGTTTTATGTATCACCCCACCTCACCTTTCCCGTTAAGCAGCCATAGTGTGTTTTCTGCATGTGTGACTCTGTTCTGTTTTGTAATTCAGTTCAAGTGTAACGGTTTTTACATTCCCTCTATCAGTGATACCTTATGAGAAGTGTCCTTTTCTGTGTGACTTATTTCACTTAGAATCGTCGTACCTAAATCCACTCATCATGCTGCTACTAACCTTACGACATTGATTTCATGGCTGAGTGATATTCCATTGTACATAAGGACCACAACTTCTTTATCCATTTTTCTCTTTCCTGGGATATTTAAGGTGGAATGAAGTGGAGGTCCTGGTCAACAGAGCAGCCCTAAACTTTGGGGTGCTTGTGTCTTGCTGATTTTTAATTTTCCCAATTTATACCCCCATGAGTGGAAGTGCCCTATGCTCTCTAAGCTGTGTTTTTTCAGATGTTTCAGGACTCACCGGACACTTCTCCGGAGTGGCTCTTGGCAATTTACATCCCGCCCATCAGTGTAGCAAGGCTCCCATTTCTCCATGGCCTGTCCTGCATTTCTGGTTTTGACACTTTTTTCAGCATGGCCCTTTTGACCGATGGGAAGCGAGACTTCTTTGTAGCGCTGATTTGCCTTTCCAGGTGGCTTGGTTGGCCAAAAAGGGCGTATGCGTTTTTTCCTGAATATATTCAGGAAAAAACGCATACGCCCTTTTTGGCCAAGGGCATCATTGTCAACGTTTTGCCGCTTTTCATGTGCTTTAAAGGCGATTCGTATCTACCTCCTGAAATCTGTTTCCTGCAATTCTGCCTTGATTTCAAATCCTCTTCTTTGCCTTCCCTCAATATATTTGTGGACGACAGTTATCATTTATAACTCTGCAGGTTTGTGAATTGCAGTGCCCTGAACCTCCATTTTACAACTCGTTTTTATGGGAGCTGGCCACAAAATCGCAGAATGGCTTCAGGCCCTGTTCTGGTTCCGGGGGTCAGGCTGAGCCTGTGGTTAATTCTTCTTTCTGATGGGAAAATAGAGTGACCTGTGCCTGTCCCAACACCAAGAGCTAGTCTCTCGTTGGTTCCACGTCTTCCCGTTTATCCTCAGGACAAATTGCAACCCGCATGGAACAGGAGGTTAAAGGTGCTGATGCTCCAAGTAGGGAGCTTGCTAGTAAAGCGGCTGGAATGGCGAACCCGGGCACAAGGAGTTGAGAAATGAGGTGCGTTTTAGAAACCTTTCTCCATCACACGGTGTACCATCTTCTGGGTTTCTCATGCATGTTTTTGATGTAGGAAGATGCCCTTGAACCTGGAGATTTGGGACCCATGCGATGGGTACCACGCAGTATTCCTTTAAAGGGTCTGCGTTTGCTCACCCAACCTCACCAAACCTCTCAGCCCCAAGAGTGTCCACCCTTATGTCTCATCCAGCTGTGCGTCTAGATATGGTCAATCCAGGTTGCATCACAGCCCCTGAACGCATTGTGTAAGAATTTCTCTCTCTTTCACTGTCTTTGTTTCATGGGTGTTTCAAAGTAATTTATTTTTATAATGGGGTTTAGCTGCTTTTCACTGCTGTGTTTATGCCGCTTTACACCCACTTGACACACTAACAGAGAGATATCAATACATAGGTTTTACGATTATTATTAGTCAGATATATTCTTGTGCGGTGAATAGGGCGTGTTGAGTCCAGTTCTCTGAGCAAGGAGTAGGTCTGGTCTATTACATATTGGGTTTATGGAACGGTATCTGAGCTAATTTGATACCCTTGTTTTATGTATCACCCCACCTCACCTTTCCCGTTAAGCAGCCATAGTGTGTTTTCTGCATGTGTGACTCTGTTCTGTTTTGTAATTCAGTTCAAGTGTAACGGTTTTTACATTCCCTCTATCAGTGATACCTTATGAGAAGTGTCCTTTTCTGTGTGACTTATTTCACTTAGAATCGTCGTACCTAAATCCACTCATCATGCTGCTACTAACCTTACGACATTGATTTCCTGGCTGAGTGATATTCCAATGTACATAAGGACCACAACTTCTTTATCCATTTTTCTCTTTCCTGGGATATTTAAGGTGGAATGAAGTGGAGGTCCTGGTCAACAGAGCAGCCCTAAACTTTGGGGTGCTTGTGTCTTGCTGATTTTTAATTTTCCCAATTTATACCCCCATGAGTGGAAGTGCCCTATGCTCTCTAAGCTGTGTTTTTCAGATGTTTCAGGACTCACCGGACACTTCTCCAGAGTGGCTCTTGGCAATTTACATCCCGCCCATCAGTGTAGCAAGGCTCCCATTTCTCCATGGCCTGTCCTGCATTTCTGGTTTTGACACTTTTTTCAGCATGGCCCTTTTGACCGATGGGAAGCGAGACTTCTTTGTAGCGCTGATTTGCCTTTCCAGGTTCCTTGGTTGGCCAAAAAGGGCGTATGCGTTTTTTCCTGAATATATTCAGGAAAAAACGCATACGCCCTTTTTGGCCAAGGGCATCATTGTCAACGTTTTGCCGTTTTTCATGTGCTTTAAAGGCGATTCGTATCTACCTCCTGAAATCTGTTTCCTGCAATTCTGCCTTGATTTCAAATCCTCTTCTTTGCCTTCCCTCAATATATTTGTGGACGAGAGTTATCATTTATAACTCTGCAGGTTTGTGAATTGCAGTGCCCTGAACCTCCATTTTACAACTCGTTTTTATGGGAGCTGGCCGCAAAATCGCAGAATGGCTTCAGGCCCTGTTCTGGTTCCGGGGGGCAGGCTGAGCCTGTGGTTAATTCTTCTTTCTGATGGGAAAATAGAGTGACCTGTGCCTGTCCCAACACCAAGAGCTAGTCTCTCGTTGGTTCCACGTCTTCCCGTTTATCCTCAGGACAAATTGCAACCTGTATGGAACAGGAGGTTAAAGGTGCTGATGCTCCAAGTAGGGAGCTTGCTAGTAAAGCGGCTGGAATGGCGAACCCGGGCACAAGGAGATGAGAAATGAGGTGCGTTTTAGAAACCTTTCCCCATCACACGGTGTACCATCTTCTGGGTTTCTCATGCATGTTTTTGATGTAGGAAGATGCCCTTGAACCTGGAGATTTGGGACCCATGCGATGGGTACCACGCAGTATTCCTTTAAAGGGTCTGCGTTTGCTCACCCAACCTCACCAAACCTCTCAGCCCCAAGAGTGTCCACCCTTATGTCTCATCCAGCTGTGCGTCTAGATATGGTCAATCCAGGTTGCATCACAGCCCCTGAACGCATTGTGTAAGAATTTCTCTCTCTTTCACTGTCTTTGTTTCATGGGTGTTTCAAAGTAATTTATTTTTATAATGGGGTTTAGCTGCTTTTCACTGCTGTGTTTATGCCGCTTTACACCCACTTGACACACTAACAGAGAGATATCAATACATAGGTTTTACGATTATTATTAGTCAGATATATTCTTGTGAGGTGAATAGGGCGTGTTGAGTCCAGTTCTCTGAGCAAGGAGTAGGTCTTGTCTATTACGTATTGGGTTTATGGAACGGTATCTGAGCTAATTTGACACCCTTGTTTTATGTATCACCCCACCTCACCTTTCCCGTTAAGCAGCCATAGTGTGTTTTCTGCATGTGTGACTCTGTTCTGTTTTGTAATTCAGTTCAAGTGTAACGGTTTTTACATTCCCTCTATCAGTGATACCTTATGAGAAGTGTCCTTTTCTGTGTGACTTATTTCACTTAGAATCGTCGTACCTAAATCCACTCATCATGCTGCTACTAACCTTACGACATTGATTTCCTGGCTGAGTGATATTCCATTGTACATAACAACCACAACTTCTTTATCCATTTTTCTCTTTCCTGGGATATTTAAAGTGGAATGAAGTGGAGGTCCTGGTCAACAGAGCAGCCCTAAACTTTGGGGTGCTTGTGTCTTGCTGATTTTTAATTTTCCCAATTTATACCCCCATGAGTGGAAGTGCCCTATGCTCTCTAAGCTGTGTTTTTCAGATGTTTCAGGACTCACCGGACACTTCTCCAGAGTGGCTCTTGGCAATTTACATCCCGCCCATCAGTGTAGCAAGGCTCCCATTTCTCCATGGCCTGTCCTGCATTTCTGGTTTTGACACTTTTTTCAGCATGGCCCTTTTGACCGATGGGCAGCGAGACTTCTTTGTAGCGCTGATTTGCCTTTCCAGGTTGCTTGGTTGGCCAAAAAGGGCGTATGCGTTTTTTCCTGAATATATTCAGGAAAAAACGCATACGCCCTTTTTGGCCAAGGGCATCATTGTCAACGTTTTGCCGCTTTTCATGTGCTTTAAAGGCGATTCGAATCTACCTCCTGAAATCTGTTTCCTGCAATTCTGCCTTGATTTCAAATCCTCTTCTTTGCCTTCCCTCAATATATTTGTGGACGAGAGTTATCATTAATAACTCTGCAGGTTTGTGAATTGCAGTGCCCTGAACCTCCATTTTACAACTCGTTTTTATGGGAGCTGGCCGCAAAATCGCAGAATGGCTTCAGGCCCTGTTCTGGTTCCGGGGGGCAGGCTGAGCCTGTGGTTAATTCTTCTTTCTGATGGGAAAATAGAGTGACCTGTGCCTGTCCCAACACCAAGAGCTAGTCTCTCGTTGGTTCCACGTCTTCCCGTTTATCCTCAGGACAAATTGCAACCTGTATGGAACAGGAGGTTAAAGGTGCTGATGCTCCAAGTAGGGAGCTTGCTAGTAAAGCGGCTGGAATGGCGAACCCGGGCACAAGGAGATGAGAAATGAGGTGCGTTTTAGAAACCTTTCCCCATCACACGGTGTACCATCTTCTGGGTTTCTCATGCATGTTTTTGATGTAGGAAGATGCCCTTGAACCTGGAGATTTGGGACCCATGCGATGGGTACCACGCAGTATTCCTTTAAAGGGTCTGCGTTTGCTCACCCAACCTCACCAAACCTCTCAGCCCCAAGAGTGTCCACCCTTATGTCTCATCCAGCTGTGCGTCTAGATATGGTCAATCCAGGTTGCATCACAGCCCCTGAACGCATTGTGTAAGAATTTCTCTCTCTTTCACTGTCTTTGTTTCATGGGTGTTTCAAAGTAATTTATTTTTATAATGGGGTTTAGCTGCTTTTCACTGCTGTGTTTATGCCGCTTTACACCCACTTGACACACTAACAGAGAGATATCAATACATAGGTTTTACGATTATTATTAGTCAGATATATTCTTGTGCGGTGAATAGGGCGTGTTGAGTCCAGTTCTCTGAGCAAGGAGTAGGTCTTGTCTATTACATATTGGGTTTATGGAACGGTATCTGAGCTAATTTGATACCCTTGTTTTATGTATCACCCCACCTCACCTTTCCCGTTAAGCAGCCATAGTGTGTTTTCTGCATGTGTGACTCTGTTCTGTTTTGTAATTCAGTTCAAGTGTAACGGTTTTTACATTCCCTCTATCAGTGATACCTTATGAGAAGTGTCCTTTTCTGTGTGACTTATTTCACTTAGAATCGTCGTACCTAAATCCACTCATCATGCTGCTACTAACCTTACGACATTGATTTCATGGCTGAGTGATATTCCAATGTACATAAGGACCACAACTTCTTTATCCATTTTTCTCTTTCCTGGGACATTTAAGGTGGAATGAAGTGGAGGTCCTGGTCAACAGAGCAGCCCTAAACTTTGGGGTGCTTGTGTCTTGCTGATTTTTAATTTTCCCAATTTATACCCCCATGAGTGGAAGTGCCCTATGCTCTCTAAGCTGTGTTTTTCAGATGTTTCAGGACTCACCGGACACTTCTCCAGAGTGGCTCTTGGCAATTTACATCCCGCCCATCAGTGTAGCAAGGCTCCCATTTCTCCATGGCCTGTCCTGCATTTCTGGTTTTGACACTTTTTTCAGCATGGCCCTTTTGACCGATGGGAAGCGAGACTTCTTTGTAGCGCTGACTTGCCTTTCCAGGTGGCTTGGTTGGCCAAAAAGGGCGTATGCGTTTTTTCCTGAATATATTCAGGAAAAAACGCATACGCCCTTTTTGGCCAAGGGCATCATTGTCAACGTTTTGCCGCTTTTCATGTGCTTTAAAGGCGATTCGTATCTACCTCCTGAAATCTGTTTCCTGCAATTCTGCCTTGATTTCAAATCCTCTTCTTTGCCTTCCCTCAATATATTTGTGGACGAGAGTTATCATTTATAACTCTGCAGGTTTGTGAATTGCAGTGCCCTGAACCTCCATTTTACAACTCGTTTTTATGGGAGCTGGCCGCAAAATCGCAGAATGGCTTCAGGCCCTGTTCTGGTTCCGGGGGGCAGGCTGAGCCTGTGGTTAATTCTTCTTTCTGATGGGAAAATAGAGTGACCTGTGCCTGTCCCAACACCAAGAGCTAGTCTCTCGTTGGTTCCACGTCTTCCCGTTTATCCTCAGGAAAAATTGCAACCTGTATGGAACAGGAGGTTAAAGGTGCTGATGCTCCAAGTAGGGAGCTTGCTAGTAAAGCGGCTGGAATGGCGAACCCGGGCACAAGGAGATGAGAAATGAGGTGCGTTTTAGAAACCTTTCCCCATCACACGGTGTACCATCTTCTGGGTTTCTCATGCATGTTTTTGATGTAGGAAGATGCCCTTGAACCTGGAGATTTGGGACCCATGCGATGGGTACCACGCAGTATTCCTTTAAAGGGTCTGCGTTTGCTCACCCAACCTCACCAAACCTCTCAGCCCCAAGAGTGTCCACCCTTATGTCTCATCCAGCTGTGCGTCTAGATATGGTCAATCCAGGTTGCATCACATCCCCTGAACGCATTGTGTAAGAATTTCTCTCTCTTTCACTGTCTTTGTTTCATGGGTGTTTCAAAGTAATTTATTTTTATAATGGGGTTTAGCTGCTTTTCACTGCTGTGTTTATGCCGCTTTACACCCACTTGACACACTAACAGAGAGATATCAATACATAGGTTTTACGATTATTATTAGTCAGATATATTCTTCTGCGGTGAATAGGGCGTGTTGAGTCCAGTTCTCTGAGCAAGGAGTAGGTCTTGTCTATTACATATTGGGTTTATGGAACGGTATCTGAGCTAATTTGATACCCTTGTTTTATGTATCACCCCACCTCACCTTTCCCGTTAAGCAGCCATAGTGTGTTTTCTGCATGTGTGACTCTGTTCTGTTTTGTAATTCAGTTCAAGTGTAACGGTTTTTACATTCCCTCTATCAGTGATACCTTATGAGAAGTGTCCTTTTCTGTGTGACTTATTTCACTTAGAATCGTCGTACCTAAATCCACTCATCATGCTGCTACTAACCTTACGACATTGATTTCCTGGCTGAGTGATATTCCAATGTACATAAGGACCACAACTTCTTTATCCATTTTTCTCTTTCCTGGGACATTTAAGGTGGAATGAAGTGGAGGTCCTGGTCAACAGAGCAGCCCTAAACTTTGGGGTGCTTGTGTCTTGCTGATTTTTAATTTTCCCAATTTATACCCCCATGAGTGGAAGTGCCCTATGCTCTCTAAGCTGTGTTTTTCAGATGTTTCAGGACTCACCGGACACTTCTCCAGAGTGGCTCTTGGCAATTTACATCCCGCCCATCAGTGTAGCAAGGCTCCCATTTCTCCATGGCCTGTCCTGCATTTCTGGTTTTGACACTTTTTTCAGCATGGCCCTTTTGACCGATGGGAAGCGAGACTTCTTTGTAGCGCTGACTTGCCTTTCCAGGTGGCTTGGTTGGCCAAAAAGGGCGTATGCGTTTTTTCCTGAATATATTCAGGAAAAAACGCATACGCCCTTTTTGGCCAAGGGCATCATTGTCAACGTTTTGCCGCTTTTCATGTGCTTTAAAGGCGATTCGTATCTACCTCCTGAAATCTGTTTCCTGCAATTCTGCCTTGATTTCAAATCCTCTTCTTTGCCTTCCCTCAATATATTTGTGGACGAGAGTTATCATTTATAACTCTGCAGGTTTGTGAATTGCAGTGCCCTGAACCTCCATTTTACAACTCGTTTTTATGGGAGCTGGCCGCAAAATCGCAGAATGGCTTCAGGCCCTGTTCTGGTTCCGGGGGGCAGGCTGAGCCTGTGGTTAATTCTTCTTTCTGATGGGAAAATAGAGTGACCTGTGCCTGTCCCAACACCAAGAGCTAGTCTCTCGTTGGTTCCACGTCTTCCCGTTTATCCTCAGGACAAATTGCAACCTGCATGGAACAGGAGGTTAAAGGTGCTGATGCTCCAAGTAGGGAGCTTGCTAGTAAAGCGGCTGGAATGGCGAACCCGGGCACAAGGAGTTGAGAAATGAGGTGCGTTTTAGAAACCTTTCCCCATCACACGGTGTACCATCTTCTGGGTTTCTCATGCATGTTTTTGATGTAGGAAGATGCCCTTGAACCTGGAGATTTGGGACCCATGCGATGGGTACCACGCAGTATTCCTTTAAAGGGTCTGCGTTTGCTCACCCAACCTCACCAAACCTCTCAGCCCCAAGAGTGTCCACCCTTATGTCTCATCCAGCTGTGCGTCTAGATATGGTCAATCCAGGTTGCATCACAGCCCCTGAACGCATTGTGTAAGAATTTCTCTCTCTTTCACTGTCTTTGTTTCATGGGTGTTTCAAAGTAATTTATTTTTATAATGGGGTTTAGCTGCTTTTCACTGCTGTGTTTATGCCGCTTTACACCCACTTGACACACTAACAGAGAGATATCAATACATAGGTTTTACGATTATTATTAGTCAGATATATTCTTGTGCGGTGAATAGGGCGTGTTGAGTCCAGTTCTCTGAGCAAGGAGTAGGTCTTGTCTATTACATATTGGGTTTACGGAACGGTATCTGAGCTAATTTGATACCCTTGTTTTATGTATCACCCCACCTCACCTTTCCCGTTAAGCAGCCATAGTGTGTTTTCTGCATGTGTGACTCTGTTCTGTTTTGTAATTCAGTTCAAGTGTAACGGTTTTTACATTCCCTCTATCAGTGATACCTTATGAGAAGTGTCCTTTTCTGTGTGACTTATTTCACTTAGAATCGTCGTACCTAAATCCACTCATCATGCTGCTACTAACCTTACGACATTGATTTCATGGCTGAGTGATATTCCATTGTACATAAGGACCACAACTTCTTTATCCATTTTTCTCTTTCCTGGGATATTTAAGGTGGAATGAAGTGGAGGTCCTGGTCAACAGAGCAGCCCTAAACTTTGGGGTGCTTGTGTCTTGCTGATTTTTAATTTTCCCAATTTATACCCCCATGAGTGGAAGTGCCCTATGCTCTCTAAGCTGTGTTTTTCAGATGTATCAGGACTCACCGGACACTTCTCCGGAGTGGCTCTTGGCAATTTACATCCCGCCCATCAGTGTAGCAAGGCTCCCATTTCTCCATGGCCGGTCCTGCATTTCTGGTTTTGACACTTTTTTCAGCATGGCCCTTTTGACCGATGGGAAGCGAGACTTCTTTGTAGCGCTGATTTGCCTTTCCAGGTTGCTTGGTTGGCCAAAAAGGGCGTATGCGTTTTTTCCTGAATATATTCAGGAAAAAACGCATACGCCCTTTTTGGCCAAGGGCATCATTGTCAACGTTTTGCCGCTTTTCATGTGCTTTAAAGGCGATTCGTATCTACCTCCTGAAATCTGTTTCCTGCAATTCTGCCTTGATTTCAAATCCTCTTCTTTGCCTTCCCTCAATATATTTGTGGACGAGAGTTATCATTTATAACTCTGCAGGTTTGTGAATTGCAGTGCCCTGAACCTCCATTTTACAACTCGTTTTTATGGGAGCTGGCCGCAAAATCGCAGAATGGCTTCAGGCCCTGTTCTGGTTCCGGGGGGCAGGCTGAGCCTGTGGTTAATTCTTCTTTCTGATGGGAAAATAGAGTGACCTGTGCCTGTCCCAACACCAAGAGCTAGTCTCTCGTTGGTTCCACGTCTTCCCGTTTATCCTCAGGAAAAATTGCAACCTGTATGGAACAGGAGGTTAAAGGTGCTGATGCTCCAAGTAGGGAGCTTGCTAGTAAAGCGGCTGGAATGGCGAACCCGGGCACAAGGAGATGAGAAATGAGGTGCGTTTTAGAAACCTTTCCCCATCACACGGTGTACCATCTTCTGGGTTTCTCATGCATGTTTTTGATGTAGGAAGATGCCCTTGAACCTGGAGATTTGGGACCCATGCGATGGGTACCACGCAGTATTCCTTTAAAGGGTCTGCGTTTGCTCACCCAACCTCACCAAACCTCTCAGCCCCAAGAGTGTCCACCCTTATGTCTCATCCAGCTGTGCGTCTAGATATGGTCAATCCAGGTTGCATCACAGCCCCTGAACGCATTGTGTAAGAATTTCTCTCTCTTTCACTGTCTTTGTTTCATGGGTGTTTCAAAGTAATTTATTTTTATAATGGGGTTTAGCTGCTTTTCACTGCTGTGTTTATGCCGCTTTACACCCACTTGACACACTAACAGAGAGATATCAATACATAGGTTTTACGATTATTATTAGTCAGATATATTCTTGTGCGGTGAATAGGGCGTGTTGAGTCCAGTTCTCTGAGCAAGGAGTAGGTCTTGTCTATTACATATTGGGTTTATGGAACGGTATCTGAGCTAATTTGATACCCTTGTTTTATGTATCACCCCACCTCACCTTTCCCGTTAAGCAGCCATAGTGTGTTTTCTGCATGTGTGACTCTGTTCTGTTTTGTAATTCAGTTCAAGTGTAACGGTTTTTACATTCCCTCTATCAGTGATACCTTATGAGAAGTGTCCTTTTCTGTGTGACTTATTTCACTTAGAATCGTCGTACCTAAATCCACTCATCATGCTGCTACTAACCTTACGACATTGATTTCCTGGCTGAGTGATATTCCAATGTACATAAGGACCACAACTTCTTTATCCATTTTTCTCTTTCCTGGGACATTTAAGGTGGAATGAAGTGGAGGTCCTGGTCAACAGAGCAGCCCTAAACTTTGGGGTGCTTGTGTCTTGCTGATTTTTAATTTTCCCAATTTATACCCCCATGAGTGGAAGTGCCCTATGCTCTCTAAGCTGTGTTTTTCAGATGTTTCAGGACTCACCGGACACTTCTCCAGAGTGGCTCTTGGCAATTTACATCCCGCCCATCAGTGTAGCAAGGCTCCCATTTCTCCATGGCCTGTCCTGCATTTCTGGTTTTGACACTTTTTTCAGCATGGCCCTTTTGACCGATGGGAAGCGAGACTTCTTTGTAGCGCTGATTTGCCTTTCCAGGTTCCTTGGTTGGCCAAAAAGGGCGTATGCGTTTTTTCCTGAATATATTCAGGAAAAAACGCATACGCCCTTTTTGGCCAAGGGCATCATTGTCAACGTTTTGCCGCTTTTCATGTGCTTTAAAGGCGATTCGTATCTACCTCCTGAAATCTGTTTCCTGCAATTCTGCCTTGATTTCAAATCCTCTTCTTTGCCTTCCCTCAATATATTTGTGGACGAGAGTTATCATTTATAACTCTGCAGGTTTGTGAATTGCAGTGCCCTGAAGCTCCATTTTACAACTCGTTTTTATGGGAGCTGGCCGCAAATTCGCAGAATGGCTTCAGGCCCTGTTCTGGTTCCGGGGGGCAGGCTGAGCCTGTGGTTAATTCTTCTTTCTGATGGGAAAATAGAGTGACCTGTGCCTGTCCCAACACCAAGAGCTAGTCTCTCGTTGGTTCCACGTCTTCCCGTTTATCCTCAGGACAAATTGCAACCTGCATGGAACAGGAGGTTAAAGGTGCTGATGCTCCAAGTAGGGAGCTTGCTAGTAAAGCGGCTGGAATGGCGAACCCGGGCACAAGGAGTTGAGAAATGAGGTGCGTTTTAGAAACCTTTCCCCATCACACGGTGTACCATCTTCTGGGTTTCTCATGCATGTTTTTGATGTAGGAAGATGCCCTTGAACCTGGAGATTTGGGACCCATGCGATGGGTACCACGCAGTATTCCTTTAAAGGGTCTGCGTTTGCTCACCCAACCTCACCAAACCTCTCAGCCCCAAGAGTGTCCACCCTTATGTCTCATCCAGCTGTGCGTCTAGATATGGTCAATCCAGGTTGCATCACAGCCCCTGAACGCATTGTGTAAGAATTTCTCTCTCTTTCACTGTCTTTGTTTCATGGGTGTTTCAAAGTAATTTATTTTTATAATGGGGTTTAGCTGCTTTTCACTGCTGTGTTTATGCCGCTTTACACCCACTTGACACACTAACAGAGAGATATCAATACATAGGTTTTACGATTATTATTAGTCAGATATATTCTTGTGCGGTGAATAGGGCGTGTTGAGTCCAGTTCTCTGAGCAAGGAGTAGGTCTTGTCTATTACATATTGGGTTTATGGAACGGTATCTGAGCTAATTTGATACCCTTGTTTTATGTATCACCCCACCTCACCTTTCCCGTTAAGCAGCCATAGTGTGTTTTCTGCATGTGTGACTCTGTTCTGTTTTGTAATTCAGTTCAAGTGTAACGGTTTTTACATTCCCTCTATCAGTGATACCTTATGAGAAGTGTCCTTTTCTGTGTGACTTATTTCACTTAGAATCGTCGTACCTAAATCCACTCATCATGCTGCTACTAACCTTACGACATTGATTTCATGGCTGAGTGATATTCCATTGTACATAAGGACCACAACTTCTTTATCCATTTTTCTCTTTCCTGGGACATTTAAGGTGGAATGAAGTGGAGGTCCTGGTCAACAGAGCAGCCCTAAACTTTGGGGTGCTTGTGTCTTGCTGATTTTTAATTTTCCCAATTTATACCCCCATGAGTGGAAGTGCCCTATGCTCTCTAAGCTGTGTTTTTCAGATGTTTCAGGACTCACCGGACACTTCTCCAGAGTGGCTCTTGGCAATTTACATCCCGCCCATCAGTGTAGCAAGGCTCCCATTTCTCCATGGCCTGTCCTGCATTTCTGGTTTTGACACTTTTTTCAGCATGGCCCTTTTGACCGATGGGAAGCGAGACTTCTTTGTAGCGCTGACTTGCCTTTCCAGGTGGCTTGGTTGGCCAAAAAGGGCGTATGCGTTTTTTCCTGAATATATTCAGGAAAAAACGCATACGCCCTTTTTGGCCAAGGGCATCATTGTCAACGTTTTGCCGCTTTTCATGTGCTTTAAAGGCGATTCGAATCTACCTCCTGAAATCTGTTTCCTGCAATTCTGCCTTGATTTCAAATCCTCTTCTTTGCCTTCCCTCAATATATTTGTGGACGAGAGTTATCATTAATAACTCTGCAGGTTTGTGAATTGCAGTGCCCTGAACCTCCATTTTACAACTCGTTTTTATGGGAGCTGGCCGCAAAATCGCAGAATGGCTTCAGGCCCTGTTCTGGTTCCGGGGGGCAGGCTGAGCCTGTGGTTAATTCTTCTTTCTGATGGGAAAATAGAGTGACCTGTGCCTGTCCCAACACCAAGAGCTAGTCTCTCGTTGGTTCCACGTCTTCCCGTTTATCCTCAGGACAAATTGCAACCTGTATGGAACAGGAGGTTAAAGGTGCTGATGCTCCAAGTAGGGAGCTTGCTAGTAAAGCGGCTGGAATGGCGAACCCGGGCACAAGGAGATGAGAAATGAGGTGCGTTTTAGAAACCTTTCCCCATCACACGGTGTACCATCTTCTGGGTTTCTCATGCATGTTTTTGATGTAGGAAGATGCCCTTGAACCTGGAGATTTGGGACCCATGCGATGGGTACCACGCAGTATTCCTTTAAAGGGTCTGCGTTTGCTCACCCAACCTCACCAAACCTCTCAGCCCCAAGAGTGTCCACCCTTATGTCTCATCCAGCTGTGCGTCTAGATATGGTCAATCCAGGTTGCATCACAGCCCCTGAACGCATTGTGTAAGAATTTCTCTCTCTTTCACTGTCTTTGTTTCATGGGTGTTTCAAAGTAATTTATTTTTATAATGGGGTTTAGCTGCTTTTCACTGCTGTGTTTATGCCGCTTTACACCCACTTGACACACTAACAGAGAGATATCAATACATAGGTTTTACGATTATTATTAGTCAGATATATTCTTGTGCGGTGAATAGGGCGTGTTGAGTCCAGTTCTCTGAGCAAGGAGTAGGTCTTGTCTATTACATATTGGGTTTATGGAACGGTATCTGAGCTAATTTGATACCCTTGTTTTATGTATCACCCCACCTCACCTTTCCCGTTAAGCAGCCATAGTGTGTTTTCTGCATGTGTGACTCTGTTCTGTTTTGTAATTCAGTTCAAGTGTAACGGTTTTTACATTCCCTCTATCAGTGATACCTTATGAGAAGTGTCCTTTTCTGTGTGACTTATTTCACTTAGAATCGTCGTACCTAAATCCACTCATCATGCTGCTACTAACCTTACGACATTGATTTCCTGGCTGAGTGATATTCCAATGTACATAAGGACCACAACTTCTTTATCCATTTTTCTCTTTCCTGGGACATTTAAGGTGGAATGAAGTGGAGGTCCTGGTCAACAGAGCAGCCCTAAACTTTGGGGTGCTTGTGTCTTGCTGATTTTTAATTTTCCCAATTTATACCCCCATGAGTGGAAGTGCCCTATGCTCTCTAAGCTGTGTTTTTCAGATGTTTCAGGACTCACCGGACACTTCTCCAGAGTGGCTCTTGGCAATTTACATCCCGCCCATCAGTGTAGCAAGGCTCCCATTTCTCCATGGCCTGTCCTGCATTTCTGGTTTTGACACTTTTTTCAGCATGGCCCTTTTGACCGATGGGAAGCGAGACTTCTTTGTAGCGCTGACTTGCCTTTCCAGGTGGCTTGGTTGGCCAAAAAGGGCGTATGCGTTTTTTCCTGAATATATTCAGGAAAAAACGCATACGCCCTTTTTGGCCAAGGGCATCATTGTCAACGTTTTGCCGCTTTTCATGTGCTTTAAAGGCGATTCGAATCTACCTCCTGAAATCTGTTTCCTGCAATTCTGCCTTGATTTCAAATCCTCTTCTTTGCCTTCCCTCAATATATTTGTGGACGAGAGTTATCATTAATAACTCTGCAGGTTTGTGAATTGCAGTGCCCTGAACCTCCATTTTACAACTCGTTTTTATGGGAGCTGGCCGCAAAATCGCAGAATGGCTTCAGGCCCTGTTCTGGTTCCGGGGGGCAGGCTGAGCCTGTGGTTAATTCTTCTTTCTGATGGGAAAATAGAGTGACCTGTGCCTGTCCCAACACCAAGAGCTAGTCTCTCGTTGGTTCCACGTCTTCCCGTTTATCCTCAGGACAAATTGCAACCTGTATGGAACAGGAGGTTAAAGGTGCTGATGCTCCAAGTAGGGAGCTTGCTAGTAAAGCGGCTGGAATGGCGAACCCGGGCACAAGGAGATGAGAAATGAGGTGCGTTTTAGAAACCTTTCCCCATCACACGGTGTACCATCTTCTGGGTTTCTCATGCATGTTTTTGATGTAGGAAGATGCCCTTGAACCTGGAGATTTGGGACCCATGCGATGGGTACCACGCAGTATTCCTTTAAAGGGTCTGCGTTTGCTCACCCAACCTCACCAAACCTCTCAGCCCCAAGAGTGTCCACCCTTATGTCTCATCCAGCTGTGCGTCTAGATATGGTCAATCCAGGTTGCATCACAGCCCCTGAACGCATTGTGTAAGAATTTCTCTCTCTTTCACTGTCTTTGTTTCATGGGTGTTTCAAAGTAATTTATTTTTATAATGGGGTTTAGCTGCTTTTCACTGCTGTGTTTATGCCGCTTTACACCCACTTGACACACTAACAGACAGATATCAATACATAGGTTTTACGATTATTATTAGTCAGATATATTCTTGTGCGGTGAATTCGGCGTGCTGAGTCCAGTTCTCTGAGCAAGGAGTAGGTCTTGTCTATTACATATTGGGTTTATGGAACGGTATCTGAGCTAATTTGATACCCTTGTTTTATGTATCACCCCACCTCACCTTTCCCGTTAAGCAGCCATAGTGTGTTTTCTGCATGTGTGACTCTGTTCTGTTTTGTAATTCAGTTCAAGTGTAACGGTTTTTACATTCCCTCTATCAGTGATACCTTATGAGAAGTGTCCTTTTCTGTGTGACTTATTTCACTTAGAATCGTCGTACCTAAATCCACTCATCATGCTGCTACTAACCTTACGACATTGATTTCATGGCTGAGTGATATTCCATTGTACATAAGGACCACAACTTCTTTATCCATTTTTCTCTTTCCTGGGATATTTAAGGTGGAATGAAGTGGAGGTCCTGGTCAACAGAGCAGCCCTAAACTTTGGGGTGCTTGTGTCTTGCTGATTTTTAATTTTCCCAATTTATACCCCCATGAGTGGAAGTGCCCTATGCTCTCTAAGCTGTGTTTTTTCAGATGTTTCAGGACTCACCGGACACTTCTCCGGAGTGGCTCTTGGCAATTTACATCCCGCCCATCAGTGTAGCAAGGCTCCCATTTCTCCATGGCCTGTCCTGCATTTCTGGTTTTGACACTTTTTTCAGCATGGCCCTTTTGACCGATGGGAAGCGAGACTTCTTTGTAGCGCTGATTTGCCTTTCCAGGTGGCTTGGTTGGCCAAAAAGGGCGTATGCGTTTTTTCCTGAATATATTCAGGAAAAAACGCATACGCCCTTTTTGGCCAAGGGCATCATTGTCAACGTTTTGCCGCTTTTCATGTGCTTTAAAGGCGATTCGTATCTACCTCCTGAAATCTGTTTCCTGCAATTCTGCCTTGATTTCAAATCCTCTTCTTTGCCTTCCCTCAATATATTTGTGGACGACAGTTATCATTTATAACTCTGCAGGTTTGTGAATTGCAGTGCCCTGAACCTCCATTTTACAACTCGTTTTTATGGGAGCTGGCCACAAAATCGCAGAATGGCTTCAGGCCCTGTTCTGGTTCCGGGGGTCAGGCTGAGCCTGTGGTTAATTCTTCTTTCTGATGGGAAAATAGAGTGACCTGTGCCTGTCCCAACACCAAGAGCTAGTCTCTCGTTGGTTCCACGTCTTCCCGTTTATCCTCAGGACAAATTGCAACCCGCATGGAACAGGAGGTTAAAGGTGCTGATGCTCCAAGTAGGGAGCTTGCTAGTAAAGCGGCTGGAATGGCGAACCCGGGCACAAGGAGTTGAGAAATGAGGTGCGTTTTAGAAACCTTTCTCCATCACACGGTGTACCATCTTCTGGGTTTCTCATGCATGTTTTTGATGTAGGAAGATGCCCTTGAACCTGGAGATTTGGGACCCATGCGATGGGTACCACGCAGTATTCCTTTAAAGGGTCTGCGTTTGCTCACCCAACCTCACCAAACCTCTCAGCCCCAAGAGTGTCCACCCTTATGTCTCATCCAGCTGTGCGTCTAGATATGGTCAATCCAGGTTGCATCACAGCCCCTGAACGCATTGTGTAAGAATTTCTCTCTCTTTCACTGTCTTTGTTTCATGGGTGTTTCAAAGTAATTTATTTTTATAATGGGGTTTAGCTGCTTTTCACTGCTGTGTTTATGCCGCTTTACACCCACTTGACACACTAACAGAGAGATATCAATACATAGGTTTTACGATTATTATTAGTCAGATATATTCTTGTGCGGTGAATAGGGCGTGTTGAGTCCAGTTCTCTGAGCAAGGAGTAGGTCTGGTCTATTACATATTGGGTTTATGGAACGGTATCTGAGCTAATTTGATACCCTTGTTTTATGTATCACCCCACCTCACCTTTCCCGTTAAGCAGCCATAGTGTGTTTTCTGCATGTGTGACTCTGTTCTGTTTTGTAATTCAGTTCAAGTGTAACGGTTTTTACATTCCCTCTATCAGTGATACCTTATGAGAAGTGTCCTTTTCTGTGTGACTTATTTCACTTAGAATCGTCGTACCTAAATCCACTCATCATGCTGCTACTAACCTTACGACATTGATTTCCTGGCTGAGTGATATTCCAATGTACATAAGGACCACAACTTCTTTATCCATTTTTCTCTTTCCTGGGATATTTAAGGTGGAATGAAGTGGAGGTCCTGGTCAACAGAGCAGCCCTAAACTTTGGGGTGCTTGTGTCTTGCTGATTTTTAATTTTCCCAATTTATACCCCCATGAGTGGAAGTGCCCTATGCTCTCTAAGCTGTGTTTTTCAGATGTTTCAGGACTCACCGGACACTTCTCCAGAGTGGCTCTTGGCAATTTACATCCCGCCCATCAGTGTAGCAAGGCTCCCATTTCTCCATGGCCTGTCCTGCATTTCTGGTTTTGACACTTTTTTCAGCATGGCCCTTTTGACCGATGGGAAGCGAGACTTCTTTGTAGCGCTGATTTGCCTTTCCAGGTTCCTTGGTTGGCCAAAAAGGGCGTATGCGTTTTTTCCTGAATATATTCAGGAAAAAACGCATACGCCCTTTTTGGCCAAGGGCATCATTGTCAACGTTTTGCCGCTTTTCATGTGCTTTAAAGGCGATTCGTATCTACCTCCTGAAATCTGTTTCCTGCAATTCTGCCTTGATTTCAAATCCTCTTCTTTGCCTTCCCTCAATATATTTGTGGACGAGAGTTATCATTTATAACTCTGCAGGTTTGTGAATTGCAGTGCCCTGAACCTCCATTTTACAACTCGTTTTTATGGGAGCTGGCCGCAAAATCGCAGAATGGCTTCAGGCCCTGTTCTGGTTCCGGGGGGCAGGCTGAGCCTGTGGTTAATTCTTCTTTCTGATGGGAAAATAGAGTGACCTGTGCCTGTCCCAACACCAAGAGCTAGTCTCTCGTTGGTTCCACGTCTTCCCGTTTATCCTCAGGACAAATTGCAACCTGTATGGAACAGGAGGTTAAAGGTGCTGATGCTCCAAGTAGGGAGCTTGCTAGTAAAGCGGCTGGAATGGCGAACCCGGGCACAAGGAGATGAGAAATGAGGTGCGTTTTAGAAACCTTTCCCCATCACACGGTGTACCATCTTCTGGGTTTCTCATGCATGTTTTTGATGTAGGAAGATGCCCTTGAACCTGGAGATTTGGGACCCATGCGATGGGTACCACGCAGTATTCCTTTAAAGGGTCTGCGTTTGCTCACCCAACCTCACCAAACCTCTCAGCCCCAAGAGTGTCCACCCTTATGTCTCATCCAGCTGTGCGTCTAGATATGGTCAATCCAGGTTGCATCACAGCCCCTGAACGCATTGTGTAAGAATTTCTCTCTCTTTCACTGTCTTTGTTTCATGGGTGTTTCAAAGTAATTTATTTTTATAATGGGGTTTAGCTGCTTTTCACTGCTGTGTTTATGCCGCTTTACACCCACTTGACACACTAACAGACAGATATCAATACATAGGTTTTACGATTATTATTAGTCAGATATATTCTTGTGCGGTGAATAGGGCGTGTTGAGTCCAGTTCTCTGAGCAAGGAGTCGGTCTGGTCTATTACATATTGGGTTTATGGAACGGTATCTGAGCTAATTTGATACCCTTGTTTTATGTATCACCCCACCTCACCTTTCCCGTTAAGCAGCCATAGTGTGTTTTCTGCATGTGTGACTCTGTTCTGTTTTGTAATTCAGTTCAAGTGTAACGGTTTTTACATTCCCTCTATCAGTGATACCTTATGAGAAGTGTCCTTTTCTGTGTGACTTATTTCACTTAGAATCGTCGTACCTAAATCCACTCATCATGCTGCTACTAACCTTACGACATTGATTTCCTGGCTGAGTGATATTCCAATGTACATAAGGACCACAACTTCTTTATCCATTTTTCTCTTTCCTGGGATATTTAAGGTGGAATGAAGTGGAGGTCCTGGTCAACAGAGCAGCCCTAAACTTTGGGGTGCTTGTGTCTTGCTGATTTTTAATTTTCCCAATTTATACCCCCATGAGTGGAAGTGCCCTATGCTCTCTAAGCTGTGTTTTTCAGATGTTTCAGGACTCACTGGACACTTCTCCAGAGTGGCTCTTGGCAATTTACATCCCGCCCATCAGTGTAGCAAGGCTCCCATTTCTCCATGGCCTGTCCTGCATTTCTGGTTTTGACACTTTTTTCAGCATGGCCCTTTTGACCGATGGGAAGCGAGACTTCTTTGTAGCGCTGATTTGCCTTTCCAGGTTCCTTGGTTGGCCAAAAAGGGCGTATGCGTTTTTTCCTGAATATATTCAGGAAAAAACGCATACGCCCTTTTTGGCCAAGGGCATCATTGTCAACGTTTTGCCGCTTTTCATGTGCTTTAAAGGCGATTCGTATCTACCTCCTGAAATCTGTTTCCTGCAATTCTGCCTTGATTTCAAATCCTCTTCTTTGCCTTCCCTCAATATATTTGTGGACGAGAGTTATCATTTATAACTCTGCAGGTTTGTGAATTGCAGTGCCCTGAACCTCCATTTTACAACTCGTTTTTATGGGAGCTGGCCGCAAAATCGCAGAATGGCTTCAGGCCCTATTCTGGTTCCGGGGGGCAGGCTGAGCCTGTGGTTAATTCTTCTTTCTGATGGGAAAATAGAGTGACCTGTGCCTGTCCCAACACCAAGAGCTAGTCTCTCGTTGGTTCCACGTCTTCCCGTTTATCCTCAGGACAAATTGCAACCTGTATGGAACAGGAGGTTAAAGGTGCTGATGCTCCAAGTAGGGAGCTTGCTAGTAAAGCGGCTGGAATGGCGAACCCAGGCACAAGGAGATGAGAAATGAGGTGCGTTTTAGAAACCTTTCCCCATCACACGGTGTACCATCTTCTGGGTTTCTCATGCATGTTTTTGATGTAGGAAGATGCCCTTGAACCTGGAGATTTGGGACCCATGCGATGGGTACCACGCAGTATTCCTTTAAAGGGTCTGCGTTTGCTCACCCAACCTCACCAAACCTCTCAGCCCCAAGAGTGTCCACCCTTATGTCTCATCCAGCTGTGCGTCTAGATATGGTCAATCCAGGTTGCATCACAGCCCCTGAACGCATTGTGTAAGAATTTCTCTCTCTTTCACTGTCTTTGTTTCATGGGTGTTTCAAAGTAATTTATTTTTATAATGGGGTTTAGCTGCTTTTCACTGCTGTGTTTATGCCGCTTTACACCCACTTGACACACTAACAGAGAGATATCAATACATAGGTTTTACGATTATTATTAGTCAGATATATTCTTGTGCGGTGAATAGGGCGTGTTGAGTCCAGTTCTCTGAGCAAGGAGTAGGTCTTGTCTATTACATATTGGGTTTATGGAACGGTATCTGAGCTAATTTGATACCCTTGTTTTATGTATCACCCCACCTCACCTTTCCCGTTAAGCAGCCATAGTGTGTTTTCTGCATGTGTGACTCTGTTCTGTTTTGTAATTCAGTTCAAGTGTAACGGTTTTTACATTCCCTCTATCAGTGATACCTTATGAGAAGTGTCCTTTTCTGTGTGACTTATTTCACTTAGAATCGTCGTACCTAAATCCACTCATCATGCTGCTACTAACCTTAGGACATTGATTTCATGGCTGAGTGATATTCCATTGTACATAAGGACCACAACTTCTTTATCCATTTTTCTCTTTCCTGGGATATTTAAGGTGGAATGAAGTGGAGGTCCTGGTCAACAGAGCAGCCCTAAACTTTGGGGTGCTTGTGTCTTGCTGATTTTTAATTTTCCCAATTTATACCCCCATGAGTGGAAGTGCCCTATGCTCTCTAAGCTGTGTTTTTTCAGATGTTTCAGGACTCACCGGACACTTCTCCGGAGTGGCTCTTGGCAATTTACATCCCGCCCATCAGTGTAGCAAGGCTCCCATTTCTCCATGGCCTGTCCTGCATTTCTGGTTTTGACACTTTTTTCAGCATGGCCCTTTTGATCGATGGGAAGCGAGACTTCTTTGTAGCGCTGATTTGCCTTTCCAGGTGGCTTGGTTGGCCAAAAAGGGCGTATGCGTTTTTTCCTGAATATATTCAGGAAAAAACGCATACGCCCTTTTTGGCCAAGGGCATCATTGTCAACGTTTTGCCGCTTTTCATGTGCTTTAAAGGCGATTCGTATCTACCTCCTGAAATCTGTTTCCTGCAATTCTGCCTTGATTTCAAATCCTCTTCTTTGCCTTCCCTCAATATATTTGTGGACGACAGTTATCATTTATAACTCTGCAGGTTTGTGAATTGCAGTGCCCTGAAGCTCCATTTTACAACTCGTTTTTATGGGAGCTGGCCACAAAATCGCAGAATGGCTTCAGGCCCTGTTCTGGTTCCGGGGGTCAGGCTGAGCCTGTGGTTAATTCTTCTTTCTGATGGGAAAATAGAGTGACCTGTGCCTGTCCCAACACCAAGAGCTAGTCTCTCGTTGGTTCCACGTCTTCCCGTTTATCCTCAGGACAAATTGCAACCCGCATGGAACAGGAGGTTAAAGGTGCTGATGCTCCAAGTAGGGAGCTTGCTAGTAAAGCGGCTGGAATGGCGAACCCGGGCACAAGGAGTTGAGAAATGAGGTGCGTTTTAGAAACCTTTCTCCATCACACGGTGTACCATCTTCTGGGTTTCTCATGCATGTTTTTGATGTAGGAAGATGCCCTTGAACCTGGAGATTTGGGACCCATGCGATGGGTACCACGCAGTATTCCTTTAAAGGGTCTGCGTTTGCTCACCCAACCTCACCAAACCTCTCAGCCCCAAGAGTGTCCACCCTTATGTCTCATCCAGCTGTGCGTCTAGATATGGTCAATCCAGGTTGCATCACAGCCCCTGAACGCATTGTGTAAGAATTTCTCTCTCTTTCACTGTCTTTGTTTCATGGGTGTTTCAAAGTAATTTATTTTTATAATGGGGTTTAGCTGCTTTTCACTGCTGTGTTTATGCCGCTTTACACCCACTTGACACACTAACAGACAGATATCAATACATAGGTTTTACGATTATTATTAGTCAGATATATTCTTGTGCGGTGAATACGGCGTGCTGAGTCCAGTTCTCTGAGCAAGGAGTAGGTCTTGTCTATTACATATTGGGTTTATGGAACGGTATCTGAGCTAATTTGATACCCTTGTTTTATGTATCACCCCACCTCACCTTTCCCGTTAAGCAGCCATAGTGTGTTTTCTGCATGTGTGACTCTGTTCTGTTTTGTAATTCAGTTCAAGTGTAACGGTTTTTACATTCCCTCTATCAGTGATACCTTATGAGAAGTGTCCTTTTCTGTGTGACTTATTTCACTTAGAATCGTCGTACCTAAATCCACTCATCATGCTGCTACTAACCTTACGACATTGATTTCCTGGCTGAGTGATATTCCATTGTACATAAGGACCACAACTTCTTTATCCATTTTTCTCTTTCCTGGGATATTTAAGGTGGAATGAAGTGGAGGTCCTGGTCAACAGAGCAGCCCTAAACTTTGGGGTGCTTGTGTCTTGCTGATTTTTAATTTTCCCAATTTATACCCCCATGAGTGGAAGTGCCCTATGCTCTCTAAGCTGTGTTTTTTCAGATGTTTCAGGACTCACCGGACACTTCTCCGGAGTGGCTCTTGGCAATTTACATCCCGCCCATCAGTGTAGCAAGGCTCCCATTTCTCCATGGCCTGTCCTGCATTTCTGGTTTTGACACTTTTTTCAGCATGGCCCTTTTGACCGATGGGAAGCGAGACTTCTTTGTAGCGCTGATTTGCCTTTCCAGGTGGCTTGGTTGGCCAAAAAGGGCGTATGCGTTTTTTCCTGAATATATTCAGGAAAAAACGCATACGCCCTTTTTGGCCAAGGGCATCATTGTCAACGTTTTGCCGCTTTTCATGTGCTTTAAAGGCGATTCGTATCTACCTCCTGAAATCTGTTTCCTGCAATTCTGCCTTGATTTCAAATCCTCTTCTTTGCCTTCCCTCAATATATTTGTGGACGACAGTTATCATTTATAACTCTGCAGGTTTGTGAATTGCAGTGCCCTGAACCTCCATTTTACAACTCGTTTTTATGGGAGCTGGCCACAAAATCGCAGAATGGCTTCAGGCCCTGTTCTGGTTCCGGGGGTCAGGCTGAGCCTGTGGTTAATTCTTCTTTCTGATGGGAAAATAGAGTGACCTGTGCCTGTCCCAACACCAAGAGCTAGTCTCTCGTTGGTTCCACGTCTTCCCGTTTATCCTCAGGACAAATTGCAACCCGCATGGAACAGGAGGTTAAAGGTGCTGATGCTCCAAGTAGGGAGCTTGCTAGTAAAGCGGCTGGAATGGCGAACCCGGGCACAAGGAGTTGAGAAATGAGGTGCGTTTTAGAAACCTTTCTCCATCACACGGTGTACCATCTTCTGGGTTTCTCATGCATGTTTTTGATGTAGGAAGATGCCCTTGAACCTGGAGATTTGGGACCCATGCGATGGGTACCACGCAGTATTCCTTTAAAGGGTCTGCGTTTGCTCACCCAACCTCACCAAACCTCTCAGCCCCAAGAGTGTCCACCCTTATGTCTCATCCAGCTGTGCGTCTAGATATGGTCAATCCAGGTTGCATCACAGCCCCTGAACGCATTGTGTAAGAATTTCTCTCTCTTTCACTGTCTTTGTTTCATGGGTGTTTCAAAGTAATTTATTTTTATAATGGGGTTTAGCTGCTTTTCACTGCTGTGTTTATGCCGCTTTACACCCACTTGACACACTAACAGAGAGATATCAATACATAGGTTTTACGATTATTATTAGTCAGATATATTCTTGTGCGGTGAATAGGGCGTGTTGAGTCCAGTTCTCTGAGCAAGGAGTAGGTCTGGTCTATTACATATTGGGTTTATGGAACGGTATCTGAGCTAATTTGATACCCTTGTTTTATGTATCACCCCACCTCACCTTTCCCGTTAAGCAGCCATAGTGTGTTTTCTGCATGTGTGACTCTGTTCTGTTTTGTAATTCAGTTCAAGTGTAACGGTTTTTACATTCCCTCTATCAGTGATACCTTATGAGAAGTGTCCTTTTCTGTGTGACTTATTTCACTTAGAATCGTCGTACCTAAATCCACTCATCATGCTGCTACTAACCTTACGACATTGATTTCATGGCTGAGTGATATTCCATTGTACATAAGGACCACAACTTCTTTATCCATTTTTCTCTTTCCTGGGATATTTAAGGTGGAATGAAGTGGAGGTCCTGGTCAACAGAGCAGCCCTAAACTTTGGGGTGCTTGTGTCTTGCTGATTTTTAATTTTCCCAATTTATACCCCCATGAGTGGAAGTGCCCTATGCTCTCTAAGCTGTGTTTTTTCAGATGTTTCAGGACTCACCGGACACTTCTCCGGAGTGGCTCTTGGCAATTTACATCCCGCCCATCAGTGTAGCAAGGCTCCCATTTCTCCATGGCCTGTCCTGCATTTCTGGTTTTGACACTTTTTTCAGCATGGCCCTTTTGACCGATGGGAAGCGAGACTTCTTTGTAGCGCTGATTTGCCTTTCCAGGTGGCTTGGTTGGCCAAAAAGGGCGTATGCGTTTTTTCCTGAATATATTCAGGAAAAAACGCATACGCCCTTTTTGGCCAAGGGCATCATTGTCAACGTTTTGCCGCTTTTCATGTGCTTTAAAGGCGATTCGTATCTACCTCCTGAAATCTGTTTCCTGCAATTCTGCCTTGATTTCAAATCCTCTTCTTTGCCTTCCCTCAATATATTTGTGGACGACAGTTATCATTTATAACTCTGCAGGTTTGTGAATTGCAGTGCCCTGAACCTCCATTTTACAACTCGTTTTTATGGGAGCTGGCCACAAAATCGCAGAATGGCTTCAGGCCCTGTTCTGGTTCCGGGGGTCAGGCTGAGCCTGTGGTTAATTCTTCTTTCTGATGGGAAAATAGAGTGACCTGTGCCTGTCCCAACACCAAGAGCTAGTCTCTCGTTGGTTCCACGTCTTCCCGTTTATCCTCAGGACAAATTGCAACCCGCATGGAACAGGAGGTTAAAGGTGCTGATGCTCCAAGTAGGGAGCTTGCTAGTAAAGCGGCTGGAATGGCGAACCCGGGCACAAGGAGTTGAGAAATGAGGTGCGTTTTAGAAACCTTTCTCCATCACACGGTGTACCATCTTCTGGGTTTCTCATGCATGTTTTTGATGTAGGAAGATGCCCTTGAACCTGGAGATTTGGGAACCATGCGATGGGTACCACGCAGTATTCCTTTAAAGGGTCTGCGTTTGCTCACCCAACCTCACCAAACCTCTCAGCCCCAAGAGTGTCCACCCTTATGTCTCATCCAGCTGTGCGTCTAGATATGGTCAATCCAGGTTGCATCACAGCCCCTGAACGCATTGTGTAAGAATTTCTCTCTCTTTCACTGTCTTTGTTTCATGGTTGTTTCAAAATAATTTATTTTTATAATGGGGTTTAGCTGCTTTTCACTGCTGTGTTTATGCCGCTTTACACCCACTTGACACACTAACAGAGAGATATCAATACATAGGTTTTACGATTATTATTAGTCAGATATATTCTTGTGCAGTGAATAGGGCGTGTTGAGTCCAGTTCTCTGAGCAAGGAGTAGGTCTTGTCTATTACATATTGGGTTTATGGAACGGTATGTGAGCTAATTTGATACCCTTGTTTTATGTATCACCCCACCTCACCTTTCCCGTTAAGCAGCCATAGTGTGTTTTCTGCATGTGTGACACTGTGCTGTTTTGTAATTCAGTTCAAGTGTAATGGTTTTTACATTCCCTCTATCAGTGATACCTTATGAGAAGTGTCCTTTTCTGTGTGACTTATTTCACTTAGAATCGTCGTACCTAAATCCACTCATCATGCTGCTACTAACCTTACGACATTGATTTCCTGGCTGAGTGATATTCCATTGTACATAAGGACCACAACTTCTTTATCCATTTTTCTCTTTCCTGGGATATTTAAGGTGGAATGAAGTGGAGGTCCTGGTCAACAGAGCAGCCCTAAACTTTGGGGTGCTTGTGTCTTGCTGATTTTTAATTTTCCCAATTTATACCCCCATGAGTGGAAGTGCCCTATGCTCTCTGAGCTGTGTTTTTCAGATGTTTCAGGACTCACCGGACACTTCTCCAGAGTGGCTCTTGGCAATTTACATCCCGCCCATCAGTGTAGCAAGGCTCCCATTTCTCCATGGCCTGTCCTGCATTTCTGGTTTTGACACTTTTTTCAGCATGGCCCTTTTGACCGATGGGAAGCGAGACTTCTTTGTAGCGCTGATTTGCCTTTCCAGGTTGCTTGGTTGGCCAAAAAGGGCGTATGCGTTTTTTCCTGAATATATTCAGGAAAAAACGCATACGCCCTTTTTGGCCAAGGGCATCATTGTCAACGTTTTGCCGCTTTTCATGTGCTTTAAAGGCGATTCGTATCTACCTCCTGAAATCTGTTTCCTGCAATTCTGCCTTGATTTCAAATCCTCTTCTTTGCCTTCCCTCAATATATTTGTGGACGAGAGTTATCATTTATAACTCTGCAGGTTTGTGAATTGCAGTGCCCTGAACCTCCATTTTACAACTCGTTTTTATGGGAGCTGGCCGCAAAATCGCAGAATGGCTTCAGGCCCTGTTCTGGTTCCGGGGGGCAGGCTGAGCCTGTGGTTAATTCTTCTTTCTGATGGGAAAATAGAGTGACCTGTGCCTGTCCCAACACCAAGAGCTAGTCTCTCGTTGGTTCCACGTCTTCCCGTTTATCCTCAGGACAAATTGCAACCTCTACGGAACAGGAGGTTAAAGGTGCTGATGCTCCAAGTAGGGAGCTTGCTAGTAAAGCGGCTGGAATGGCAAACCCGGGCACAAGGAGATGAGAAATGAGGTGCGTTTTAGAAACCTTTCCCCATCACACGGTGCACCATCTTCTGGGTTTCTCATGCATGTTTTTGATGTAGGAAGATGCCCTTGAACCTGGAGATTTGGGACCCATGCGATGGGTACCACGCAGTATTACTTTAAAGGGTCTGCGTTTGCTCACCCAACCTCACCAAACCTCTCAGCCCCAAGAGTGTCCACCCTTATGTCTCATCCAGCTGTGCGTCTAGATATGGTCAATCCAGGTTGCATCACAGCCCCTGAACGCATTGTGTAAGAATTTCTCTCTCTTTCACTGTCTTTGTTTCATGGTTGTTTCAAAATAATTTATTTTTATAATGGGGTTTAGCTGCTTTTCACTGCTGTGTTTATGCCGCTTTACACCCACTTGACACACTAACAGAGAGATATCAATACATAGGTTTTACGATTATTATTAGTCAGATATATTCTTGTGCAGTGAATAGGGCGTGTTGAGTCCAGTTCTCTGAGCAAGGAGTAGGTCTTGTCTATTACATATTGGGTTTATGGAACGGTATGTGAGCTAATTTGATACCCTTGTTTTATGTATCACCCCACCTCACCTTTCCCGTTAAGCAGCCATAGTGTGTTTTCTGCATGTGTGACACTGTGCTGTTTTGTAATTCAGTTCAAGTGTAATGGTTTTTACATTCCCTCTATCAGTGATACCTTATGAGAAGTGTCCTTTTCTGTGTGACTTATTTCACTTAGAATCGTCGTACCTAAATCCACTCATCATGCTGCTACTAACCTTACGACATTGATTTCCTGGCTGAGTGATATTCCATTGTACATAAGGACCACAACTTCTTTATCCATTTTTCTCTTTCCTGGGATATTTAAGGTGGAATGAAGTGGAGGTCCTGGTCAACAGAGCAGCCCTAATCTTTGGGGTGCTTGTGTCTTGCTGATTTTTAATTTTCCCAATTTATACCCCCATGAGTGGAAGTGCCCTATGCTCTCTGAGCTGTGTTTTTCAGATGTTTCAGGACTCACCGGACACTTCTCCAGAGTGGCTCTTGGCAATTTACATCCCGCCCATCAGTGTAGCAAGGCTCCCATTTCTCCATGGCCTGTCCTGCATTTCTGGTTTTGACACTTTTTTCAGCATGGCCCTTTTGACCGATGGGAAGCGAGACTTCTTTGTAGCGCTGATTTGCCTTTCCAGGTTGCTTGGTTGGCCAAAAAGGGCGTATGCGTTTTTTCCTGAATATATTCAGGAAAAAACGCATACGCCCTTTTTGGCCAAGGGCATCATTGTCAACGTTTTGCCGCTTTTCATGTGCTTTAAAGGCGATTCGTATCTACCTCCTGAAATCTGTTTCCTGCAATTCTGCCTTGATTTCAAATCCTCTTCTTTGCCTTCCCTCAATATATTTGTGGACGAGAGTTATCATTTATAACTCTGCAGGTTTGTGAATTGCAGTGCCCTGAACCTCCATTTTACAACTCGTTTTTATGGGAGCTGGCCGCAAAATCGCAGAATGGCTTCAGGCCCTGTTCTGGTTCCGGGGGTCAGGCTGAGCCTGTGGTTAATTCTTCTTTCTGATGGGAAAATAGAGTGACCTGTGCCTGTCCCAACACCAAGAGCTAGTCTCTCGTTGGTTCCACGTCTTCCCGTTTATCCTCAGGACAAATTGCAACCTCTACGGAACAGGAGGTTAAAGGTGCTGATGCTCCAAGTAGGGAGCTTGCTAGTAAAGCGGCTGGAATGGCGAACCCGGGCACAAGGAGATGAGAAATGAGGTGCGTTTTAGAAACCTTTCCCCATCACACGGTGTACCATCTTCTGGGTTTCTCATGCATGTTTTTGATGTAGGAAGATGCCCTTGAACCTGGAGATTTGGGACCCATGCGATGGGTACCACGCAGTATTACTTTAAAGGGTCTGCGTTTGCTCACCCAACCTCACCAAACCTCTCAGCCCCAAGAGTATCCACCCTTATGTCTCATCCAGCTGTGCGTCTAGATATGGTCAATCCAGGTTGCATCACAGCCCCTGAACGCATTGTGTAAGAATTTCTCTCTCTTTCACTGTCTTTGTTTCATGGGTTTTTCAAAGTAATTTATTTTTATAATGGGGTTTAGCTGCTTTTCACTGCTGTGTTTATGCCGCTTTACACCCACTTGACACACTAACAGAGAGATATCAATACATAGGTTTTACGATTATTATTAGTCAGATATATTCTTGTGCGGTGAATAGGGCGTGTTGAGTCCAGTTCTCTGAGCAAGGAGTAGGTCTTGTCTATTACATATTGGGTTTATGGAACGGTATGTGAGCTAATTTGATACCCTTGTTTTATGTATCACCCCACCTCACCTTTCCCGTTAAGCAGCCATAGTGTGTTTTCTGCATGTGTGACACTGTTCTGTTTTGTAATTCAGTTCAAGTGTAATGGTTTTTACATTCCCTCTATCAGTGATACCTTATGAGAAGTGTCCTTTTCTGTGTGACTTATTTCACTTAGAATCGTCGTACCTAAATCCACTCATCATGCTGCTACTAACCTTACGACATTGATTTCATGGCTGAGTGATATTCCATTGTACATAAGGACCACAACTTCTTTATCCATTTTTCTCTTTCCTGGGATATTTAAGGTGGAATGAAGTGGAGGTCCTGGTCAACAGAGCAGCCCTAAACTTTGGGGTGCTTGTGTCTTGCTGATTTTTAATTTTCCCAATTTATACCCCCATGAGTGGAAGTGCCCTATGCTCTCTGAGCTGTGTTTTTCAGATGTTTCAGGACTCACCGGACACTTCTCCAGAGTGGCTCTTGGCAATTTACATCCCGCCCATCAGTGTAGCAAGGCTCCCATTTCTCCATGGCCTGTCCTGCATTTCTGGTTTTGACACTTTTTTCAGCATGGCCCTTTTGACCGATGGGAAGCGAGACTTCTTTGTAGCGCTGATTTGCCTTTCCAGGTTGCTTGGTTGGCCAAAAAGGGCGTATGCGTTTTTTCCTGAATATATTCAGGAAAAAACGCATACGCCCTTTTTGGCCAAGGGCATCATTGTCAACGTTTTGCCGCTTTTCATGTGCTTTAAAGGCGATTCGTATCTACCTCCTGAAATCTGTTTCCTGCAATTCTGCCTTGATTTCAAATCCTCTTCTTTGCCTTCCCTCAATATATTTGTGGACGAGAGTTATCATTTATAACTCTGCAGGTTTGTGAAATGCAGTGCCCTGAACCTCCATTTTACAACTCGTTTTTATGGGAGCTGGCCGCAAAATCGCAGAATGGCTTCAGGCCCTGTTCTGGTTCCGGGGGGCAGGCTGAGCCTGTGGTTAATTCTTCTTTCTGATGGGAAAATAGAGTGACCTGTGCCTGTCCCAACACCAAGAGCTAGTCTCTCGTTGGTTCCACGTCTTCCCGTTTATCCTCAGGACAAATTGCAACCTCTACGGAACAGGAGGTGAAAGGTGCTGATGCTCCAAGTAGGGAGCTTGCTAGTAAAGCGGCTGGAATGGCGAACCCGGGCACAAGGAGATGAGAAATGAGGTGCGTTTTAGAAACCTTTCCCCATCACACGGTGTACCATCTTCTGGGTTTCTCATGCATGTTTTTGATGTAGGAAGATGCCCTTGAACCTGGAGATTTGGGACCCATGCGATGGGTACCACGCAGTATTACTTTAAAGGGTCTGCGTTTGCTCACCCAACCTCATCAAACCTCTCAGCCCCAAGAGTGTCCACCCTTATGTCTCATCCAGCTGTGCGTCTAGATATGGTCAAACCAGGTTGCATCACAGCCCCTGAACGCATTGTGTAAGAATTTCTCTCTCTTTCACTGTCTTTGTTTCATGGGTGTTTCAAAGTAATTTATTTTTATAATGGGGTTTAGCTGATTTTCACTGCTGTGTTTATGCCGCTTTACACCCACTTGACACACTAACAGAGAGATATCAATACATAGGTTTTACGATTATTATTAGTCAGATATATTCTTGTGCGGTGAATAGGGCGTGTTGAGTCCAGTTCTCTGAGCAAGGAGTAGGTCTTGTCTATTACATATTGGGTTTATGGAACGGTATGTGAGCTAATTTGATACCCTTGTTTTATGTATCACCCCACCTCACCTTTCCCGTTAAGCAGCCATAGTGTGTTTTCTGCATGTGTGACTCTGTTCTGTTTTGTAATTCAGTTCAAGTGTAATGGTTTTTACATTCCCTCTATCAGTGATACCTTATGAGAAGTGTCCTTTTCTGTGTGACTTATTTCACTTAGAATCGTCGTACCTAAATCCACTCATCATGCTGCTACTAACCTTACGACATTGATTTCATGGCTGAGTGATATTCCATTGTACATAAGGACCACAACTTCTTTATCCATTTTTCTCTTTCCTGGGATATTTAAGGTGGAATGAAGTGGAGGTCCTGGTCAACAGAGCAGCCCTAAACTTTGGGGTGCTTGTGTCTTGCTGATTTTTAATTTTCCCAATTTATACACCCATGAGTGGAAGTGCCCTATGCTCTCTGAGCTGTGTTTTTCAGATGTTTCAGGACTCACCGGACACTTCTCCAGAGTGGCTCTTGGCAATTTACATCCCGCCCATCAGTGTAGCAAGGCTCCCATTTCTCCATGGCCTGTCCTGCATTTCTGGTTTTGACGCTTTTTTCAGCATGGCCCTTTTGACCGATGGGAAGCGAGACTTCTTTGTAGCGCTGATTTGCCTTTCCAGGTTGCTTGGTTGGCCAAAAAGGGCGTATGCGTTTTTTCCTGAATATATTCAGGAAAAAACGCATACGCCCTTTTTGGCCAAGGGCATCATTGTCAACGTTTTGCCGCTTTTCATGTGCTTTAAAGGCGATTCGAATCTACCTCCTGAAATCTGTTTCCTGCAATTCTGCCTTGATTTCAAATCCTCTTCTTTGCCTTCCCTCAATATATTTGTGGATGAGAGTTATCATTTATAACTCTGCAGGTTTGTGAATTGCAGTGCCCTGAACCTCCATTTTACAACTCGTTTTTATGGGAGCTGGCCGCAAAATCGCAGAATGGCTTCAGGCCCTGTTCTGGTTCCGGGGGGCAGGCTGAGCCTGTGGTTAATTCTTCTTTCTGATGGGAAAATAGAGTGACCTGTGCCTGTCCCAACACAAAGAGCTAGTCTCTCGTTGGTTCCACGTCTTCCCGTTTATCCTCAGGACAAATTGCAACCTGTACGGAACAGGAGGTTAAAGGTGCTGATGCTCCAAGTAGGGAGCTTGCTAGTAAAGCGGCTGGAATGGCGAACCCGGGCACAAGGAGATGAGAAATGAGGTGCGTTTTAGAAACCTTTCCCCATCACACGGTGTACCAACTTCTGGGTTTCTCATGCATGTTTTTGATGTAGGAAGATGCCCTTGAACCTGGAGATTTGGGACCCATGCGATGGGTACCACGCAGTATTACTTTAAAGGGTCTGCGTTTGCTCACCCAACCTCACCAAACCTCTCAGCCCCAAGAGTGTCCACCCTTATGTCTCATCCAGCTGTGCGTCTAGATATGGTCAATCCAGGTTGCATCACAGCCCCTGAACGCATTGTGTAAGAATTTCTCTCTCTTTCACTGTCTTTGTTTCATGGTTGTTTCAAAATAATTTATTTTTATAATGGGGTTTAGCTGCTTTTCACTGCTGTGTTTATGCCGCTTTACACCCACTTGACACACTAACAGAGAGATATCAATACATAGGTTTTACGATTATTATTAGTCAGATATATTCTTGTGCAGTGAATAGGGCGTGTTGAGTCCAGTTCTCTGAGCAAGGAGTAGGTCTTGTCTATTACATATTGGGTTTATGGAACGGTATGTGAGCTAATTTGATACCCTTGTTTTATGTATCACCCCACCTCACCTTTCCCGTTAAGCAGCCATAGTGTGTTTTCTGCATGTGTGACACTGTGCTGTTTTGTAATTCAGTTCAAGTGTAATGGTTTTTACATTCCCTCTATCAGTGATACCTTATGAGAAGTGTCCTTTTCTGTGTGACTTATTTCACTTAGAATCGTCGTACCTAAATCCACTCATCATGCTGCTACTAACCTTACGACATTGATTTCCTGGCTGAGTGATATTCCATTGTACATAAGGACCACAACTTCTTTATCCATTTTTCTCTTTCCTGGGATATTTAAGGTGGAATGAAGTGGAGGTCCTGGTCAACAGAGCAGCCCTAAACTTTGGGGTGCTTGTGTCTTGCTGATTTTTAATTTTCCCAATTTATACCCCCATGAGTGGAAGTGCCCTATGCTCTCTGAGCTGTGTTTTTCAGATGTTTCAGGACTCACCGGACACTTCTCCAGAGTGGCTCTTGGCAATTTACATCCCGCCCATCAGTGTAGCAAGGCTCCCATTTCTCCATGGCCTGTCCTGCATTTCTGGTTTTGACACTTTTTTCAGCATGGCCCTTTTGACCGATGGGAAGCGAGACTTCTTTGTAGCGCTGATTTGCCTTTCCAGGTTGCTTGGTTGGCCAAAAAGGGCGTATGCGTTTTTTCCTGAATATATTCAGGAAAAAACGCATACGCCCTTTTTGGCCAAGGGCATCATTGTCAACGTTTTGCCGCTTTTCATGTGCTTTAAAGGCGATTCGTATCTACCTCCTGAAATCTGTTTCCTGCAATTCTGCCTTGATTTCAAATCCTCTTCTTTGCCTTCCCTCAATATATTTGTGGACGAGAGTTATCATTTATAACTCTGCAGGTTTGTGAATTGCAGTGCCCTGAACCTCCATTTTACAACTCGTTTTTATGGGAGCTGGCCGCAAAATCGCAGAATGGCTTCAGGCCCTGTTCTGGTTCCGGGGGGCAGGCTGAGCCTGTGGTTAATTCTTCTTTCTGATGGGAAAATAGAGTGACCTGTGCCTGTCCCAACACCAAGAGCTAGTCTCTCGTTGGTTCCACGTCTTCCCGTTTATCCTCAGGACAAATTGCAACCTCTACGGAACAGGAGGTTAAAGGTGCTGATGCTCCAAGTAGGGAGCTTGCTAGTAAAGCGGCTGGAATGGCGAACCCGGGCACAAGGAGATGAGAAATGAGGTGCGTTTTAGAAACCTTTCCCCATCACACGGTGTACCATCTTCTGGGTTTCTCATGCATGTTTTTGATGTAGGAAGATGCCCTTGAACCTGGAGATTTGGGACCCATGCGATGGGTACCACGAAGTATTACTTTAAAGGGTCTGCGTTTGCTCACCCAACCTCACCAAACCTCTCAGCCCCAAGAATGTCCACCCTTATGTCTCATCCAGCTGTGCGTCTAGATATGGTCAATCCAGGTTGCATCACAGCCCCTGAACGCATTGTGTAAGAGTTTCTCTCTCTTTCACTGTCTTTGTTTCATGGTTGTTTCAAAATAATTTATTTTTATAATGGGGTTTAGCTGCTTTTCACTGCTGTGTTTATGCCGCTTTACACCCACTTGACACACTAACAGAGAGATATCAATACATAGGTTTTACGATTATTATTAGTCAGATATATTCTTGTGCGGTGAATAGGGCGTGTTGAGTCCAGTTCTCCGAGCAAGGAGTAGGTCTTGTCTATTACATATTGGGTTTATGGAACGGTATGTGAGCTAATTTGATACCCTTGTTTTATGTATCACCCCACCTCACCTTTCCCGTTAAGCAGCCATAGTGTGTTTTCTGCATGTGTGACTCTGTTCTGTTTTGTAATTCAGTTCAAGTGTAACGGTTTTTACATTCCCTCTATCAGTGATACCTTATGAGAAGTGTCCTTTTCTGTGTGACTTATTTCACTTAGAATCGTCGTACCTAAATCCACTCATCATGCTGCTACTAACCTTACGACATTGATTTCATGGCTGAGTGATATTCCATTGTACATAAGGACCACAACTTCTTTATCCATTTTTCTCTTTCCTGGGATATTTAAGGTGGAATGAAGTGGAGGTCCTGGTCAACAGAGCAGCCCTAAACTTTGGGGTGCTTGTGTCTTGCTGATTTTTAATTTTCCCAATTTATACCCCCATGAGTGGAAGTGCCCTATGCTCTCTGAGCTGTGTTTTTCAGATGTTTCAGGACTCACCGGACACTTCTCCAGAGTGGCTCTTGGCAATTTACATCCCGCCCATCAGTGTAGCAAGGCTCCCATTTCTCCATGGCCTGTCCTGCATTTCTGGTTTTGACACTTTTTTCAGCATGGCCCTTTTGACCGATGGGAAGCGAGACTTCTTTGTAGCGCTGATTTGCCTTTCCAGGTTGCTTGGTTGGCCAAAAAGGGCGTATGCGTTTTTTCCTGAATATATTCAGGAAAAAACGCATACGCCCTTTTTGGCCAAGGGCATCATTGTCAACGTTTTGCCGCTTTTCATGTGCTTTAAAGGCGATTCGTATCTACCTCCTGAAATCTGTTTCCTGCAATTCTGCCTTGATTTCAAATCCTCTTCTTTGCCTTCCCTCAATATATTTGTGGATGAGAGTTATCATTTATAACTCTGCAGGTTTGTGAATTGCAGTGCCCTGAACCTCCATTTTACAACTCGTTTTTATGGGAGCTGGCCGCAAAATCGCAGAATGGCTTCAGGCCCTGTTCTGGTTCCGGGGGTCAGGCTGAGCCTGTGGTTAATTCTTCTTTCTGATGGGAAAATAGAGTGACCTGTGCCTGTCCCAACACCAAGAGCTAGTCTCTCGTTGGTTCCACGTCTTCCCGTTTATCCTCAGGACAAATTGCAACCTCTACGGAACAGGAGGTTAAAGGTGCTGATGCTCCAAGTAGGGAGCTTGCTAGTAAAGTGGCTGGAATGGCGAACCCGGGCACAAGGAGATGAGAAATGAGGTGCGTTTTAGAAACCTTTCCCCATCACACGGTGTACCATCTTCTGGGTTTCTCATGCATGTTTTTGATGTAGGAAGATGCCCTTGAACCTGGAGATTTGGGACCCATGCGATGGGTACCACGCAGTATTCCTTTAAAGGGTCTGCGTTTGCTCACCCAACCTCACCAAACCTCTCAGCCCCAAGAGTGTCCACCCTTATGTCTCATCCAGCTGTGCGTCTAGATATGGTCAATCCAGGTTGCATCACAGCCCCTGAACGCATTGTGTAAGAATTTCTCTCTCTTTCACTGTCTTTGTTTCATGGGTGTTTCAAAGTAATTTATTTTTATAGTGGGGTTTAGCTGCTTTTCACTGCTCTGTTTATGCCGCTTTACACCCACTTGACACACAAACAGAGAGATATCAATACATAGGTTTTACGATTATTATTAGTCAGATATATTCTTGTGCAGTGAATAGGGCGTGTTGAGTCCAGTTCTCTGAGCAAGGAGTAGGTCTTGTCTATTACATATTGGGTTTTTGGAATGGTATCTGAGCTAATTTGATACCCTTGTTTTATGTATCACCCCACCTCACCTTTCCCGTTAAGCAGCCATAGTGTGTTTTCTGCATGTGTGACTCTGTTCTGTTTTGTAATTCAGTTCAAGTGTAATGGTTTTTACATTCCCTCTATCAGTGATACCTTATGAGAAGTGTCCTTTTCTGTGTGACTTATTTCACTTAGAATCGTCGTACCTAAATCCACTCATCATGCTGCTACTAACCTTACGACATTGATTTCCTGGCTGAGTGATATTCCATTGTACATAAGGACCACAACTTCTTTATCCATTTTTCTCTTTCCTGGGATATTTAAGGTGGAATGAAGTGGAGGTCCTGGTCAACAGAGCAGCCCTCAACTTTGGGGTGCTTGTGTCTTGCTGATTTTTAATTTTCCCAATTTATACCCCCATGAGTGGAAGTGCCCTATGCTCTCTGAGCTGTGTTTTTCAGATGTTTCAGGACTCACCGGACACTTCTCCAGAGTGGCTCTTGGCAATTTACATCCCGCCCATCAGTGTAGCAAGGCTCCCATTTCTCCATGGCCTGTCCTGCATTTCTGGTTTTGACACTTTTTTCAGCATGGCCCTTTTGACCGATGGGATGCGAGACTTCTTTGTAGCGCTGATTTGCCTTTCCAGGTTGCTTGGTTGGCCAAAAAGGGCGTATGCGTTTTTTCCTGAATATATTCAGGAAAAAACGCATACGCCCTTTTTGGCCAAGGGCATCATTGTCAACGTTTTGCCGCTTTTCATGTGCTTTAAAGGCGATTCGTATCTACCTCCTGAAATCTGTTTCCTGCAATTCTGCCTTGATTTCAAATCCTCTTCTTTGCCTTCCCTCAATATATTTGTGGACGAGAGTTATCATTTATAACTCTGCAGGTTTGTGAATTGCAGTGCCCTGAACCTCCATTTTACAACTCGTTTTTAGGGAGCTGGCCACAAAATCGCACAATGGCTTCAGGCCCTGTTCTGGTTCCGGGGGGCAGGCTGAGCCTGTGGTTAATTCTTCTTTCTGATGGGAAAATAGAGTGACCTGTGCCTGTCCCAACACAAAGAGCTAGTCTCTCGTTGGTTCCACGTCTTCCCGTTTATCCTCAGGACAAATTGCAACCTGTACGGAACAGGAGGTTAAAGGTGCTGATGCTCCAAGTAGGGAGCTTGCTAGTAAAGCGGCTGGAATGGCGAACCCGGGCACAAGGAGATGAGAAATGAGGTGCGTTTTAGAAACCTTTCCCCATCACACGGTGTACCAACTTCTGGGTTTCTCATGCATGTTTTTGATGTAGGAAGATGCCCTTGAACCTGGAGATTTGGGACCCATGCGATGGGTACCACGCAGTATTACTTTAAAGGGTCTGCGTTTGCTCACCCAACCTCACCAAACCTCTCAGCCCCAAGAGTGTCCACCCTTATGTCTCATCCAGCTGTGCGTCTAGATATGGTCAATCCAGGTTGCATCACAGCCCCTGAACGCATTGTGTAAGAATTTCTCTCTCTTTCACTGTCTTTGTTTCATGGTTGTTTCAAAATAATTTATTTTTATAATGGGGTTTAGCTGCTTTTCACTGCTGTGTTTATGCCGCTTTACACCCACTTGACACACTAACAGAGAGATATCAATACATAGGTTTTACGATTATTATTAGTCAGATATATTCTTGTGCAGTGAATAGGGCGTGTTGAGTCCAGTTCTCTGAGCAAGGAGTAGGTCTTGTCTATTACATATTGGGTTTATGGAACGGTATGTGAGCTAATTTGATACCCTTGTTTTATGTATCACCCCACCTCACCTTTCCCGTTAAGCAGCCATAGTGTGTTTTCTGCATGTGTGACACTGTGCTGTTTTGTAATTCAGTTCAAGTGTAATGGTTTTTACATTCCCTCTATCAGTGATACCTTATGAGAAGTGTCCTTTTCTGTGTGACTTATTTCACTTAGAATCGTCGTACCTAAATCCACTCATCATGCTGCTACTAACCTTACGACATTGATTTCCTGGCTGAGTGATATTCCATTGTACATAAGGACCACAACTTCTTTATCCATTTTTCTCTTTCCTGGGATATTTAAGGTGGAATGAAGTGGAGGTCCTGGTCAACAGAGCAGCCCTAAACTTTGGGGTGCTTGTGTCTTGCTGATTTTTAATTTTCCCAATTTATACCCCCATGAGTGGAAGTGCCCTATGCTCTCTGAGCTGTGTTTTTCAGATGTTTCAGGACTCACCGGACACTTCTCCAGAGTGGCTCTTGGCAATTTACATCCCGCCCATCAGTGTAGCAAGGCTCCCATTTCTCCATGGCCTGTCCTGCATTTCTGGTTTTGACACTTTTTTCAGCATGGCCCTTTTGACCGATGGGAAGCGAGACTTCTTTGTAGCGCTGATTTGCCTTTCCAGGTTGCTTGGTTGGCCAAAAAGGGCGTATGCGTTTTTTCCTGAATATATTCAGGAAAAAACGCATACGCCCTTTTTGGCCAAGGGCATCATTGTCAACGTTTTGCCGCTTTTCATGTGCTTTAAAGGCGATTCGTATCTACCTCCTGAAATCTGTTTCCTGCAATTCTGCCTTGATTTCAAATCCTCTTCTTTGCCTTCCCTCAATATATTTGTGGACGAGAGTTATCATTTATAACTCTGCAGGTTTGTGAATTGCAGTGCCCTGTACCTCCATTTTACAACTCGTTTTTATGGGAGCTGGCCGCAAAATCGCAGAATGGCTTCAGGCCCTGTTCTGGTTCCGGGGGGCAGGCTGAGCCTGTGGTTAATTCTTCTTTCTGATGGGAAAATAGAGTGACCTGTGCCTGTCCCAACACCAAGAGCTAGTCTCTCGTTGGTTCCACGTCTTCCCGTTTATCCTCAGGACAAATTGCAACCTCTACGGAACAGGAGGTTAAAGGTGCTGATGCTCCAAGTAGGGAGCTTGCTAGTAAAGCGGCTGGAATGGCGAACCCGGGCACAAGGAGATGAGAAATGAGGTGCGTTTTAGAAACCTTTCCCCATCACACGGTGTACCATCTTCTGGGTTTCTCATGCATGTTTTTGATGTAGGAAGATGCCCTTGAACCTGGAGATTTGGGACCCATGCGATGGGTACCACGAAGTATTACTTTAAAGGGTCTGCGTTTGCTCACCCAACCTCACCAAACCTCTCAGCCCCAAGAATGTCCACCCTTATGTCTCATCCAGCTGTGCGTCTAGATATGGTCAATCCAGGTTGCATCACAGCCCCTGAACGCATTGTGTAAGAGTTTCTCTCTCTTTCACTGTCTTTGTTTCATGGTTGTTTCAAAATAATTTATTTTTATAATGGGGTTTAGCTGCTTTTCACTGCTGTGTTTATGCCGCTTTACACCCACTTGACACACTAACAGAGAGATATCAATACATAGGTTTTACGATTATTATTAGTCAGATATATTCTTGTGCGGTGAATAGGGCGTGTTGAGTCCAGTTCTCCGAGCAAGGAGTAGGTCTTGTCTATTACATATTGGGTTTATGGAACGGTATGTGAGCTAATTTGATACCCTTGTTTTATGTATCACCCCACCTCACCTTTCCCGTTAAGCAGCCATAGTGTGTTTTCTGCATGTGTGACTCTGTTCTGTTTTGTAATTCAGTTCAAGTGTAACGGTTTTTACATTCCCTCTATCAGTGATACCTTATGAGAAGTGTCCTTTTCTGTGTGACTTATTTCACTTAGAATCGTCGTACCTAAATCCACTCATCATGCTGCTACTAACCTTACGACATTGATTTCATGGCTGAGTGATATTCCATTGTACATAAGGACCACAACTTCTTTATCCATTTTTCTCTTTCCTGGGATATTTAAGGTGGAATGAAGTGGAGGTCCTGGTCAACAGAGCAGCCCTAAACTTTGGGGTGCTTGTGTCTTGCTGATTTTTAATTTTCCCAATTTATACCCCCATGAGTGGAAGTGCCCTATGCTCTCTGAGCTGTGTTTTTCAGATGTTTCAGGACTCACCGGACACTTCTCCAGAGTGGCTCTTGGCAATTTACATCCCGCCCATCAGTGTAGCAAGGCTCCCATTTCTCCATGGCCTGTCCTGCATTTCTGGTTTTGACACTTTTTTCAGCATGGCCCTTTTGACCGATGGGAAGCGAGACTTCTTTGTAGCGCTGATTTGCCTTTCCAGGTTGCTTGGTTGGCCAAAAAGGGCGTATGCGTTTTTTCCTGAATATATTCAGGAAAAAACGCATACGCCCTTTTTGGCCAAGGGCATCATTGTCAACGTTTTGCCGCTTTTCATGTGCTTTAAAGGCGATTCGTATCTACCTCCTGAAATCTGTTTCCTGCAATTCTGCCTTGATTTCAAATCCTCTTCTTTGCCTTCCCTCAATATATTTGTGGATGAGAGTTATCATTTATAACTCTGCAGGTTTGTGAATTGCAGTGCCCTGAACCTCCATTTTACAACTCGTTTTTATGGGAGCTGGCCGCAAAATCGCAGAATGGCTTCAGGCCCTGTTCTGGTTCCGGGGGTCAGGCTGAGCCTGTGGTTAATTCTTCTTTCTGATGGGAAAATAGAGTGACCTGTGCCTGTCCCAACACCAAGAGCTAGTCTCTCGTTGGTTCCACGTCTTCCCGTTTATCCTCAGGACAAATTGCAACCTGTACGGAACAGGAGGTTAAAGGTGCTGATGCTCCAAGTAGGGAGCTTGCTAGTAAAGTGGCTGGAATGGCGAACCCGGGCACAAGGAGATGAGAAATGAGGTGCGTTTTAGAAACCTTTCCCCATCACACGGTGTACCATCTTCTGGGTTTCTCATGCATGTTTTTGATGTAGGAAGATGCCCTTGAACCTGGAGATTTGGGACCCATGCGATGGGTACCACGCAGTATTCCTTTAAAGGGTCTGCGTTTGCTCACCCAACCTCACCAAACCTCTCAGCCCCAAGAGTGTCCACCCTTATGTCTCATCCAGCTGTGCGTCTAGATATGGTCAATCCAGGTTGCATCACAGCCCCTGAACGCATTGTGTAAGAATTTCTCTCTCTTTCACTGTCTTTGTTTCATGGGTGTTTCAAAGTAATTTATTTTTATAATGGGGTTTAGCTGCTTTTCACTGCTCTGTTTATGCCGCTTTACACCCACTTGACACACAAACAGAGAGATATCAATACATAGGTTTTACGATTATTATTAGTCAGATATATTCTTGTGCGGTGAATAGGGCGTGTTGAGTCCAGTTCTCTGAGCAAAGAGTAGGTCTTGTCTATTACATATTGGGTTTATGGAACGGTATCTGAGCTAATTTGATACCCTTGTTTTATGTATCACCCCACCTCACCTTTCCCGTTAAGCAGCCATAGTGTGTTTTCTGCATGTGTGACTCTGTTCTGTTTTGTAATTCAGTTCAAGTGTAACGGTTTTTACATTCCCTCTATCAGTGATACCTTATGAGAAGTGTCCTTTTCTGTGTGACTTATTTCACTTAGAATCGTTGTACCTAAATCCACTCATCATGCTGCTACTAACCTTACGACATTGATTTCATGGCTGAGTGATATTCCATTGTACATATGGACCACAACTTCTTTATCCATTTTTCTCTTTCCTGGGATATTTAAGGTGGAATGAAGTGGAGGTCCTGGTCAACAGAGCAGCCCTAAACTTTGGGGTGCTTGTGTCTTGCTGATTTTTAATTTTCCCAATTTATACCCCCATGAGTGGAAGTGCCCTATGCTCTCTGAGCTGTGTTTTTCAGATGTTTCAGGACTCACCGGACACTTCTCCAGAGTGGCTCTTGGCAATTTACATCCCGCCCATCAGTGTAGCAAGGCTCCCATTTCTCCATGGCCTGTCCTGCATTTCTGGTTTTGACACTTTTTTCAGCATGGCCCTTTTGACCGATGGGAAGCGAGACTTCTTTGTAGCGCTGATTTGCCTTTCCAGGTTGCTTGGTTGGCCAAAAAGGGCGTATGCGTTTTTTCCTGAATATATTCAGGAAAAAACGCATACGCCCTTTTTGGCCAAGGGCATCATTGTCAACGTTTTGCCGCTTTTCCTGTGCTTTAAAGGCGATTCGTATCTACCTCCTGAAATCTGTTTCCTGCAATTCTGCCTTGATTTCAAATCCTCTTCTTTGCCTTCCCTCAATATATTTGTGGACGAGAGTTATCATTTATAAATCTGCAGGTTTGTGAATTGCAGTGCCCTGAACCTCCATTTTACAACTCGTTTTTATGGGAGCTGGCCGCAAAATCGCAGAATGGCTTCAGGCCCTGTTCTGGTTCCGGGGGGCAGGCTGAGCCTGTGGTTAATTCTTCTTTCTGATGGGAAAATAGAGTGACCTGTGCCTGTCCCAACACCAAGAGCTAGTCTCTCGTTGGTTCCACGTCTTCCCGTTTATCCTCAGGACAAATTGCAACCTGTACGGAACAGGAGGTTAAAGGTGCTGATGCTCCAAGTAGGGAGCTTGCTAGTAAAGCGGCTGGAATGGCGAACCCGGGCACAAGGAGATGAGAAATGAGGTGCGTTTTAGAAACCTTTCCCCATCACACGGTGTACCATCTTCTGGGTTTCTCATGCATGTTTTTGATGTAGGAAGATGCCCTTGAACCTGGAGATTTGGGACCCATGCGATGGGTACCACGCAGTATTACTTTAAAGGGTCTGCGTTTGCTCACCCAACCTCACCAAACCTTTCAGCCCCAAGAGTGTCCACCCTTATGTCTCATCCAGCTGTGCGTCTAGATATGGTCAATCCAGGTTGCATCACAGCCCCTGAACGCATTGTGTAAGAATTTCTCTCTGTTTCACTGTCTTTGTTTCATGGGTGTTTCAAAGTAATTTATTTTTATAATGGGGTTTAGCTGCTTTTCACTGCTGTGTTTATGCCGCTTTACACCCACTTGACACACTAACAGAGAGATATCAATACATAGGTTTTACGATTATTATTAGTCAGATATATTCTTGTGCGGTGAATAGGGCGTGTTGAGTCCAGTTCTCTGAGCAAGGAGTAGGTCTTGTCTATTACATATTGGGTTTATGGAACGGTATGTGAGCTAATTTGATACCCTTGTTTTATGTATCACCCCACCTCACCTTTCCCGTTAAGCAGCCATAGTGTGTTTTCTGCATGTGTGACACTGTTCTGTTTTGTAATTCAGTTCAAGTGTAATGGTTTTTACATTCCCTCTATCAGTGATACCTTATGAGAAGTGTCCTTTTCTGTGTGACTTATTTCACTTAGAATCGTCGTACCTAAATCCACTCATCATGCTGCTACTAACCTTACGACATTGATTTCCTGGCTGAGTGATATTCCATTGTACATAAGGACCACAACTTCTTTATCCATTTTTCTCTTTCCTGGGATATTTAAGGTGGAATGAAGTGGAGGTCCTGGTCAACAGAGCAGCCCTCAACTTTGGGGTGCTTGTGTCTTGCTGATTTTTAATTTTCCCAATTTATACCCCCATGAGTGGAAGTGCCCTATGCTCTCTGAGCTGTGTTTTTCAGATGTTTCAGGACTCACCGGACACTTCTCCAGAGTGGCTCTTGGCAATTTACATCCCGCCCATCAGTGTAGCAAGGCTCCCATTTCTCCATGGCCTGTCCTGCATTTCTGGTTTTGACACTTTTTTCAGCATGGCCCTTTTGACCGATGGGATGCGAGACTTCTTTGTAGCGCTGATTTGCCTTTCCAGGTTGCTTGGTTGGCCAAAAAGGGCGTATGCGTTTTTTCCTGAATATATTCAGGAAAAAACGCATACGCCCTTTTTGGCCAAGGGCATCATTGTCAACGTTTTGCCGCTTTTCATGTGCTTTAAAGGCGATTCGTATCTACCTCCTGAAATCTGTTTCCTGCAATTCTGCCTTGATTTCAAATCCTCTTCTTTGCCTTCCCTCAATATATTTGTGGACGAGAGTTATCATTTATAACTCTGCAGGTTTGTGAATTGCAGTGCCCTGAACCTCCATTTTACAACTCGTTTTTAGGGAGCTGGCCACAAAATCGCAGAATGGCTTCAGGCCCTGTTCTGGTTCCGGGGGGCAGGCTGAGCCTGTGGTTAATTCTTCTTTCTGATGGGAAAATAGAGTGACCTGTGCCTGTCCCAACACAAAGAGCTAGTCTCTCGTTGGTTCCACGTCTTCCCGTTTATCCTCAGGACAAATTGCAACCTGTACGGAACAGGAGGTTAAAGGTGCTGATGCTCCAAGTAGGGAGCTTGCTAGTAAAGCGGCTGGAATGGCGAACCCGGGCACAAGGAGATGAGAAATGAGGTGCGTTTTAGAAACCTTTCCCCATCACACGGTGTACCAACTTCTGGGTTTCTCATGCATGTTTTTGATGTAGGAAGATGCCCTTGAACCTGGAGATTTGGGACCCATGCGATGGGTACCACGCAGTATTACTTTAAAGGGTCTGCGTTTGCTCACCCAACCTCACCAAACCTCTCAGCCCCAAGAGTGTCCACCCTTATGTCTCATCCAGCTGTGCGTCTAGATATGGTCAATCCAGGTTGCATCACAGCCCCTGAACGCATTGTGTAAGAATTTCTCTCTCTTTCACTGTCTTTGTTTCATGGTTGTTTCAAAATAATTTATTTTTATAATGGGGTTTAGCTGCTTTTCACTGCTGTGTTTATGCCGCTTTACACCCACTTGACACACTAACAGAGAGATATCAATACATAGGTTTTACGATTATTATTAGTCAGATATATTCTTGTGCAGTGAATAGGGCGTGTTGAGTCCAGTTCTCTGAGCAAGGAGTAGGTCTTGTCTATTACATATTGGGTTTATGGAACGGTATGTGAGCTAATTTGATACCCTTGTTTTATGTATCACCCCACCTCACCTTTCCCGTTAAGCAGCCATAGTGTGTTTTCTGCATGTGTGACACTGTGCTGTTTTGTAATTCAGTTCAAGTGTAATGGTTTTTACATTCCCTCTATCAGTGATACCTTATGAGAAGTGTCCTTTTCTGTGTGACTTATTTCACTTAGAATCGTCGTACCTAAATCCACTCATCATGCTGCTACTAACCTTACGACATTGATTTCCTGGCTGAGTGATATTCCATTGTACATAAGGACCACAACTTCTTTATCCATTTTTCTCTTTCCTGGGATATTTAAGGTGGAATGAAGTGGAGGTCCTGGTCAACAGAGCAGCCCTAAACTTTGGGGTGCTTGTGTCTTGCTGATTTTTAATTTTCCCAATTTATACCCCCATGAGTGGAAGTGCCCTATGCTCTCTGAGCTGTGTTTTTCAGATGTTTCAGGACTCACCGGACACTTCTCCAGAGTGGCTCTTGGCAATTTACATCCCGCCCATCAGTGTAGCAAGGCTCCCATTTCTCCATGGCCTGTCCTGCATTTCTGGTTTTGACACTTTTTTCAGCATGGCCCTTTTGACCGATGGGAAGCGAGACTTCTTTGTAGCGCTGATTTGCCTTTCCAGGTTGCTTGGTTGGCCAAAAAGGGCGTATGCGTTTTTTCCTGAATATATTCAGGAAAAAACGCATACGCCCTTTTTGGCCAAGGGCATCATTGTCAACGTTTTGCCGCTTTTCATGTGCTTTAAAGGCGATTCGTATCTACCTCCTGAAATCTGTTTCCTGCAATTCTGCCTTGATTTCAAATCCTCTTCTTTGCCTTCCCTCAATATATTTGTGGACGAGAGTTATCATTTATAACTCTGCAGGTTTGTGAATTGCAGTGCCCTGAACCTCCATTTTACAACTCGTTTTTATGGGAGCTGGCCGCAAAATCGCAGAATGGCTTCAGGCCCTGTTCTGGTTCCGGGGGGCAGGCTGAGCCTGTGGTTAATTCTTCTTTCTGATGGGAAAATAGAGTGACCTGTGCCTGTCCCAACACCAAGAGCTAGTCTCTCGTTGGTTCCACGTCTTCCCGTTTATCCTCAGGACAAATTGCAACCTCTACGGAACAGGAGGTTAAAGGTGCTGATGCTCCAAGTAGGGAGCTTGCTAGTAAAGCGGCTGGAATGGCGAACCCGGGCACAAGGAGATGAGAAATGAGGTGCGTTTTAGAAACCTTTCCCCATCACACGGTGTACCATCTTCTGGGTTTCTCATGCATGTTTTTGATGTAGGAAGATGCCCTTGAACCTGGAGATTTGGGACCCATGCGATGGGTACCACGAAGTATTACTTTAAAGGGTCTGCGTTTGCTCACCCAACCTCACCAAACCTCTCAGCCCCAAGAATGTCCACCCTTATGTCTCATCCAGCTGTGCGTCTAGATATGGTCAATCCAGGTTGCATCACAGCCCCTGAACGCATTGTGTAAGAGTTTCTCTCTCTTTCACTGTCTTTGTTTCATGGTTGTTTCAAAATAATTTATTTTTATAATGGGGTTTAGCTGCTTTTCACTGCTGTGTTTATGCCGCTTTACACCCACTTGACACACTAACAGAGAGATATCAATACATAGGTTTTACGATTATTATTAGTCAGATATATTCTTGTGCGGTGAATAGGGCGTGTTGAGTCCAGTTCTCCGAGCAAGGAGTAGGTCTTGTCTATTACATATTGGGTTTATGGAACGGTATGTGAGCTAATTTGATACCCTTGTTTTATGTATCACCCCACCTCACCTTTCCCGTTAAGCAGCCATAGTGTGTTTTCTGCATGTGTGACTCTGTTCTGTTTTGTAATTCAGTTCAAGTGTAACGGTTTTTACATTCCCTCTATCAGTGATACCTTATGAGAAGTGTCCTTTTCTGTGTGACTTATTTCACTTAGAATCGTCGTACCTAAATCCACTCATCATGCTGCTACTAACCTTACGACATTGATTTCATGGCTGAGTGATATTCCATTGTACATAAGGACCACAACTTCTTTATCCATTTTTCTCTTTCCTGGGATATTTAAGGTGGAATGAAGTGGAGGTCCTGGTCAACAGAGCAGCCCTAAACTTTGAGGTGCTTGTGTCTTGCTGATTTTTAATTTTCCCAATTTATACCCCCATGAGTGGAAGTGCCCTATGCTCTCTGAGCTGTGTTTTTCAGATGTTTCAGGACTCACCGGACACTTCTCCAGAGTGGCTCTTGGCAATTTACATCCCGCCCATCAGTGTAGCAAGGCTCCCATTTCTCCATGGCCTGTCCTGCATTTCTGGTTTTGACACTTTTTTCAGCATGGCCCTTTTGACCGATGGGAAGCGAGACTTCTTTGTAGCGCTGATTTGCCTTTCCAGGTTGCTTGGTTGGCCAAAAAGGGCGTATGCGTTTTTTCCTGAATATATTCAGGAAAAAACGCATACGCCCTTTTTGGCCAAGGGCATCATTGTCAACGTTTTGCCGCTTTTCATGTGCTTTAAAGGCGATTCGTATCTACCTCCTGAAATCTGTTTCCTGCAATTCTGCCTTGATTTCAAATCCTCTTCTTTGCCTTCCCTCAATATATTTGTGGATGAGAGTTATCATTTATAACTCTGCAGGTTTGTGAATTGCAGTGCCCTGAACCTCCATTTTACAACTCGTTTTTATGGGAGCTGGCCGCAAAATCGCAGAATGGCTTCAGGCCCTGTTCTGGTTCCGGGGGTCAGGCTGAGCCTGTGGTTAATTCTTCTTTCTGATGGGAAAATAGAGTGACCTGTGCCTGTCCCAACACCAAGAGCTAGTCTCTCGTTGGTTCCACGTCTTCCCGTTTATCCTCAGGACAAATTGCAACCTCTACGGAACAGGAGGTTAAAGGTGCTGATGCTCCAAGTAGGGAGCTTGCTAGTAAAGTGGCTGGAATGGCGAACCCGGGCACAAGGAGATGAGAAATGAGGTGCGTTTTAGAAACCTTTCCCCATCACACGGTGTACCATCTTCTGGGTTTCTCATGCATGTTTTTGATGTAGGAAGATGCCCTTGAACCTGGAGATTTGGGACCCATGCGATGGGTACCACGCAGTATTCCTTTAAAGGGTCTGCGTTTGCTCACCCAACCTCACCAAACCTCTCAGCCCCAAGAGTGTCCACCCTTATGTCTCATCCAGCTGTGCGTCTAGATATGGTCAATCCAGGTTGCATCACAGCCCCTGAACGCATTGTGTAAGAATTTCTCTCTCTTTCACTGTCTTTGTTTCATGGGTGTTTCAAAGTAATTTATTTTTATAATGGGGTTTAGCTGCTTTTCACTGCTCTGTTTATGCCGCTTTACACCCACTTGACACACAAACAGAGAGATATCAATACATAGGTTTTACGATTATTATTAGTCAGATATATTCTTGTGCAGTGAATAGGGCGTGTTGAGTCCAGTTCTCTGAGCAAGGAGTAGGTCTTGTCTATTACATATTGGGTTTTTGGAATGGTATCTGAGCTAATTTGATACCCTTGTTTTATGTATCACCCCACCTCACCTTTCCCGTTAAGCAGCCATAGTGTGTTTTCTGCATGTGTGACTCTGTTCTGTTTTGTAATTCAGTTCAAGTGTAATGGTTTTTACATTCCCTCTATCAGTGATACCTTATGAGAAGTGTCCTTTTCTGTGTGACTTATTTCACTTAGAATCGTCGTACCTAAATCCACTCATCATGCTGCTACTAACCTTACGACATTGATTTCCTGGCTGAGTGATATTCCATTGTACATAAGGACCACAACTTCTTTATCCATTTTTCTCTTTCCTGGGATATTTAAGGTGGAATGAAGTGGAGGTCCTGGTCAACAGAGCAGCCCTCAACTTTGGGGTGCTTGTGTCTTGCTGATTTTTAATTTTCCCTATTTATACCCCCATGAGTGGAAGTGCCCTATGCTCTCTGAGCTGTGTTTTTCAGATGTTTCAGGACTCACCGGACACTTCTCCAGAGTGGCTCTTGGCAATTTACATCCCGCCCATCAGTGTAGCAAGGCTCCCATTTCTCCATGGCCTGTCCTGCATTTCTGGTTTTGACACTTTTTTCAGCATGGCCCTTTTGACCGATGGGATGCGAGACTTCTTTGTAGCGCTGATTTGCCTTTCCAGGTTGCTTGGTTGGCCAAAAAGGGCGTATGCGTTTTTTCCTGAATATATTCAGGAAAAAACGCATACGCCCTTTTTGGCCAAGGGCATCATTGTCAACGTTTTGCCGCTTTTCATGTGCTTTAAAGGCGATTCGTATCTACCTCCTGAAATCTGTTTCCTGCAATTCTGCCTTGATTTCAAATCCTCTTCTTTGCCTTCCCTCAATATATTTGTGGACGAGAGTTATCATTTATAACTCTGCAGGTTTGTGAATTGCAGTGCCCTGAACCTCCATTTTACAACTCGTTTTTAGGGAGCTGGCCACAAAATCGCAGAATGGCTTCAGGCCCTGTTCTGGTTCCGGGGGGCAGGCTGAGCCTGTGGTTAATTCTTCTTTCTGATGGGAAAATAGAGTGACCTGTGCCTGTCCCAACACCAAGAGCTAGTCTCTCGTTGGTTCCACGTCTTCCCGTTTATCCTCAGGACAAATTGCAACCTGTACGGAACAGGAGGTTAAAGGTGCTCATGCTCCAAGTAGGGAGCTTGCTAGTAAAGCGGCTGGAATGGCGAACCCGGGCACAAGGAGATGAGAAATGAGGTGCGTTTTAGAAAACTTTCCCCATCACACGGTGTACCATCTTCTGGGTTTCTCATGCATGTTTTTGATGTAGGAAGATGCCCTTGAACCTGGAGATTTGGGACCCATGCGATGGGTACCACGCAGTATTACTTTAAAGGGTCTGCGTTTGCTCACCCAACCTCACCAAACCTCTCAGCCCCAAGAGTGTCCACCCTTATGTCTCATCCAGCTCTGCGTCTATATATGGTCAATCCAGGTTGCATCACAGCCCCTGAACGCATTGTGTAAGAATTTCTCTCTCTTTCACTGTCTTTGTTTCATGGGTGTTTCAAAGTAATTTATTTTTATAATGGGGTTTAGCTGCTTTTCACTGCTGTGTTTATGCCGCTTTACACCCACTTGACACACTAACAGAGAGATATCAATACATAGGTTTTAAGATTATTATTAGTCAGATATATTCTTGTGCGGTGTATAGGGCGTGTTGAGTCCAGTTCTCTGAGCAAAGAGTAGGTCTTGTCTATTACATATTGGGTTTATGGAACGGTATCTGAGCTAATTTGATACCCTTGTTTTATGTATCACCCCACCTCACCTTTCCCGTTAAGCAGCCATAGTGTGTTTTCTGCATGTGTGACTCTGTTCTGTTTTGTAATTCAGTTCAAGTGTAACGGTTTTTACATTCCCTCTATCAGTGATACCTTATGAGAAGTGTCCTTTTCTGTGTGACTTATTTCACTTAGAATCGTTGTACCTAAATCCACTCATCATGCTGCTACTAACCTTACGACATTGATTTCATGGCTGAGTGATATTCCATTGTACATATGGACCACAACTTCTTTATCCATTTTTCTCTTTCCTGGGATATTTAAGGTGGAATGAAGTGGAGGTCCTGGTCAACAGAGCAGCCCTAAACTTTGGGGTGCTTGTGTCTTGCTGATTTTTAATTTTCCCAATTTATACCCCCATGAGTGGAAGTGCCCTATGCTCTCTGAGCTGTGTTTTTCAGATGTTTCAGGACTCACCGGACACTTCTCCAGAGTGGCTCTTGGCAATTTACATCCCGCCCATCAGTGTAGCAAGGCTCCCATTTCTCCATGGCCTGTCCTGCATTTCTGGTTTTGACACTTTTTTCAGCATGGCCCTTTTGACCGATGGGAAGCGAGACTTCTTTGTAGCGCTGATTTGCCTTTCCAGGTTGCTTGGTTGGCCAAAAAGGGCGTATGCGTTTTTTCCTGAATATATTCAGGAAAAAACGCATACGCCCTTTTTGGCCAAGGGCATCATTGTCAACGTTTTGCCGCTTTTCCTGTGCTTTAAAGGCGATTCGTATCTACCTCCTGAAATCTGTTTCCTGCAATTCTGCCTTGATTTCAAATCCTCTTCTTTGCCTTCCCTCAATATATTTGTGGACGAGAGTTATCATTTATAACTCTGCAGGTTTGTGAATTGCAGTGCCCTGAACCTCCATTTTACAACTCGTTTTTATGGGAGCTGGCCGCAAAATCGCAGAATGGCTTCAGGCCCTGTTCTGGTTCCGGGGGGCAGGCTGAGCCTGTGGTTAATTCTTCTTTCTGATGGGAAAATAGAGTGACCTGTGCCTGTCCCAACACCAAGAGCTAGTCTCTCGTTGGTTCCACGTCTTCCCGTTTATCCTCAGGACAAATTGCAACCTGTACGGAACAGGAGGTTAAAGGTGCTCATGCTCCAAGTAGGGAGCTTGCTAGTAAAGCGGCTGGAATGGCGAACCCGGGCACAAGGAGATGAGAAATGAGGTGCGTTTTAGAAACCTTTCCCCATCACACGGTGTACCATCTTCTGGGTTTCTCATGCATGTTTTTGATGTAGGAAGATGCCCTTGAACCTGGAGATTTGGGACCCATGCGATGGGTACCACGCAGTATTACTTTAAAGGGTCTGCGTTTGCTCACCCAACCTCACCAAACCTTTCAGCCCCAAGAGTGTCCACCCTTATGTCTCATCCAGCTGTGCGTCTAGATATGGTCAATCCAGGTTGCATCACAGCCCCTGAACGCATTGTGTAAGAATTTCTCTCTGTTTCACTGTCTTTGTTTCATGGGTGTTTCAAAGTAATTTATTTTTATAATGGGGTTTAGCTGCTTTTCACTGCTGTGTTTATGCCGCTTTACACCCACTTGACACACTAACAGAGAGATATCAATACATAGGTTTTACGATTATTATTAGTCAGATATATTCTTGTGCGGTGAATAGGGCGTGTTGAGTCCAGTTCTCTGAGCAAGGAGTAGGTCTTGTCTATTACATATTGGGTTTATGGAACGGTATGTGAGCTAATTTGATACCCTTGTTTTATGTATCACCCCACCTCACCTTTCCCGTTAAGCAGCCATAGTGTGTTTTCTGCATGTGTGACACTGTTCTGTTTTGTAATTCAGTTCAAGTGTAATGGTTTTTACATTCCCTCTATCAGTGATACCTTATGAGAAGTGTCCTTTTCTGTGTGACTTATTTCACTTAGAATCGTCGTACCTAAATCTACTCATCATGCTGCTACTAACCTTACGACATTGATTTCCTGGCTGAGTGATATTCCATTGTACATAAGGACCACAACTTCTTTATCCATTTTTCTCTTTCCTGGGATATTTAAGGTGGAATGAAGTGGAGGTCCTGGTCAACAGAGCAGCCCTCAACTTTGGGGTGCTTGTGTCTTGCTGATTTTTAATTTTCCCAATTTATACCCCCATGAGTGGAAGTGCCCTATGCTCTCTGAGCTGTGTTTTTCAGATGTTTCAGGACTCACCGGACACTTCTCCAGAGTGGCTCTTGGCAATTTACATCCCGCCCATCAGTGTAGCAAGGCTCCCATTTCTCCATGGCCTGTCCTGCATTTCTGGTTTTGACACTTTTTTCAGCATGGCCCTTTTGACCGATGGGAAGCGAGACTTTTTTGTAGCGCTGATTTGCCTTTCCAGGTTGCTTGGTTGGCCAAAAATGGCGTATGCGTTTTTTCCTGAATATATTCAGGAAAAAACGCATACGCCCTTTTTGGCCAAGGGCATCATTGTCAACGTTTTGCCGCTTTTCATGTGCTTTAAAGGCGATTCGTATCTACCTCCTGAAATCTGTTTCCTGCAATTCTGCCTTGATTTCAAATCCTCTTCTTTGCCTTCCCTCAATATATTTGTGGACGACAGTTATCATTTATAACTCTGCAGGTTTGTGAATTGCAGTGCCCTGAACCTCCATTTTACAACTCGTTTTTATGGGAGCTGGCCGCAAATTCGCAGAATGGCTTCAGGCCCTGTTCTGGTTCCGGGGGGCAGGCTGAGCCTGTGGTTAATTCTTCTTTCTGATGGGAAAATAGAGTGACCTGTGCCTGTCCCAACACCAAGAGCTAGTCTCTCGTTGGTTCCACGTCTTCCCGTTTATCCTCAGGACAAATTGCAACCTGCATGGAACAGGAGGTTAAAGGTGCTGATGCTCCAAGTAGGGAGCTTGCTAGTAAAGCGGCTGGAATGGCGAACCCGGGCACAAGGAGTTGAGAAATGAGGTGCGTTTTAGAAACCTTTCCCCATCACACGGTGTACCATCTTCTGGGTTTCTCATGCATGTTTTTGATGTAGGAAGATGCCCTTGAACCTGGAGATTTGGGACCCATGCGATGGGTACCACGCAGTATTCCTTTAAAGGGTCTGCGTTTGCTCACCCAACCTCACCAAACCTCTCAGCCCCAAGAGTGTCCACCCTTATGTCTCATCCAGCTGTGCGTCTAGATATGGTCAATCCAGGTTGCATCACAGCCCCTGAACGCATTGTGTAAGAATTTCTCTCTCTTTCACTGTCTTTGTTTCATGGGTGTTTCAAAGTAATTTATTTTTATAATGGGGTTTAGCTGCTTTTCACTGCTGTGTTTATGCCGCTTTACACCCACTTGACACACTAACAGAGAGATATCAATACATAGGTTTTACGATTATTATTAGTCAGATATATTCTTGTGCGGTGAATAGGGCGTGTTGAGTCCAGTTCTCTGAGCAAGGAGTAGGTCTTGTCTATTACATATTGGGTTTATGGAACGGTATCTGAGCTAATTTGATACCCTTGTTTTATGTATCACCCCACCTCACCTTTCCCGTTAAGCAGCCATAGTGTGTTTTCTGCATGTGTGACTCTGTTCTGTTTTGTAATTCAGTTCAAGTGTAACGGTTTTTACATTCCCTCTATCAGTGATACCTTATGAGAAGTGTCCTTTTCTGTGTGACTTATTTCACTTAGAATCGTCGTACCTAAATCCACTCATCATGCTGCTACTAACCTTACGACATTGATTTCCTGGCTGAGTGATATTCCAATGTACATAAGGACCACAACTTCTTTATCCATTTTTCTCTTTCCTGGGACATTTAAGGTGGAATGAAGTGGAGGTCCTGGTCAACAGAGCAGCCCTAAACTTTGGGGTGCTTGTGTCTTGCTGATTTTTAATTTTCCCAATTTATACCCCCATGAGTGGAAGTGCCCTATGCTCTCTAAGCTGTGTTTTTCAGATGTTTCAGGACTCACCGGACACTTCTCCAGAGTGGCTCTTGGCAATTTACATCCCGCCCATCAGTGTAGCAAGGCTCCCATTTCTCCATGGCCTGTCCTGCATTTCTGGTTTTGACACTTTTTTCAGCATGGCCCTTTTGACCGATGGGAAGCGAGACTTCTTTGTAGCGCTGACTTGCCTTTCCAGGTGGCTTGGTTGGCCAAAAAGGGCGTATGCGTTTTTTCCTGAATATATTCAGGAAAAAACGCATACGCCCTTTTTGGCCAAGGGCATCATTGTCAACGTTTTGCCGCTTTTCATGTGCTTTAAAGGCGATTCGAATCTACCTCCTGAAATCTGTTTCCTGCAATTCTGCCTTGATTTCAAATCCTCTTCTTTGCCTTCCCTCAATATATTTGTGGACGAGAGTTATCATTAATAACTCTGCAGGTTTGTGAATTGCAGTGCCCTGAACCTCCATTTTACAACTCGTTTTTATGGGAGCTGGCCGCAAAATCGCAGAATGGCTTCAGGCCCTGTTCTGGTTCCGGGGGGCAGGCTGAGCCTGTGGTTAATTCTTCTTTCTGATGGGAAAATAGAGTGACCTGTGCCTGTCCCAACACCAAGAGCTAGTCTCTCGTTGGTTCCACGTCTTCCCGTTTATCCTCAGGACAAATTGCAACCTGTATGGAACAGGAGGTTAAAGGTGCTGATGCTCCAAGTAGGGAGCTTGCTAGTAAAGCGGCTGGAATGGCGAACCCGGGCACAAGGAGATGAGAAATGAGGTGCGTTTTAGAAACCTTTCCCCATCACACGGTGTACCATCTTCTGGGTTTCTCATGCATGTTTTTGATGTAGGAAGATGCCCTTGAACCTGGAGATTTGGGACCCATGCGATGGGTACCACGCAGTATTCCTTTAAAGGGTCTGCGTTTGCTCACCCAACCTCACCAAACCTCTCAGCCCCAAGAGTGTCCACCCTTATGTCTCATCCAGCTGTGCGTCTAGATATGGTCAATCCAGGTTGCATCACAGCCCCTGAACGCATTGTGTAAGAATTTCTCTCTCTTTCACTGTCTTTGTTTCATGGGTGTTTCAAAGTAATTTATTTTTATAATGGGGTTTAGCTGCTTTTCACTGCTGTGTTTATGCCGCTTTACACCCACTTGACACACTAACAGAGAGATATCAATACATAGGTTTTACGATTATTATTAGTCAGATATATTCTTGTGCGGTGAATAGGGCGTGTTGAGTCCAGTTCTCTGAGCAAGGAGTAGGTCTTGTCTATTACATATTGGGTTTATGGAACGGTATCTGAGCTAATTTGATACCCTTGTTTTATGTATCACCCCACCTCACCTTTCCCGTTAAGCAGCCATAGTGTGTTTTCTGCATGTGTGACTCTGTTCTGTTTTGTAATTCAGTTCAAGTGTAACGGTTTTTACATTCCCTCTATCAGTGATACCTTATGAGAAGTGTCCTTTTCTGTGTGACTTATTTCACTTAGAATCGTCGTACCTAAATCCACTCATCATGCTGCTACTAACCTTACGACATTGATTTCCTGGCTGAGTGATATTCCAATGTACATAAGGACCACAACTTCTTTATCCATTTTTCTCTTTCCTGGGACATTTAAGGTGGAATGAAGTGGAGGTCCTGGTCAACAGAGCAGCCCTAAACTTTGGGGTGCTTGTGTCTTGCTGATTTTTAATTTTCCCAATTTATACCCCCATGAGTGGAAGTGCCCTATGCTCTCTAAGCTGTGTTTTTCAGATGTTTCAGGACTCACCGGACACTTCTCCAGAGTGGCTCTTGGCAATTTACATCCCGCCCATCAGTGTAGCAAGGCTCCCATTTCTCCATGGCCTGTCCTGCATTTCTGGTTTTGACACTTTTTTCAGCATGGCCCTTTTGACCGATGGGAAGCGAGACTTCTTTGTAGCGCTGACTTGCCTTTCCAGGTGGCTTGGTTGGCCAAAAAGGGCGTATGCGTTTTTTCCTGAATATATTCAGGAAAAAACGCATACGCCCTTTTTGGCCAAGGGCATCATTGTCAACGTTTTGCCGCTTTTCATGTGCTTTAAAGGCGATTCGAATCTACCTCCTGAAATCTGTTTCCTGCAATTCTGCCTTGATTTCAAATCCTCTTCTTTGCCTTCCCTCAATATATTTGTGGACGAGAGTTATCATTAATAACTCTGCAGGTTTGTGAATTGCAGTGCCCTGAACCTCCATTTTACAACTCGTTTTTATGGGAGCTGGCCGCAAAATCGCAGAATGGCTTCAGGCCCTGTTCTGGTTCCGGGGGGCAGGCTGAGCCTGTGGTTAATTCTTCTTTCTGATGGGAAAATAGAGTGACCTGTGCCTGTCCCAACACCAAGAGCTAGTCTCTCGTTGGTTCCACGTCTTCCCGTTTATCCTCAGGACAAATTGCAACCTGTATGGAACAGGAGGTTAAAGGTGCTGATGCTCCAAGTAGGGAGCTTGCTAGTAAAGCGGCTGGAATGGCGAACCCGGGCACAAGGAGATGAGAAATGAGGTGCGTTTTAGAAACCTTTCCCCATCACACGGTGTACCATCTTCTGGGTTTCTCATGCATGTTTTTGATGTAGGAAGATGCCCTTGAACCTGGAGATTTGGGACCCATGCGATGGGTACCACGCAGTATTCCTTTAAAGGGTCTGCGTTTGCTCACCCAACCTCACCAAACCTCTCAGCCCCAAGAGTGTCCACCCTTATGTCTCATCCAGCTGTGCGTCTAGATATGGTCAATCCAGGTTGCATCACAGCCCCTGAACGCATTGTGTAAGAATTTCTCTCTCTTTCACTGTCTTTGTTTCATGGGTGTTTCAAAGTAATTTATTTTTATAATGGGGTTTAGCTGCTTTTCACTGCTGTGTTTATGCCGCTTTACACCCACTTGACACACTAACAGACAGATATCAATACATAGGTTTTACGATTATTATTAGTCAGATATATTCTTGTGCGGTGAATTCGGCGTGCTGAGTCCAGTTCTCTGAGCAAGGAGTAGGTCTTGTCTATTACATATTGGGTTTATGGAACGGTATCTGAGCTAATTTGATACCCTTGTTTTATGTATCACCCCACCTCACCTTTCCCGTTAAGCAGCCATAGTGTGTTTTCTGCATGTGTGACTCTGTTCTGTTTTGTAATTCAGTTCAAGTGTAACGGTTTTTACATTCCCTCTATCAGTGATACCTTATGAGAAGTGTCCTTTTCTGTGTGACTTATTTCACTTAGAATCGTCGTACCTAAATCCACTCATCATGCTGCTACTAACCTTACGACATTGATTTCATGGCTGAGTGATATTCCATTGTACATAAGGACCACAACTTCTTTATCCATTTTTCTCTTTCCTGGGATATTTAAGGTGGAATGAAGTGGAGGTCCTGGTCAACAGAGCAGCCCTAAACTTTGGGGTGCTTGTGTCTTGCTGATTTTTAATTTTCCCAATTTATACCCCCATGAGTGGAAGTGCCCTATGCTCTCTAAGCTGTGTTTTTTCAGATGTTTCAGGACTCACCGGACACTTCTCCGGAGTGGCTCTTGGCAATTTACATCCCGCCCATCAGTGTAGCAAGGCTCCCATTTCTCCATGGCCTGTCCTGCATTTCTGGTTTTGACACTTTTTTCAGCATGGCCCTTTTGACCGATGGGAAGCGAGACTTCTTTGTAGCGCTGATTTGCCTTTCCAGGTGGCTTGGTTGGCCAAAAAGGGCGTATGCGTTTTTTCCTGAATATATTCAGGAAAAAACGCATACGCCCTTTTTGGCCAAGGGCATCATTGTCAACGTTTTGCCGCTTTTCATGTGCTTTAAAGGCGATTCGTATCTACCTCCTGAAATCTGTTTCCTGCAATTCTGCCTTGATTTCAAATCCTCTTCTTTGCCTTCCCTCAATATATTTGTGGACGACAGTTATCATTTATAACTCTGCAGGTTTGTGAATTGCAGTGCCCTGAACCTCCATTTTACAACTCGTTTTTATGGGAGCTGGCCGCAAAATCGCAGAATGGCTTCAGGCCCTGTTCTGGTTCCGGGGGGCAGGCTGAGCCTGTGGTTAATTCTTCTTTCTGATGGGAAAATAGAGTGACCTGTGCCTGTCCCAACACCAAGAGCTAGTCTCTCGTTGGTTCCACGTCTTCCCGTTTATCCTCAGGACAAATTGCAACCTGTATGGAACAGGAGGTTAAAGGTGCTGATGCTCCAAGTAGGGAGCTTGCTAGTAAAGCGGCTGGAATGGCGAACCCGGGCACAAGGAGATGAGAAATGAGGTGCGTTTTAGAAACCTTTCCCCATCACACGGTGTACCATCTTCTGGGTTTCTCATGCATGTTTTTGATGTAGGAAGATGCCCTTGAACCTGGAGATTTGGGACCCATGCGATGGGTACCACGCAGTATTCCTTTAAAGGGTCTGCGTTTGCTCACCCAACCTCACCAAACCTCTCAGCCCCAAGAGTGTCCACCCTTATGTCTCATCCAGCTGTGCGTCTAGATATGGTCAATCCAGGTTGCATCACAGCCCCTGAACGCATTGTGTAAGAATTTCTCTCTCTTTCACTGTCTTTGTTTCATGGGTGTTTCAAAGTAATTTATTTTTATAATGGGGTTTAGCTGCTTTTCACTGCTGTGTTTATGCCGCTTTACACCCACTTGACACACTAACAGACAGATATCAATACATAGGTTTTACGATTATTATTAGTCAGATATATTCTTGTGCGGTGAATAGGGCGTGTTGAGTCCAGTTCTCTGAGCAAGGAGTCGGTCTGGTCTATTACATATTGGGTTTATGGAACGGTATCTGAGCTAATTTGATACCCTTGTTTTATGTATCACCCCACCTCACCTTTCCCGTTAAGCAGCCATAGTGTGTTTTCTGCATGTGTGACTCTGTTCTGTTTTGTAATTCAGTTCAAGTGTAACGGTTTTTACATTCCCTCTATCAGTGATACCTTATGAGAAGTGTCCTTTTCTGTGTGACTTATTTCACTTAGAATCGTCGTACCTAAATCCACTCATCATGCTGCTACTAACCTTACGACATTGATTTCCTGGCTGAGTGATATTCCAATGTACATAAGGACCACAACTTCTTTATCCATTTTTCTCTTTCCTGGGATATTTAAGGTGGAATGAAGTGGAGGTCCTGGTCAACAGAGCAGCCCTAAACTTTGGGGTGCTTGTGTCTTGCTGATTTTTAATTTTCCCAATTTATACCCCCATGAGTGGAAGTGCCCTATGCTCTCTAAGCTGTGTTTTTCAGATGTTTCAGGACTCACCGGACACTTCTCCAGAGTGGCTCTTGGCAATTTACATCCCGCCCATCAGTGTAGCAAGGCTCCCATTTCTCCATGGCCTGTCCTGCATTTCTGGTTTTGACACTTTTTTCAGCATGGCCCTTTTGACCGATGGGAAGCGAGACTTCTTTGTAGCGCTGATTTGCCTTTCCAGGTTCCTTGGTTGGCCAAAAAGGGCGTATGCGTTTTTTCCTGAATATATTCAGGAAAAAACGCATACGCCCTTTTTGGCCAAGGGCATCATTGTCAACGTTTTGCCGCTTTTCATGTGCTTTAAAGGCGATTCGTATCTACCTCCTGAAATCTGTTTCCTGCAATTCTGCCTTGATTTCAAATCCTCTTCTTTGCCTTCCCTCAATATATTTGTGGACGAGAGTTATCATTTATAACTCTGCAGGTTTGTGAATTGCAGTGCCCTGAACCTCCATTTTACAACTCGTTTTTATGGGAGCTGGCCGCAAAATCGCAGAATGGCTTCAGGCCCTATTCTGGTTCCGGGGGGCAGGCTGAGCCTGTGGTTAATTCTTCTTTCTGATGGGAAAATAGAGTGACCTGTGCCTGTCCCAACACCAAGAGCTAGTCTCTCGTTGGTTCCACGTCTTCCCGTTTATCCTCAGGACAAATTGCAACCTGTATGGAACAGGAGGTTAAAGGTGCTGATGCTCCAAGTAGGGAGCTTGCTAGTAAAGCGGCTGGAATGGCGAACCCGGGCACAAGGAGATGAGAAATGAGGTGCGTTTTAGAAACCTTTCCCCATCACACGGTGTACCATCTTCTGGGTTTCTCATGCATGTTTTTGATGTAGGAAGATGCCCTTGAACCTGGAGATTTGGGACCCATGCGATGGGTACCACGCAGTATTCCTTTAAAGGGTCTGCGTTTGCTCACCCAACCTCACCAAACCTCTCAGCCCCAAGAGTGTCCACCCTTATGTCTCATCCAGCTGTGCGTCTAGATATGGTCAATCCAGGTTGCATCACAGCCCCTGAACGCATTGTGTAAGAATTTCTCTCTCTTTCACTGTCTTTGTTTCATGGGTGTTTCAAAGTAATTTATTTTTATAATGGGGTTTAGCTGCTTTTCACTGCTGTGTTTATGCCGCTTTACACCCACTTGACACACTAACAGAGAGATATCAATACATAGGTTTTACGATTATTATTAGTCAGATATATTCTTGTGCGGTGAATAGGGCGTGTTGAGTCCAGTTCTCTGAGCAAGGAGTAGGTCTTGTCTATTACATATTGGGTTTATGGAACGGTATCTGAGCTAATTTGATACCCTTGTTTTATGTATCACCCCACCTCACCTTTCCCGTTAAGCAGCCATAGTGTGTTTTCTGCATGTGTGACTCTGTTCTGTTTTGTAATTCAGTTCAAGTGTAACGGTTTTTACATTCCCTCTATCAGTGATACCTTATGAGAAGTGTCCTTTTCTGTGTGACTTATTTCACTTAGAATCGTCGTACCTAAATCCACTCATCATGCTGCTACTAACCTTAGGACATTGATTTCATGGCTGAGTGATATTCCATTGTACATAAGGACCACAACTTCTTTATCCATTTTTCTCTTTCCTGGGATATTTAAGGTGGAATGAAGTGGAGGTCCTGGTCAACAGAGCAGCCCTAAACTTTGGGGTGCTTGTGTCTTGCTGATTTTTAATTTTCCCAATTTATACCCCCATGAGTGGAAGTGCCCTATGCTCTCTAAGCTGTGTTTTTTCAGATGTTTCAGGACTCACCGGACACTTCTCCGGAGTGGCTCTTGGCAATTTACATCCCGCCCATCAGTGTAGCAAGGCTCCCATTTCTCCATGGCCTGTCCTGCATTTCTGGTTTTGACACTTTTTTCAGCATGGCCCTTTTGATCGATGGGAAGCGAGACTTCTTTGTAGCGCTGATTTGCCTTTCCAGGTGGCTTGGTTGGCCAAAAAGGGCGTATGCGTTTTTTCCTGAATATATTCAGGAAAAAACGCATACGCCCTTTTTGGCCAAGGGCATCATTGTCAACGTTTTGCCGCTTTTCATGTGCTTTAAAGGCGATTCGTATCTACCTCCTGAAATCTGTTTCCTGCAATTCTGCCTTGATTTCAAATCCTCTTCTTTGCCTTCCCTCAATATATTTGTGGACGACAGTTATCATTTATAACTCTGCAGGTTTGTGAATTGCAGTGCCCTGAAGCTCCATTTTACAACTCGTTTTTATGGGAGCTGGCCACAAAATCGCAGAATGGCTTCAGGCCCTGTTCTGGTTCCGGGGGTCAGGCTGAGCCTGTGGTTAATTCTTCTTTCTGATGGGAAAATAGAGTGACCTGTGCCTGTCCCAACACCAAGAGCTAGTCTCTCGTTGGTTCCACGTCTTCCCGTTTATCCTCAGGACAAATTGCAACCCGCATGGAACAGGAGGTTAAAGGTGCTGATGCTCCAAGTAGGGAGCTTGCTAGTAAAGCGGCTGGAATGGCGAACCCGGGCACAAGGAGTTGAGAAATGAGGTGCGTTTTAGAAACCTTTCTCCATCACACGGTGTACCATCTTCTGGGTTTCTCATGCATGTTTTTGATGTAGGAAGATGCCCTTGAACCTGGAGATTTGGGACCCATGCGATGGGTACCACGCAGTATTCCTTTAAAGGGTCTGCGTTTGCTCACCCAACCTCACCAAACCTCTCAGCCCCAAGAGTGTCCACCCTTATGTCTCATCCAGCTGTGCGTCTAGATATGGTCAATCCAGGTTGCATCACAGCCCCTGAACGCATTGTGTAAGAATTTCTCTCTCTTTCACTGTCTTTGTTTCATGGGTGTTTCAAAGTAATTTATTTTTATAATGGGGTTTAGCTGCTTTTCACTGCTGTGTTTATGCCGCTTTACACCCACTTGACACACTAACAGACAGATATCAATACATAGGTTTTACGATTATTATTAGTCAGATATATTCTTGTGCGGTGAATACGGCGTGCTGAGTCCAGTTCTCTGAGCAAGGAGTAGGTCTTGTCTATTACATATTGGGTTTATGGAACGGTATCTGAGCTAATTTGATACCCTTGTTTTATGTATCACCCCACCTCACCTTTCCCGTTAAGCAGCCATAGTGTGTTTTCTGCATGTGTGACTCTGTTCTGTTTTGTAATTCAGTTCAAGTGTAACGGTTTTTACATTCCCTCTATCAGTGATACCTTATGAGAAGTGTCCTTTTCTGTGTGACTTATTTCACTTAGAATCGTCGTACCTAAATCCACTCATCATGCTGCTACTAACCTTACGACATTGATTTCATGGCTGAGTGATATTCCATTGTACATAAGGACCACAACTTCTTTATCCATTTTTCTCTTTCCTGGGATATTTAAGGTGGAATGAAGTGGAGGTCCTGGTCAACAGAGCAGCCCTAAACTTTGGGGTGCTTGTGTCTTGCTGATTTTTAATTTTCCCAATTTATACCCCCATGAGTGGAAGTGCCCTATGCTCTCTAAGCTGTGTTTTTTCAGATGTTTCAGGACTCACCGGACACTTCTCCGGAGTGGCTCTTGGCAATTTACATCCCGCCCATCAGTGTAGCAAGGCTCCCATTTCTCCATGGCCTGTCCTGCATTTCTGGTTTTGACACTTTTTTCAGCATGGCCCTTTTGACCGATGGGAAGCGAGACTTCTTTGTAGCGCTGATTTGCCTTTCCAGGTGGCTTGGTTGGCCAAAAAGGGCGTATGCGTTTTTTCCTGAATATATTCAGGAAAAAACGCATACGCCCTTTTTGGCCAAGGGCATCATTGTCAACGTTTTGCCGCTTTTCATGTGCTTTAAAGGCGATTCGTATCTACCTCCTGAAATCTGTTTCCTGCAATTCTGCCTTGATTTCAAATCCTCTTCTTTGCCTTCCCTCAATATATTTGTGGACGACAGTTATCATTTATAACTCTGCAGGTTTGTGAATTGCAGTGCCCTGAACCTCCATTTTACAACTCGTTTTTATGGGAGCTGGCCACAAAATCGCAGAATGGCTTCAGGCCCTGTTCTGGTTCCGGGGGTCAGGCTGAGCCTGTGGTTAATTCTTCTTTCTGATGGGAAAATAGAGTGACCTGTGCCTGTCCCAACACCAAGAGCTAGTCTCTCGTTGGTTCCACGTCTTCCCGTTTATCCTCAGGACAAATTGCAACCCGCATGGAACAGGAGGTTAAAGGTGCTGATGCTCCAAGTAGGGAGCTTGCTAGTAAAGCGGCTGGAATGGCGAACCCGGGCACAAGGAGTTGAGAAATGAGGTGCGTTTTAGAAACCTTTCTCCATCACACGGTGTACCATCTTCTGGGTTTCTCATGCATGTTTTTGATGTAGGAAGATGCCCTTGAACCTGGAGATTTGGGACCCATGCGATGGGTACCACGCAGTATTCCTTTAAAGGGTCTGCGTTTGCTCACCCAACCTCACCAAACCTCTCAGCCCCAAGAGTGTCCACCCTTATGTCTCATCCAGCTGTGCGTCTAGATATGGTCAATCCAGGTTGCATCACAGCCCCTGAACGCATTGTGTAAGAATTTCTCTCTCTTTCACTGTCTTTGTTTCATGGGTGTTTCAAAGTAATTTATTTTTATAATGGGGTTTAGCTGCTTTTCACTGCTGTGTTTATGCCGCTTTACACCCACTTGACACACTAACAGAGAGATATCAATACATAGGTTTTACGATTATTATTAGTCAGATATATTCTTGTGCGGTGAATAGGGCGTGTTGAGTCCAGTTCTCTGAGCAAGGAGTAGGTCTGGTCTATTACATATTGGGTTTATGGAACGGTATCTGAGCTAATTTGATACCCTTGTTTTATGTATCACCCCACCTCACCTTTCCCGTTAAGCAGCCATAGTGTGTTTTCTGCATGTGTGACTCTGTTCTGTTTTGTAATTCAGTTCAAGTGTAACGGTTTTTACATTCCCTCTATCAGTGATACCTTATGAGAAGTGTCCTTTTCTGTGTGACTTATTTCACTTAGAATCGTCGTACCTAAATCCACTCATCATGCTGCTACTAACCTTACGACATTGATTTCATGGCTGAGTGATATTCCATTGTACATAAGGACCACAACTTCTTTATCCATTTTTCTCTTTCCTGGGATATTTAAGGTGGAATGAAGTGGAGGTCCTGGTCAACAGAGCAGCCCTAAACTTTGGGGTGCTTGTGTCTTGCTGATTTTTAATTTTCCCAATTTATACCCCCATGAGTGGAAGTGCCCTATGCTCTCTAAGCTGTGTTTTTTCAGATGTTTCAGGACTCACCGGACACTTCTCCGGAGTGGCTCTTGGCAATTTACATCCCGCCCATCAGTGTAGCAAGGCTCCCATTTCTCCATGGCCTGTCCTGCATTTCTGGTTTTGACACTTTTTTCAGCATGGCCCTTTTGACCGATGGGAAGCGAGACTTCTTTGTAGCGCTGATTTGCCTTTCCAGGTGGCTTGGTTGGCCAAAAAGGGCGTATGCGTTTTTTCCTGAATATATTCAGGAAAAAACGCATACGCCCTTTTTGGCCAAGGGCATCATTGTCAACGTTTTGCCGCTTTTCATGTGCTTTAAAGGCGATTCGTATCTACCTCCTGAAATCTGTTTCCTGCAATTCTGCCTTGATTTCAAATCCTCTTCTTTGCCTTCCCTCAATATATTTGTGGACGACAGTTATCATTTATAACTCTGCAGGTTTGTGAATTGCAGTGCCCTGAACCTCCATTTTACAACTCGTTTTTATGGGAGCTGGCCACAAAATCGCAGAATGGCTTCAGGCCCTGTTCTGGTTCCGGGGGTCAGGCTGAGCCTGTGGTTAATTCTTCTTTCTGATGGGAAAATAGAGTGACCTGTGCCTGTCCCAACACCAAGAGCTAGTCTCTCGTTGGTTCCACGTCTTCCCGTTTATCCTCAGGACAAATTGCAACCCGCATGGAACAGGAGGTTAAAGGTGCTGATGCTCCAAGTAGGGAGCTTGCTAGTAAAGCGGCTGGAATGGCGAACCCGGGCACAAGGAGTTGAGAAATGAGGTGCGTTTTAGAAACCTTTCTCCATCACACGGTGTACCATCTTCTGGGTTTCTCATGCATGTTTTTGATGTAGGAAGATGCCCTTGAACCTGGAGATTTGGGACCCATGCGATGGGTACCACGCAGTATTCCTTTAAAGGGTCTGCGTTTGCTCACCCAACCTCACCAAACCTCTCAGCCCCAAGAGTGTCCACCCTTATGTCTCATCCAGCTGTGCGTCTAGATATGGTCAATCCAGGTTGCATCACAGCCCCTGAACGCATTGTGTAAGAATTTCTCTCTCTTTCACTGTCTTTGTTTCATGGGTGTTTCAAAGTAATTTATTTTTATAATGGGGTTTAGCTGCTTTTCACTGCTGTGTTTATGCCGCTTTACACCCACTTGACACACTAACAGAGAGATATCAATACATAGGTTTTACGATTATTATTAGTCAGATATATTCTTGTGCGGTGAATAGGGCGTGTTGAGTCCAGTTCTCTGAGCAAGGAGTAGGTCTTGTCTATTACGTATTGGGTTTATGGAACGGTATCTGAGCTAATTTGACACCCTTGTTTTATGTATCACCCCACCTCACCTTTCCCGTTAAGCAGCCATAGTGTGTTTTCTGCATGTGTGACTCTGTTCTGTTTTGTAATTCAGTTCAAGTGTAACGGTTTTTACATTCCCTCTATCAGTGATACCTTATGAGAAGTGTCCTTTTCTGTGTGACTTATTTCACTTAGAATCGTCGTACCTAAATCCACTCATCATGCTGCTACTAACCTTACGACATTGATTTCCTGGCTGAGTGATATTCCATTGTACATAACAACCACAACTTCTTTATCCATTTTTCTCTTTCCTGGGATATTTAAAGTGGAATGAAGTGGAGGTCCTGGTCAACAGAGCAGCCCTAAACTTTGGGGTGCTTGTGTCTTGCTGATTTTTAATTTTCCCAATTTATACCCCCATGAGTGGAAGTGCCCTATGCTCTCTAAGCTGTGTTTTTCAGATGTTTCAGGACTCACCGGACACTTCTCCAGAGTGGCTCTTGGCAATTTACATCCCGCCCATCAGTGTAGCAAGGCTCCCATTTCTCCATGGCCTGTCCTGCATTTCTGGTTTTGACACTTTTTTCAGCATGGCCCTTTTGACCGATGGGAAGCGAGACTTCTTTGTAGCGCTGATTTGCCTTTCCAGGTTGCTTGGTTGGCCAAAAAGGGCGTATGCGTTTTTTCCTGAATATATTCAGGAAAAAACGCATACGCCCTTTTTGGCCAAGGGCATCATTGTCAACGTTTTGCCGCTTTTCATGTGCTTTAAAGGCGATTCGAATCTACCTCCTGAAATCTGTTTCCTGCAATTCTGCCTTGATTTCAAATCCTCTTCTTTGCCTTCCCTCAATATATTTGTGGACGAGAGTTATCATTAATAACTCTGCAGGTTTGTGAATTGCAGTGCCCTGAACCTCCATTTTACAACTCGTTTTTATGGGAGCTGGCCGCAAAATCGCAGAATGGCTTCAGGCCCTGTTCTGGTTCCGGGGGGCAGGCTGAGCCTGTGGTTAATTCTTCTTTCTGATGGGAAAATAGAGTGACCTGTGCCTGTCCCAACACCAAGAGCTAGTCTCTCGTTGGTTCCACGTCTTCCCGTTTATCCTCAGGACAAATTGCAACCTGTATGGAACAGGAGGTTAAAGGTGCTGATGCTCCAAGTAGGGAGCTTGCTAGTAAAGCGGCTGGAATGGCGAACCCGGGCACAAGGAGATGAGAAATGAGGTGCGTTTTAGAAACCTTTCCCCATCACACGGTGTACCATCTTCTGGGTTTCTCATGCATGTTTTTGATGTAGGAAGATGCCCTTGAACCTGGAGATTTGGGACCCATGCGATGGGTACCACGCAGTATTCCTTTAAAGGGTCTGCGTTTGCTCACCCAACCTCACCAAACCTCTCAGCCCCAAGAGTGTCCACCCTTATGTCTCATCCAGCTGTGCGTCTAGATATGGTCAATCCAGGTTGCATCACAGCCCCTGAACGCATTGTGTAAGAATTTCTCTCTCTTTCACTGTCTTTGTTTCATGGGTGTTTCAAAGTAATTTATTTTTATAATGGGGTTTAGCTGCTTTTCACTGCTGTGTTTATGCCGCTTTACACCCACTTGACACACTAACAGAGAGATATCAATACATAGGTTTTACGATTATTATTAGTCAGATATATTCTTGTGCGGTGAATAGGGCGTGTTGAGTCCAGTTCTCTGAGCAAGGAGTAGGTCTTGTCTATTACATATTGGGTTTATGGAACGGTATCTGAGCTAATTTGATACCCTTGTTTTATGTATCACCCCACCTCACCTTTCCCGTTAAGCAGCCATAGTGTGTTTTCTGCATGTGTGACTCTGTTCTGTTTTGTAATTCAGTTCAAGTGTAACGGTTTTTACATTCCCTCTATCAGTGATACCTTATGAGAAGTGTCCTTTTCTGTGTGACTTATTTCACTTAGAATCGTCGTACCTAAATCCACTCATCATGCTGCTACTAACCTTACGACATTGATTTCATGGCTGAGTGATATTCCAATGTACATAAGGACCACAACTTCTTTATCCATTTTTCTCTTTCCTGGGACATTTAAGGTGGAATGAAGTGGAGGTCCTGGTCAACAGAGCAGCCCTAAACTTTGGGGTGCTTGTGTCTTGCTGATTTTTAATTTTCCCAATTTATACCCCCATGAGTGGAAGTGCCCTATGCTCTCTAAGCTGTGTTTTTCAGATGTTTCAGGACTCACCGGACACTTCTCCAGAGTGGCTCTTGGCAATTTACATCCCGCCCATCAGTGTAGCAAGGCTCCCATTTCTCCATGGCCTGTCCTGCATTTCTGGTTTTGACACTTTTTTCAGCATGGCCCTTTTGACCGATGGGAAGCGAGACTTCTTTGTAGCGCTGACTTGCCTTTCCAGGTGGCTTGGTTGGCCAAAAAGGGCGTATGCGTTTTTTCCTGAATATATTCAGGAAAAAACGCATACGCCCTTTTTGGCCAAGGGCATCATTGTCAACGTTTTGCCGCTTTTCATGTGCTTTAAAGGCGATTCGTATCTACCTCCTGAAATCTGTTTCCTGCAATTCTGCCTTGATTTCAAATCCTCTTCTTTGCCTTCCCTCAATATATTTGTGGACGAGAGTTATCATTTATAACTCTGCAGGTTTGTGAATTGCAGTGCCCTGAACCTCCATTTTACAACTCGTTTTTATGGGAGCTGGCCGCAAAATCGCAGAATGGCTTCAGGCCCTGTTCTGGTTCCGGGGGGCAGGCTGAGCCTGTGGTTAATTCTTCTTTCTGATGGGAAAATAGAGTGACCTGTGCCTGTCCCAACACCAAGAGCTAGTCTCTCGTTGGTTCCACGTCTTCCCGTTTATCCTCAGGACAAATTGCAACCTGCATGGAACAGGAGGTTAAAGGTGCTGATGCTCCAAGTAGGGAGCTTGCTAGTAAAGCGGCTGGAATGGCGAACCCGGGCACAAGGAGTTGAGAAATGAGGTGCGTTTTAGAAACCTTTCCCCATCACACGGTGTACCATCTTCTGGGTTTCTCATGCATGTTTTTGATGTAGGAAGATGCCCTTGAACCTGGAGATTTGGGACCCATGCGATGGGTACCACGCAGTATTCCTTTAAAGGGTCTGCGTTTGCTCACCCAACCTCACCAAACCTCTCAGCCCCAAGAGTGTCCACCCTTATGTCTCATCCAGCTGTGCGTCTAGATATGGTCAATCCAGGTTGCATCACAGCCCCTGAACGCATTGTGTAAGAATTTCTCTCTCTTTCACTGTCTTTGTTTCATGGGTGTTTCAAAGTAATTTATTTTTATAATGGGGTTTAGCTGCTTTTCACTGCTGTGTTTATGCCGCTTTACACCCACTTGACACACTAACAGAGAGATATCAATACATAGGTTTTACGATTATTATTAGTCAGATATATTCTTGTGCGGTGAATAGGGCGTGTTGAGTCCAGTTCTCTGAGCAAGGAGTAGGTCTTGTCTATTACATATTGGGTTTACGGAACGGTATCTGAGCTAATTTGATACCCTTGTTTTATGTATCACCCCACCTCACCTTTCCCGTTAAGCAGCCATAGTGTGTTTTCTGCATGTGTGACTCTGTTCTGTTTTGTAATTCAGTTCAAGTGTAACGGTTTTTACATTCCCTCTATCAGTGATACCTTATGAGAAGTGTCCTTTTCTGTGTGACTTATTTCACTTAGAATCGTCGTACCTAAATCCACTCATCATGCTGCTACTAACCTTACGACATTGATTTCATGGCTGAGTGATATTCCATTGTACATAAGGACCACAACTTCTTTATCCATTTTTCTCTTTCCTGGGATATTTAAGGTGGAATGAAGTGGAGGTCCTGGTCAACAGAGCAGCCCTAAACTTTGGGGTGCTTGTGTCTTGCTGATTTTTAATTTTCCCAATTTATACCCCCATGAGTGGAAGTGCCCTATGCTCTCTAAGCTGTGTTTTTTCAGATGTTTCAGGACTCACCGGACACTTCTCCGGAGTGGCTCTTGGCAATTTACATCCCGCCCATCAGTGTAGCAAGGCTCCCATTTCTCCATGGCCGGTCCTGCATTTCTGGTTTTGACACTTTTTTCAGCATGGCCCTTTTGACCGATGGGAAGCGAGACTTCTTTGTAGCGCTGATTTGCCTTTCCAGGTTGCTTGGTTGGCCAAAAAGGGCGTATGCGTTTTTTCCTGAATATATTCAGGAAAAAACGCATACGCCCTTTTTGGCCAAGGGCATCATTGTCAACGTTTTGCCGCTTTTCATGTGCTTTAAAGGCGATTCGTATCTACCTCCTGAAATCTGTTTCCTGCAATTCTGCCTTGATTTCAAATCCTCTTCTTTGCCTTCCCTCAATATATTTGTGGACGAGAGTTATCATTTATAACTCTGCAGGTTTGTGAATTGCAGTGCCCTGAACCTCCATTTTACAACTCGTTTTTATGGGAGCTGGCCGCAAAATCGCAGAATGGCTTCAGGCCCTGTTCTGGTTCCGGGGGGCAGGCTGAGCCTGTGGTTAATTCTTCTTTCTGATGGGAAAATAGAGTGACCTGTGCCTGTCCCAACACCAAGAGCTAGTCTCTCGTTGGTTCCACGTCTTCCCGTTTATCCTCAGGAAAAATTGCAACCTGTATGGAACAGGAGGTTAAAGGTGCTGATGCTCCAAGTAGGGAGCTTGCTAGTAAAGCGGCTGGAATGGCGAACCCGGGCACAAGGAGATGAGAAATGAGGTGCGTTTTAGAAACCTTTCCCCATCACACGGTGTACCATCTTCTGGGTTTCTCATGCATGTTTTTGATGTAGGAAGATGCCCTTGAACCTGGAGATTTGGGACCCATGCGATGGGTACCACGCAGTATTCCTTTAAAGGGTCTGCGTTTGCTCACCCAACCTCACCAAACCTCTCAGCCCCAAGAGTGTCCACCCTTATGTCTCATCCAGCTGTGCGTCTAGATATGGTCAATCCAGGTTGCATCACAGCCCCTGAACGCATTGTGTAAGAATTTCTCTCTCTTTCACTGTCTTTGTTTCATGGGTGTTTCAAAGTAATTTATTTTTATAATGGGGTTTAGCTGCTTTTCACTGCTGTGTTTATGCCGCTTTACACCCACTTGACACACTAACAGAGAGATATCAATACATAGGTTTTACGATTATTATTAGTCAGATATATTCTTGTGCGGTGAATAGGGCGTGTTGAGTCCAGTTCTCTGAGCAAGGAGTAGGTCTTGTCTATTACATATTGGGTTTATGGAACGGTATCTGAGCTAATTTGATACCCTTGTTTTATGTATCACCCCACCTCACCTTTCCCGTTAAGCAGCCATAGTGTGTTTTCTGCATGTGTGACTCTGTTCTGTTTTGTAATTCAGTTCAAGTGTAACGGTTTTTACATTCCCTCTATCAGTGATACCTTATGAGAAGTGTCCTTTTCTGTGTGACTTATTTCACTTAGAATCGTCGTACCTAAATCCACTCATCATGCTGCTACTAACCTTACGACATTGATTTCCTGGCTGAGTGATATTCCAATGTACATAAGGACCACAACTTCTTTATCCATTTTTCTCTTTCCTGGGACATTTAAGGTGGAATGAAGTGGAGGTCCTGGTCAACAGAGCAGCCCTAAACTTTGGGGTGCTTGTGTCTTGCTGATTTTTAATTTTCCCAATTTATACCCCCATGAGTGGAAGTGCCCTATGCTCTCTAAGCTGTGTTTTTCAGATGTTTCAGGACTCACCGGACACTTCTCCAGAGTGGCTCTTGGCAATTTACATCCCGCCCATCAGTGTAGCAAGGCTCCCATTTCTCCATGGCCTGTCCTGCATTTCTGGTTTTGACACTTTTTTCAGCATGGCCCTTTTGACCGATGGGAAGCGAGACTTCTTTGTAGCGCTGACTTGCCTTTCCAGGTGGCTTGGTTGGCCAAAAAGGGCGTATGCGTTTTTTCCTGAATATATTCAGGAAAAAACGCATACGCCCTTTTTGGCCAAGGGCATCATTGTCAACGTTTTGCCGCTTTTCATGTGCTTTAAAGGCGATTCGTATCTACCTCCTGAAATCTGTTTCCTGCAATTCTGCCTTGATTTCAAATCCTCTTCTTTGCCTTCCCTCAATATATTTGTGGACGAGAGTTATCATTTATAACTCTGCAGGTTTGTGAATTGCAGTGCCCTGAACCTCCATTTTACAACTCGTTTTTATGGGAGCTGGCCGCAAAATCGCAGAATGGCTTCAGGCCCTGTTCTGGTTCCGGGGGGCAGGCTGAGCCTGTGGTTAATTCTTCTTTCTGATGGGAAAATAGAGTGACCTGTGCCTGTCCCAACACCAAGAGCTAGTCTCTCGTTGGTTCCACGTCTTCCCGTTTATCCTCAGGACAAATTGCAACCTGCATGGAACAGGAGGTTAAAGGTGCTGATGCTCCAAGTAGGGAGCTTGCTAGTAAAGCGGCTGGAATGGCGAACCCGGGCACAAGGAGTTGAGAAATGAGGTGCGTTTTAGAAACCTTTCCCCATCACACGGTGTACCATCTTCTGGGTTTCTCATGCATGTTTTTGATGTAGGAAGATGCCCTTGAACCTGGAGATTTGGGACCCATGCGATGGGTACCACGCAGTATTCCTTTAAAGGGTCTGCGTTTGCTCACCCAACCTCACCAAACCTCTCAGCCCCAAGAGTGTCCACCCTTATGTCTCATCCAGCTGTGCGTCTAGATATGGTCAATCCAGGTTGCATCACAGCCCCTGAACGCATTGTGTAAGAATTTCTCTCTCTTTCACTGTCTTTGTTTCATGGGTGTTTCAAAGTAATTTATTTTTATAATGGGGTTTAGCTGCTTTTCACTGCTGTGTTTATGCCGCTTTACACCCACTTGACACACTAACAGAGAGATATCAATACATAGGTTTTACGATTATTATTAGTCAGATATATTCTTGTGCGGTGAATAGGGCGTGTTGAGTCCAGTTCTCTGAGCAAGGAGTAGGTCTTGTCTATTACATATTGGGTTTACGGAACGGTATCTGAGCTAATTTGATACCCTTGTTTTATGTATCACCCCACCTCACCTTTCCCGTTAAGCAGCCATAGTGTGTTTTCTGCATGTGTGACTCTGTTCTGTTTTGTAATTCAGTTCAAGTGTAACGGTTTTTACATTCCCTCTATCAGTGATACCTTATGAGAAGTGTCCTTTTCTGTGTGACTTATTTCACTTAGAATCGTCGTACCTAAATCCACTCATCATGCTGCTACTAACCTTACGACATTGATTTCATGGCTGAGTGATATTCCATTGTACATAAGGACCACAACTTCTTTATCCATTTTTCTCTTTCCTGGGATATTTAAGGTGGAATGAAGTGGAGGTCCTGGTCAACAGAGCAGCCCTAAACTTTGGGGTGCTTGTGTCTTGCTGATTTTTAATTTTCCCAATTTATACCCCCATGAGTGGAAGTGCCCTATGCTCTCTAAGCTGTGTTTTTTCAGATGTTTCAGGACTCACCGGACACTTCTCCGGAGTGGCTCTTGGCAATTTACATCCCGCCCATCAGTGTAGCAAGGCTCCCATTTCTCCATGGCCGGTCCTGCATTTCTGGTTTTGACACTTTTTTCAGCATGGCCCTTTTGACCGATGGGAAGCGAGACTTCTTTGTAGCGCTGATTTGCCTTTCCAGGTTGCTTGGTTGGCCAAAAAGGGCGTATGCGTTTTTTCCTGAATATATTCAGGAAAAAACGCATACGCCCTTTTTGGCCAAGGGCATCATTGTCAACGTTTTGCCGCTTTTCATGTGCTTTAAAGGCGATTCGTATCTACCTCCTGAAATCTGTTTCCTGCAATTCTGCCTTGATTTCAAATCCTCTTCTTTGCCTTCCCTCAATATATTTGTGGACGAGAGTTATCATTTATAACTCTGCAGGTTTGTGAATTGCAGTGCCCTGAACCTCCATTTTACAACTCGTTTTTATGGGAGCTGGCCGCAAAATCGCAGAATGGCTTCAGGCCCTGTTCTGGTTCCGGGGGGCAGGCTGAGCCTGTGGTTAATTCTTCTTTCTGATGGGAAAATAGAGTGACCTGTGCCTGTCCCAACACCAAGAGCTAGTCTCTCGTTGGTTCCACGTCTTCCCGTTTATCCTCAGGAAAAATTGCAACCTGTATGGAACAGGAGGTTAAAGGTGCTGATGCTCCAAGTAGGGAGCTTGCTAGTAAAGCGGCTGGAATGGCGAACCCGGGCACAAGGAGATGAGAAATGAGGTGCGTTTTAGAAACCTTTCCCCATCACACGGTGTACCATCTTCTGGGTTTCTCATGCATGTTTTTGATGTAGGAAGATGCCCTTGAACCTGGAGATTTGGGACCCATGCGATGGGTACCACGCAGTATTCCTTTAAAGGGTCTGCGTTTGCTCACCCAACCTCACCAAACCTCTCAGCCCCAAGAGTGTCCACCCTTATGTCTCATCCAGCTGTGCGTCTAGATATGGTCAATCCAGGTTGCATCACAGCCCCTGAACGCATTGTGTAAGAATTTCTCTCTCTTTCACTGTCTTTGTTTCATGGGTGTTTCAAAGTAATTTATTTTTATAATGGGGTTTAGCTGCTTTTCACTGCTGTGTTTATGCCGCTTTACACCCACTTGACACACTAACAGAGAGATATCAATACATAGGTTTTACGATTATTATTAGTCAGATATATTCTTGTGCGGTGAATAGGGCGTGTTGAGTCCAGTTCTCTGAGCAAGGAGTAGGTCTTGTCTATTACATATTGGGTTTATGGAACGGTATCTGAGCTAATTTGATACCCTTGTTTTATGTATCACCCCACCTCACCTTTCCCGTTAAGCAGCCATAGTGTGTTTTCTGCATGTGTGACTCTGTTCTGTTTTGTAATTCAGTTCAAGTGTAACGGTTTTTACATTCCCTCTATCAGTGATACCTTATGAGAAGTGTCCTTTTCTGTGTGACTTATTTCACTTAGAATCGTCGTACCTAAATCCACTCATCATGCTGCTACTAACCTTACGACATTGATTTCCTGGCTGAGTGATATTCCAATGTACATAAGGACCACAACTTCTTTATCCATTTTTCTCTTTCCTGGGACATTTAAGGTGGAATGAAGTGGAGGTCCTGGTCAACAGAGCAGCCCTAAACTTTGGGGTGCTTGTGTCTTGCTGATTTTTAATTTTCCCAATTTATACCCCCATGAGTGGAAGTGCCCTATGCTCTCTAAGCTGTGTTTTTCAGATGTTTCAGGACTCACCGGACACTTCTCCAGAGTGGCTCTTGGCAATTTACATCCCGCCCATCAGTGTAGCAAGGCTCCCATTTCTCCATGGCCTGTCCTGCATTTCTGGTTTTGACACTTTTTTCAGCATGGCCCTTTTGACCGATGGGAAGCGAGACTTCTTTGTAGCGCTGACTTGCCTTTCCAGGTGGCTTGGTTGGCCAAAAAGGGCGTATGCGTTTTTTCCTGAATATATTCAGGAAAAAACGCATACGCCCTTTTTGGCCAAGGGCATCATTGTCAACGTTTTGCCGCTTTTCATGTGCTTTAAAGGCGATTCGTATCTACCTCCTGAAATCTGTTTCCTGCAATTCTGCCTTGATTTCAAATCCTCTTCTTTGCCTTCCCTCAATATATTTGTGGACGAGAGTTATCATTTATAACTCTGCAGGTTTGTGAATTGCAGTGCCCTGAACCTCCATTTTACAACTCGTTTTTATGGGAGCTGGCCGCAAAATCGCAGAATGGCTTCAGGCCCTGTTCTGGTTCCGGGGGGCAGGCTGAGCCTGTGGTTAATTCTTCTTTCTGATGGGAAAATAGAGTGACCTGTGCCTGTCCCAACACCAAGAGCTAGTCTCTCGTTGGTTCCACGTCTTCCCGTTTATCCTCAGGACAAATTGCAACCTGCATGGAACAGGAGGTTAAAGGTGCTGATGCTCCAAGTAGGGAGCTTGCTAGTAAAGCGGCTGGAATGGCGAACCCGGGCACAAGGAGTTGAGAAATGAGGTGCGTTTTAGAAACCTTTCCCCATCACACGGTGTACCATCTTCTGGGTTTCTCATGCATGTTTTTGATGTAGGAAGATGCCCTTGAACCTGGAGATTTGGGACCCATGCGATGGGTACCACGCAGTATTCCTTTAAAGGGTCTGCGTTTGCTCACCCAACCTCACCAAACCTCTCAGCCCCAAGAGTGTCCACCCTTATGTCTCATCCAGCTGTGCGTCTAGATATGGTCAATCCAGGTTGCATCACAGCCCCTGAACGCATTGTGTAAGAATTTCTCTCTCTTTCACTGTCTTTGTTTCATGGGTGTTTCAAAGTAATTTATTTTTATAATGGGGTTTAGCTGCTTTTCACTGCTGTGTTTATGCCGCTTTACACCCACTTGACACACTAACAGAGAGATATCAATACATAGGTTTTACGATTATTATTAGTCAGATATATTCTTGTGCGGTGAATAGGGCGTGTTGAGTCCAGTTCTCTGAGCAAGGAGTAGGTCTTGTCTATTACATATTGGGTTTACGGAACGGTATCTGAGCTAATTTGATACCCTTGTTTTATGTATCACCCCACCTCACCTTTCCCGTTAAGCAGCCATAGTGTGTTTTCTGCATGTGTGACTCTGTTCTGTTTTGTAATTCAGTTCAAGTGTAACGGTTTTTACATTCCCTCTATCAGTGATACCTTATGAGAAGTGTCCTTTTCTGTGTGACTTATTTCACTTAGAATCGTCGTACCTAAATCCACTCATCATGCTGCTACTAACCTTACGACATTAATTTCATGGCTGAGTGATATTCCATTGTACATAAGGACCACAACTTCTTTATCCATTTTTCTCTTTCCTGGGATATTTAAGGTGGAATGAAGTGGAGGTCCTGGTCAACAGAGCAGCCCTAAACTTTGGGGTGCTTGTGTCTTGCTGATTTTTAATTTTCCCAATTTATACCCCCATGAGTGGAAGTGCCCTATGCTCTCTAAGCTGTGTTTTTCAGATGTATCAGGACTCACCGGACACTTCTCCGGAGTGGCTCTTGGCAATTTACATCCCGCCCATCAGTGTAGCAAGGCTCCCATTTCTCCATGGCCGGTCCTGCATTTCTGGTTTTGACACTTTTTTCAGCATGGCCCTTTTGACCGATGGGAAGCGAGACTTCTTTGTAGCGCTGATTTGCCTTTCCAGGTTGCTTGGTTGGCCAAAAAGGGCGTATGCGTTTTTTCCTGAATATATTCAGGAAAAAACGCATACGCCCTTTTTGGCCAAGGGCATCATTGTCAACGTTTTGCCGCTTTTCATGTGCTTTAAAGGCGATTCGTATCTACCTCCTGAAATCTGTTTCCTGCAATTCTGCCTTGATTTCAAATCCTCTTCTTTGCCTTCCCTCAATATATTTGTGGACGAGAGTTATCATTTATAACTCTGCAGGTTTGTGAATTGCAGTGCCCTGAAGCTCCATTTTACAACTCGTTTTTATGGGAGCTGGCCGCAAATTCGCAGAATGGCTTCAGGCCCTGTTCTGGTTCCGGGGGGCAGGCTGAGCCTGTGGTTAATTCTTCTTTCTGATGGGAAAATAGAGTGACCTGTGCCTGTCCCAACACCAAGAGCTAGTCTCTCGTTGGTTCCACGTCTTCCCGTTTATCCTCAGGAAAAATTGCAACCTGTATGGAACAGGAGGTTAAAGGTGCTGATGCTCCAAGTAGGGAGCTTGCTAGTAAAGCGGCTGGAATGGCGAACCCGGGCACAAGGAGATGAGAAATGAGGTGCGTTTTAGAAACCTTTCCCCATCACACGGTGTACCATCTTCTGGGTTTCTCATGCATGTTTTTGATGTAGGAAGATGCCCTTGAACCTGGAGATTTGGGACCCATGCGATGGGTACCACGCAGTATTCCTTTAAAGGGTCTGCGTTTGCTCACCCAACCTCACCAAACCTCTCAGCCCCAAGAGTGTCCACCCTTATGTCTCATCCAGCTGTGCGTCTAGATATGGTCAATCCAGGTTGCATCACAGCCCCTGAACGCATTGTGTAAGAATTTCTCTCTCTTTCACTGTCTTTGTTTCATGGGTGTTTCAAAGTAATTTATTTTTATAATGGGGTTTAGCTGCTTTTCACTGCTGTGTTTATGCCGCTTTACACCCACTTGACACACTAACAGAGAGATATCAATACATAGGTTTTACGATTATTATTAGTCAGATATATTCTTGTGCGGTGAATAGGGCGTGTTGAGTCCAGTTCTCTGAGCAAGGAGTAGGTCTTGTCTATTACATATTGGGTTTATGGAACGGTATCTGAGCTAATTTGATACCCTTGTTTTATGTATCACCCCACCTCACCTTTCCCGTTAAGCAGCCATAGTGTGTTTTCTGCATGTGTGACTCTGTTCTGTTTTGTAATTCAGTTCAAGTGTAACGGTTTTTACATTCCCTCTATCAGTGATACCTTATGAGAAGTGTCCTTTTCTGTGTGACTTATTTCACTTAGAATCGTCGTACCTAAATCCACTCATCATGCTGCTACTAACCTTACGACATTGATTTCCTGGCTGAGTGATATTCCAATGTACATAAGGACCACAACTTCTTTATCCATTTTTCTCTTTCCTGGGACATTTAAGGTGGAATGAAGTGGAGGTCCTGGTCAACAGAGCAGCCCTAAACTTTGGGGTGCTTGTGTCTTGCTGATTTTTAATTTTCCCAATTTATACCCCCATGAGTGGAAGTGCCCTATGCTCTCTAAGCTGTGTTTTTCAGATGTTTCAGGACTCACCGGACACTTCTCCAGAGTGGCTCTTGGCAATTTACATCCCGCCCATCAGTGTAGCAAGGCTCCCATTTCTCCATGGCCTGTCCTGCATTTCTGGTTTTGACACTTTTTTCAGCATGGCCCTTTTGACCGATGGGAAGCGAGACTTCTTTGTAGCGCTGATTTGCCTTTCCAGGTTCCTTGGTTGGCCAAAAAGGGCGTATGCGTTTTTTCCTGAATATATTCAGGAAAAAACGCATACGCCCTTTTTGGCCAAGGGCATCATTGTCAACGTTTTGCCGCTTTTCATGTGCTTTAAAGGCGATTCGTATCTACCTCCTGAAATCTGTTTCCTGCAATTCTGCCTTGATTTCAAATCCTCTTCTTTGCCTTCCCTCAATATATTTGTGGACGAGAGTTATCATTTATAACTCTGCAGGTTTGTGAATTGCAGTGCCCTGAAGCTCCATTTTACAACTCGTTTTTATGGGAGCTGGCCGCAAATTCGCAGAATGGCTTCAGGCCCTGTTCTGGTTCCGGGGGGCAGGCTGAGCCTGTGGTTAATTCTTCTTTCTGATGGGAAAATAGAGTGACCTGTGCCTGTCCCAACACCAAGAGCTAGTCTCTCGTTGGTTCCACGTCTTCCCGTTTATCCTCAGGACAAATTGCAACCTGCATGGAACAGGAGGTTAAAGGTGCTGATGCTCCAAGTAGGGAGCTTGCTAGTAAAGCGGCTGGAATGGCGAACCCGGGCACAAGGAGTTGAGAAATGAGGTGCGTTTTAGAAACCTTTCCCCATCACACGGTGTACCATCTTCTGGGTTTCTCATGCATGTTTTTGATGTAGGAAGATGCCCTTGAACCTGGAGATTTGGGACCCATGCGATGGGTACCACGCAGTATTCCTTTAAAGGGTCTGCGTTTGCTCACCCAACCTCACCAAACCTCTCAGCCCCAAGAGTGTCCACCCTTATGTCTCATCCAGCTGTGCGTCTAGATATGGTCAATCCAGGTTGCATCACAGCCCCTGAACGCATTGTGTAAGAATTTCTCTCTCTTTCACTGTCTTTGTTTCATGGGTGTTTCAAAGTAATTTATTTTTATAATGGGGTTTAGCTGCTTTTCACTGCTGTGTTTATGCCGCTTTACACCCACTTGACACACTAACAGAGAGATATCAATACATAGGTTTTACGATTATTATTAGTCAGATATATTCTTGTGCGGTGAATAGGGCGTGTTGAGTCCAGTTCTCTGAGCAAGGAGTAGGTCTTGTCTATTACATATTGGGTTTATGGAACGGTATCTGAGCTAATTTGATACCCTTGTTTTATGTATCACCCCACCTCACCTTTCCCGTTAAGCAGCCATAGTGTGTTTTCTGCATGTGTGACTCTGTTCTGTTTTGTAATTCAGTTCAAGTGTAACGGTTTTTACATTCCCTCTATCAGTGATACCTTATGAGAAGTGTCCTTTTCTGTGTGACTTATTTCACTTAGAATCGTCGTACCTAAATCCACTCATCATGCTGCTACTAACCTTACGACATTGATTTCATGGCTGAGTGATATTCCATTGTACATAAGGACCACAACTTCTTTATCCATTTTTCTCTTTCCTGGGATATTTAAGGTGGAATGAAGTGGAGGTCCTGGTCAACAGAGCAGCCCTAAACTTTGGGGTGCTTGTGTCTTGCTGATTTTTAATTTTCCCAATTTATACCCCCATGAGTGGAAGTGCCCTATGCTCTCTAAGGTGTGTTTTTCAGATGTATCAGGACTCACCGGACACTTCTCCGGAGTGGCTCTTGGCAATTTACATCCCGCCCATCAGTGTAGCAAGGCTCCCATTTCTCCATGGCCTGTCCTGCATTTCTGGTTTTGACACTTTTTTCAGCATGGCCCTTTTGACCGATGGGAAGCGAGACTTTTTTGTAGCGCTGATTTGCCTTTCCAGGTTGCTTGGTTGGCCAAAAAGGGCGTATGCGTTTTTTCCTGAATATATTCAGGAAAAAACGCATACGCCCTTTTTGGCCAAGGGCATCATTGTCAACGTTTTGCCGCTTTTCATGTGCTTTAAAGGCGATTCGTATCTACCTCCTGAAATCTGTTTCCTGCAATTCTGCCTTGATTTCAAATCCTCTTCTTTGCCTTCCCTCAATATATTTGTGGACGACAGTTATCATTTATAACTCTGCAGGTTTGTGAATTGCAGTGCCCTGAACCTCCATTTTACAACTCGTTTTTATGGGAGCTGGCCGCAAATTCGCAGAATGGCTTCAGGCCCTGTTCTGGTTCCGGGGGGCAGGCTGAGCCTGTGGTTAATTCTTCTTTCTGATGGGAAAATAGAGTGACCTGTGCCTGTCCCAACACCAAGAGCTAGTCTCTCGTTGGTTCCACGTCTTCCCGTTTATCCTCAGGACAAATTGCAACCTGCATGGAACAGGTGGTTAAAGGTGCTGATGCTCCAAGTAGGGAGCTTGCTAGTAAAGCGGCTGGAATGGCGAACCCGGGCACAAGGAGTTGAGAAATGAGGTGCGTTTTAGAAACCTTTCCCCATCACACGGTGTACCATCTTCTGGGTTTCTCATGCATGTTTTTGATGTAGGAAGATGCCCTTGAACCTGGAGATTTGGGACCCATGCGATGGGTACCACGCAGTATTCCTTTAAAGGGTCTGCGTTTGCTCACCCAACCTCACCAAACCTCTCAGCCCCAAGAGTGTCCACCCTTATGTCTCATCCAGCTGTGCGTCTAGATATGGTCAATCCAGGTTGCATCACAGCCCCTGAACGCATTGTGTAAGAATTTCTCTCTCTTTCACTGTCTTTGTTTCATGGGTGTTTCAAAGTAATTTATTTTTATAATGGGGTTTAGCTGCTTTTCACTGCTGTGTTTATGCCGCTTTACACCCACTTGACACACTAACAGAGAGATATCAATACATAGGTTTTACGATTATTATTAGTCAGATATATTCTTGTGCGGTGAATAGGGCGTGTTGAGTCCAGTTCTCTGAGCAAGGAGTAGGTCTTGTCTATTACATATTGGGTTTATGGAACGGTATCTGAGCTAATTTGATACCCTTGTTTTATGTATCACCCCACCTCACCTTTCCCGTTAAGCAGCCATAGTGTGTTTTCTGCATGTGTGACTCTGTTCTGTTTTGTAATTCAGTTCAAGTGTAACGGTTTTTACATTCCCTCTATCAGTGATACCTTATGAGAAGTGTCCTTTTCTGTGTGACTTATTTCACTTAGAATCGTCGTACCTAAATCCACTCATCATGCTGCTACTAACCTTACGACATTGATTTCCTGGCTGAGTGATATTCCAATGTACATAAGGACCACAACTTCTTTATCCATTTTTCTCTTTCCTGGGACATTTAAGGTGGAATGAAGTGGAGGTCCTGGTCAACAGAGCAGCCCTAAACTTTGGGGTGCTTGTGTCTTGCTGATTTTTAATTTTCCCAATTTATACCCCCATGAGTGGAAGTGCCCTATGCTCTCTAAGCTGTGTTTTTCAGATGTTTCAGGACTCACCGGACACTTCTCCAGAGTGGCTCTTGGCAATTTACATCCCGCCCATCAGTGTAGCAAGGCTCCCATTTCTCCATGGCCTGTCCTGCATTTCTGGTTTTGACACTTTTTTCAGCATGGCCCTTTTGACCGATGGGAAGCGAGACTTCTTTGTAGCGCTGACTTGCCTTTCCAGGTGGCTTGGTTGGCCAAAAAGGGCGTATGCGTTTTTTCCTGAATATATTCAGGAAAAAACGCATACGCCCTTTTTGGCCAAGGGCATCATTGTCAACGTTTTGCCGCTTTTCATGTGCTTTAATGGCGATTCGAATCTACCTCCTGAAATCTGTTTCCTGCAATTCTGCCTTGATTTCAAATCCTCTTCTTTGCCTTCCCTCAATATATTTGTGGACGAGAGTTATCATTAATAACTCTGCAGGTTTGTGAATTGCAGTGCCCTGAACCTCCATTTTACAACTCGTTTTTATGGGAGCTGGCCGCAAAATCACAGAATGGCTTCAGGCCCTGTTCTGGTTCCGGGGGGCAGGCTGAGCCTGTGGTTAATTCTTCTTTCTGATGGGAAAATAGAGTGACCTGTGCCTGTCCCAACACCAAGAGCTAGTCTCTCGTTGGTTCCACGTCTTCCCGTTTATCCTCAGGACAAATTGCAACCTGTATGGAACAGGAGGTTAAAGGTGCTGATGCTCCAAGTAGGGAGCTTGCTAGTAAAGCGGCTGGAATGGCGAACCCGGGCACAAGGAGATGAGAAATGAGGTGCGTTTTAGAAACCTTTCCCCATCACACGGTGTACCATCTTCTGGGTTTCTCATGCATGTTTTTGATGTAGGAAGATGCCCTTGAACCTGGAGATTTGGGACCCATGCGATGGGTACCACGCAGTATTCCTTTAAAGGGTCTGCGTTTGCTCACCCAACCTCACCAAACCTCTCAGCCCCAAGAGTGTCCACCCTTATGTCTCATCCAGCTGTGCGTCTAGATATGGTCAATCCAGGTTGCATCACAGCCCCTGAACGCATTGTGTAAGAATTTCTCTCTCTTTCACTGTCTTTGTTTCATGGGTGTTTCAAAGTAATTTATTTTTATAATGGGGTTTAGCTGCTTTTCACTGCTGTGTTTATGCCGCTTTACACCCACTTGACACACTAACAGAGAGATATCAATACATAGGTTTTACGATTATTATTAGTCAGATATATTCTTGTGCGGTGAATAGGGCGTGTTGAGTCCAGTTCTCTGAGCAAGGAGTAGGTCTTGTCTATTACATATTGGGTTTATGGAACGGTATCTGAGCTAATTTGATACCCTTGTTTTATGTATCACCCCACCTCACCTTTCCCGTTAAGCAGCCATAGTGTGTTTTCTGCATGTGTGACTCTGTTCTGTTTTGTAATTCAGTTCAAGTGTAACGGTTTTTACATTCCCTCTATCAGTGATACCTTATGAGAAGTGTCCTTTTCTGTGTGACTTATTTCACTTAGAATCGTCGTACCTAAATCCACTCATCATGCTGCTACTAACCTTACGACATTGATTTCCTGGCTGAGTGATATTCCAATGTACATAAGGACCACAACTTCTTTATCCATTTTTCTCTTTCCTGGGACATTTAAGGTGGAATGAAGTGGAGGTCCTGGTCAACAGAGCAGCCCTAAACTTTGGGGTGCTTGTGTCTTGCTGATTTTTAATTTTCCCAATTTATACCCCCATGAGTGGAAGTGCCCTATGCTCTCTAAGCTGTGTTTTTCAGATGTTTCAGGACTCACCGGACACTTCTCCAGAGTGGCTCTTGGCAATTTACATCCCGCCCATCAGTGTAGCAAGGCTCCCATTTCTCCATGGCCTGTCCTGCATTTCTGGTTTTGACACTTTTTTCAGCATGGCCCTTTTGACCGATGGGAAGCGAGACTTCTTTGTAGCGCTGACTTGCCTTTCCAGGTGGCTTGGTTGGCCAAAAAGGGCGTATGCGTTTTTTCCTGAATATATTCAGGAAAAAACGCATACGCCCTTTTTGGCCAAGGGCATCATTGTCAACGTTTTGCCGCTTTTCATGTGCTTTAAAGGCGATTCGAATCTACCTCCTGAAATCTGTTTCCTGCAATTCTGCCTTGATTTCAAATCCTCTTCTTTGCCTTCCCTCAATATATTTGTGGACGAGAGTTATCATTAATAACTCTGCAGGTTTGTGAATTGCAGTGCCCTGAACCTCCATTTTACAACTCGTTTTTATGGGAGCTGGCCGCAAAATCGCAGAATGGCTTCAGGCCCTGTTCTGGTTCCGGGGGGCAGGCTGAGCCTGTGGTTAATTCTTCTTTCTGATGGGAAAATAGAGTGACCTGTGCCTGTCCCAACACCAAGAGCTAGTCTCTCGTTGGTTCCACGTCTTCCCGTTTATCCTCAGGACAAATTGCAACCTGTATGGAACAGGAGGTTAAAGGTGCTGATGCTCCAAGTAGGGAGCTTGCTAGTAAAGCGGCTGGAATGGCGAACCCGGGCACAAGGAGATGAGAAATGAGGTGCGTTTTAGAAACCTTTCCCCATCACACGGTGTACCATCTTCTGGGTTTCTCATGCATGTTTTTGATGTAGGAAGATGCCCTTGAACCTGGAGATTTGGGACCCATGCGATGGGTACCACGCAGTATTCCTTTAAAGGGTCTGCGTTTGCTCACCCAACCTCACCAAACCTCTCAGCCCCAAGAGTGTCCACCCTTATGTCTCATCCAGCTGTGCGTCTAGATATGGTCAATCCAGGTTGCATCACAGCCCCTGAACGCATTGTGTAAGAATTTCTCTCTCTTTCACTGTCTTTGTTTCATGGGTGTTTCAAAGTAATTTATTTTTATAATGGGGTTTAGCTGCTTTTCACTGCTGTGTTTATGCCGCTTTACACCCACTTGACACACTAACAGAGAGATATCAATACATAGGTTTTACGATTATTATTAGTCAGATATATTCTTGTGCGGTGAATAGGGCGTGTTGAGTCCAGTTCTCTGAGCAAGGAGTAGGTCTTGTCTATTACATATTGGGTTTATGGAACGGTATCTGAGCTAATTTGATACCCTTGTTTTATGTATCACCCCACCTCACCTTTCCCGTTAAGCAGCCATAGTGTGTTTTCTGCATGTGTGACTCTGTTCTGTTTTGTAATTCAGTTCAAGTGTAACGGTTTTTACATTCCCTCTATCAGTGATACCTTATGAGAAGTGTCCTTTTCTGTGTGACTTATTTCACTTAGAATCGTCGTACCTAAATCCACTCATCATGCTGCTACTAACCTTACGACATTGATTTCCTGGCTGAGTGATATTCCAATGTACATAAGGACCACAACTTCTTTATCCATTTTTCTCTTTCCTGGGACATTTAAGGTGGAATGAAGTGGAGGTCCTGGTCAACAGAGCAGCCCTAAACTTTGGGGTGCTTGTGTCTTGCTGATTTTTAATTTTCCCAATTTATACCCCCATGAGTGGAAGTGCCCTATGCTCTCTAAGCTGTGTTTTTCAGATGTTTCAGGACTCACCGGACACTTCTCCAGAGTGGCTCTTGGCAATTTACATCCCGCCCATCAGTGTAGCAAGGCTCCCATTTCTCCATGGCCTGTCCTGCATTTCTGGTTTTGACACTTTTTTCAGCATGGCCCTTTTGACCGATGGGAAGCGAGACTTCTTTGTAGCGCTGACTTGCCTTTCCAGGTGGCTTGGTTGGCCAAAAAGGGCGTATGCGTTTTTTCCTGAATATATTCAGGAAAAAACGCATACGCCCTTTTTGGCCAAGGGCATCATTGTCAACGTTTTGCCGCTTTTCATGTGCTTTAAAGGCGATTCGAATCTACCTCCTGAAATCTGTTTCCTGCAATTCTGCCTTGATTTCAAATCCTCTTCTTTGCCTTCCCTCAATATATTTGTGGACGAGAGTTATCATTAATAACTCTGCAGGTTTGTGAATTGCAGTGCCCTGAACCTCCATTTTACAACTCGTTTTTATGGGAGCTGGCCGCAAAATCGCAGAATGGCTTCAGGCCCTGTTCTGGTTCCGGGGGGCAGGCTGAGCCTGTGGTTAATTCTTCTTTCTGATGGGAAAATAGAGTGACCTGTGCCTGTCCCAACACCAAGAGCTAGTCTCTCGTTGGTTCCACGTCTTCCCGTTTATCCTCAGGACAAATTGCAACCTGTATGGAACAGGAGGTTAAAGGTGCTGATGCTCCAAGTAGGGAGCTTGCTAGTAAAGCGGCTGGAATGGCGAACCCGGGCACAAGGAGATGAGAAATGAGGTGCGTTTTAGAAACCTTTCCCCATCACACGGTGTACCATCTTCTGGGTTTCTCATGCATGTTTTTGATGTAGGAAGATGCCCTTGAACCTGGAGATTTGGGACCCATGCGATGGGTACCACGCAGTATTCCTTTAAAGGGTCTGCGTTTGCTCACCCAACCTCACCAAACCTCTCAGCCCCAAGAGTGTCCACCCTTATGTCTCATCCAGCTGTGCGTCTAGATATGGTCAATCCAGGTTGCATCACAGCCCCTGAACGCATTGTGTAAGAATTTCTCTCTCTTTCACTGTCTTTGTTTCATGGGTGTTTCAAAGTAATTTATTTTTATAATGGGGTTTAGCTGCTTTTCACTGCTGTGTTTATGCCGCTTTACACCCACTTGACACACTAACAGAGAGATATCAATACATAGGTTTTACGATTATTATTAGTCAGATATATTCTTGTGCGGTGAATAGGGCGTGTTGAGTCCAGTTCTCTGAGCAAGGAGTAGGTCTTGTCTATTACATATTGGGTTTATGGAACGGTATCTGAGCTAATTTGATACCCTTGTTTTATGTATCACCCCACCTCACCTTTCCCGTTAAGCAGCCATAGTGTGTTTTCTGCATGTGTGACTCTGTTCTGTTTTGTAATTCAGTTCAAGTGTAACGGTTTTTACATTCCCTCTATCAGTGATACCTTATGAGAAGTGTCCTTTTCTGTGTGACTTATTTCACTTAGAATCGTCGTACCTAAATCCACTCATCATGCTGCTACTAACCTTACGACATTGATTTCCTGGCTGAGTGATATTCCAATGTACATAAGGACCACAACTTCTTTATCCATTTTTCTCTTTCCTGGGACATTTAAGGTGGAATGAAGTGGAGGTCCTGGTCAACAGAGCAGCCCTAAACTTTGGGGTGCTTGTGTCTTGCTGATTTTTAATTTTCCCAATTTATACCCCCATGAGTGGAAGTGCCCTATGCTCTCTAAGCTGTGTTTTTCAGATGTTTCAGGACTCACCGGACACTTCTCCAGAGTGGCTCTTGGCAATTTACATCCCGCCCATCAGTGTAGCAAGGCTCCCATTTCTCCATGGCCTGTCCTGCATTTCTGGTTTTGACACTTTTTTCAGCATGGCCCTTTTGACCGATGGGAAGCGAGACTTCTTTGTAGCGCTGACTTGCCTTTCCAGGTGGCTTGGTTGGCCAAAAAGGGCGTATGCGTTTTTTCCTGAATATATTCAGGAAAAAACGCATACGCCCTTTTTGGCCAAGGGCATCATTGTCAACGTTTTGCCGCTTTTCATGTGCTTTAAAGGCGATTCGTATCTACCTCCTGAAATCTGTTTCCTGCAATTCTGCCTTGATTTCAAATCCTCTTCTTTGCCTTCCCTCAATATATTTGTGGACGAGAGTTATCATTTATAACTCTGCAGGTTTGTGAATTGCAGTGCCCTGAACCTCCATTTTACAACTCGTTTTTATGGGAGCTGGCCGCAAAATCGCAGAATGGCTTCAGGCCCTGTTCTGGTTCCGGGGGGCAGGCTGAGCCTGTGGTTAATTCTTCTTTCTGATGGGAAAATAGAGTGACCTGTGCCTGTCCCAACACCAAGAGCTAGTCTCTCGTTGGTTCCACGTCTTCCCGTTTATCCTCAGGACAAATTGCAACCTGCATGGAACAGGAGGTTAAAGGTGCTGATGCTCCAAGTAGGGAGCTTGCTAGTAAAGCGGCTGGAATGGCGAACCCGGGCACAAGGAGTTGAGAAATGAGGTGCGTTTTAGAAACCTTTCCCCATCACACGGTGTACCATCTTCTGGGTTTCTCATGCATGTTTTTGATGTAGGAAGATGCCCTTGAACCTGGAGATTTGGGACCCATGCGATGGGTACCACGCAGTATTCCTTTAAAGGGTCTGCGTTTGCTCACCCAACCTCACCAAACCTCTCAGCCCCAAGAGTGTCCACCCTTATGTCTCATCCAGCTGTGCGTCTAGATATGGTCAATCCAGGTTGCATCACAGCCCCTGAACGCATTGTGTAAGAATTTCTCTCTCTTTCACTGTCTTTGTTTCATGGGTGTTTCAAAGTAATTTATTTTTATAATGGGGTTTAGCTGCTTTTCACTGCTGTGTTTATGCCGCTTTACACCCACTTGACACACTAACAGAGAGATATCAATACATAGGTTTTACGATTATTATTAGTCAGATATATTCTTGTGCGGTGAATAGGGCGTGTTGAGTCCAGTTCTCTGAGCAAGGAGTAGGTCTTGTCTATTACATATTGGGTTTACGGAACGGTATCTGAGCTAATTTGATACCCTTGTTTTATGTATCACCCCACCTCACCTTTCCCGTTAAGCAGCCATAGTGTGTTTTCTGCATGTGTGACTCTGTTCTGTTTTGTAATTCAGTTCAAGTGTAACGGTTTTTACATTCCCTCTATCAGTGATACCTTATGAGAAGTGTCCTTTTCTGTGTGACTTATTTCACTTAGAATCGTCGTACCTAAATCCACTCATCATGCTGCTACTAACCTTACGACATTGATTTCATGGCTGAGTGATATTCCATTGTACATAAGGACCACAACTTCTTTATCCATTTTTCTCTTTCCTGGGATATTTAAGGTGGAATGAAGTGGAGGTCCTGGTCAACAGAGCAGCCCTAAACTTTGGGGTGCTTGTGTCTTGCTGATTTTTAATTTTCCCAATTTATACCCCCATGAGTGGAAGTGCCCTATGCTCTCTAAGCTGTGTTTTTCAGATGTATCAGGACTCACCGGACACTTCTCCGGAGTGGCTCTTGGCAATTTACATCCCGCCCATCAGTGTAGCAAGGCTCCCATTTTCCATGGCCGGTCCTGCATTTCTGGTTTTGACACTTTTTTCAGCATGGCCCTTTTGACCGATGGGAAGCGAGACTTCTTTGTAGCGCTGATTTGCCTTTCCAGGTTGCTTGGTTGGCCAAAAAGGGCGTATGCGTTTTTTCCTGAATATATTCAGGAAAAAACGCATACGCCCTTTTTGGCCAAGGGCATCATTGTCAACGTTTTGCCGCTTTTCATGTGCTTTAAAGGCGATTCGTATCTACCTCCTGAAATCTGTTTCCTGCAATTCTGCCTTGATTTCAAATCCTCTTCTTTGCCTTCCCTCAATATATTTGTGGACGAGAGTTATCATTTATAACTCTGCAGGTTTGTGAATTGCAGTGCCCTGAACCTCCATTTTACAACTCGTTTTTATGGGAGCTGGCCGCAAAATCGCAGAATGGCTTCAGGCCCTGTTCTGGTTCCGGGGGGCAGGCTGAGCCTGTGGTTAATTCTTCTTTCTGATGGGAAAATAGAGTGACCTGTGCCTGTCCCAACACCAAGAGCTAGTCTCTCGTTGGTTCCACGTCTTCCCGTTTATCCTCAGGACAAATTGCAACCTGTATGGAACAGGAGGTTAAAGGTGCTGATGCTCCAAGTAGGGAGCTTGCTAGTAAAGCGGCTGGAATGGCGAACCCGGGCACAAGGAGATGAGAAATGAGGTGCGTTTTAGAAACCTTTCCCCATCACACGGTGTACCATCTTCTGGGTTTCTCATGCATGTTTTTGATGTAGGAAGATGCCCTTGAACCTGGAGATTTGGGACCCATGCGATGGGTACCACGCAGTATTCCTTTAAAGGGTCTGCGTTTGCTCACCCAACCTCACCAAACCTCTCAGCCCCAAGAGTGTCCACCCTTATGTCTCATCCAGCTGTGCGTCTAGATATGGTCAATCCAGGTTGCATCACAGCCCCTGAACGCATTGTGTAAGAATTTCTCTCTCTTTCACTGTCTTTGTTTCATGGGTGTTTCAAAGTAATTTATTTTTATAATGGGGTTTAGCTGCTTTTCACTGCTGTGTTTATGCCGCTTTACACCCACTTGACACACTAACAGAGAGATATCAATACATAGGTTTTACGATTATTATTAGTCAGATATATTCTTGTGCGGTGAATAGGGCGTGTTGAGTCCAGTTCTCTGAGCAAGGAGTAGGTCTTGTCTATTACATATTGGGTTTATGGAACGGTATCTGAGCTAATTTGATACCCTTGTTTTATGTATCACCCCACCTCACCTTTCCCGTTAAGCAGCCATAGTGTGTTTTCTGCATGTGTGACTCTGTTCTGTTTTGTAATTCAGTTCAAGTGTAACGGTTTTTACATTCCCTCTATCAGTGATACCTTATGAGAAGTGTCCTTTTCTGTGTGACTTATTTCACTTAGAATCGTCGTACCTAAATCCACTCATCATGCTGCTACTAACCTTACGACATTGATTTCCTGGCTGAGTGATATTCCAATGTACATAAGGACCACAACTTCTTTATCCATTTTTCTCTTTCCTGGGACATTTAAGGTGGAATGAAGTGGAGGTCCTGGTCAACAGAGCAGCCCTCAACTTTGGGGTGCTTGTGTCTTGCTGATTTTTAATTTTCCCAATTTATACCCCCATGAGTGGAAGTGCCCTATGCTCTCTAAGCTGTGTTTTTCAGATGTTTCAGGACTCACCGGACACTTCTCCAGAGTGGCTCTTGGCAATTTACATCCCGCCCATCAGTGTAGCAAGGCTCCCATTTCTCCATGGCCTGTCCTGCATTTCTGGTTTTGACACTTTTTTCAGCATGGCCCTTTTGACCGATGGGAAGCGAGACTTCTTTGTAGCGCTGATTTGCCTTTCCAGGTTCCTTGGTTGGCCAAAAAGGGCGTATGCGTTTTTTCCTGAATATATTCAGGAAAAAACGCATACGCCCTTTTTGGCCAAGGGCATCATTGTCAACGTTTTGCCGCTTTTCATGTGCTTTAAAGGCGATTCGTATCTACCTCCTGAAATCTGTTTCCTGCAATTCTGCCTTGATTTCAAATCCTCTTCTTTGCCTTCCCTCAATATATTTGTGGACGACAGTTATCATTTATAACTCTGCAGGTTTGTGAATTGCAGTGCCCTGAACCTCCATTTTACAACTCGTTTTTATGGGAGCTGGCCGCAAATTCGCAGAATGGCTTCAGGCCCTGTTCTGGTTCCGGTGGGCAGGCTGAGCCTGTGGTTAATTCTTCTTTCTGATGGGAAAATAGAGTGACCTGTGCCTGTCCCAACACCAAGAGCTAGTCTCTCGTTGGTTCCACGTCTTCCCGTTTATCCTCAGGACAAATTGCAACCTGCATGGAACAGGAGGTTAAAGGTGCTGATGCTCCAAGTAGGGAGCTTGCTAGTAAAGCGGCTGGAATGGCGAACCCGGGCACAAGGAGTTGAGAAATGAGGTGCGTTTTAGAAACCTTTCCCCATCACACGGTGTACCATCTTCTGGGTTTCTCATGCATGTTTTTGATGTAGGAAGATGCCCTTGAACCTGGAGATTTGGGACCCATGCGATGGGTACCACGCAGTATTCCTTTAAAGGGTCTGCGTTTGCTCACCCAACCTCACCAAACCTCTCAGCCCCAAGAGTGTCCACCCTTATGTCTCATCCAGCTGTGCGTCTAGATATGGTCAATCCAGGTTGCATCACAGCCCCTGAACGCATTGTGTAAGAATTTCTCTCTCTTTCACTGTCTTTGTTTCATGGGTGTTTCAAAGTAATTTATTTTTATAATGGGGTTTAGCTGCTTTTCACTGCTGTGTTTATGCCGCTTTACACCCACTTGACACACTAACAGAGAGATATCAATACATAGGTTTTACGATTATTATTAGTCAGATATATTCTTGTGCGGTGAATAGGGCGTGTTGAGTCCAGTTCTCTGAGCAAGGAGTAGGTCTTGTCTATTACATATTGGGTTTATGGAACGGTATCTGAGCTAATTTGATACCCTTGTTTTATGTATCACCCCACCTCACCTTTCCCGTTAAGCAGCCATAGTGTGTTTTCTGCATGTGTGACTCTGTTCTGTTTTGTAATTCAGTTCAAGTGTAACGGTTTTTACATTCCCTCTATCAGTGATACCTTATGAGAAGTGTCCTTTTCTGTGTGACTTATTTCACTTAGAATCGTCGTACCTAAATCCACTCATCATGCTGCTACTAACCTTACGACATTGATTTCATGGCTGAGTGATATTCCATTGTACATAAGGACCACAACTTCTTTATCCATTTTTCTCTTTCCTGGGATATTTAAGGTGGAATGAAGTGGAGGTCCTGGTCAACAGAGCAGCCCTAAATTTTGGGGTGCTTGTGTCTTGCTGATTTTTAATTTTCCCAAATTATACCCCCATGAGTGGAAGTGCCCTATGCTCTCTAAGCTGTGTTTTTCAGATGTTTCAGGACTCACCGGACACTTCTCCGGAGTGGCTTTTGGCAATTTACATCCCGCCCATCAGTGTAGCAAGGCTCCCATTTCTCCATGGCCTGTCCTGCCTTTCTGGTTTTGACACTTTTTTCAGCATGGCCCTTTTGACCGATGGGAAGCGAGACTTATTTGTAGCGCTGATTTGCCTTTCCAGGTTGCTTGGTTGGCCAAAAAGGGCGTATGCGTTTTTTCCTGAATATATTCAGGAAAAAACGCATACGCCCTTTTTGGCCAAGGGCATCATTGTCAACGTTTTGCCGCTTTTCATGTGCTTTAAAGGCGATTCGTATCTACCTCCTGAAATCTGTTTCCTGCAATTCTGCCTTGATTTCAAATCCTCTTCTTTGCCTTCCCTCTATATATTTGTGGACGAGAGTTATCATTAATAACTCTGCAGGTTTGTGAATTGCAGTGCCCTGAACCTCCATTTTACAACTCGTTTTTATGGGAGCTGGCCACAAAATCGCAGAATGGCTTCAGGCCCTGTTCTGGTTCCGGGGGGCAGGCTGAGCCTGTGGTTAATTCTTCTTTCTGATGGGAAAATAGAGTGACCTGTGCCTGTCCCAACACCAAGAGCTAGTCTCGTTGGTTCCACGTCTTCCCGTTTATCCTCAGGACAAATTGCAACCTGTATGGAACAGGAGGTTAAAGGTGCTGATGCTCCAAGTAGGGAGCTTGCTAGTAAAGCGGCTGGAATGGCGAACCCGGGCACAAGGAGATGAGAAATGAGGTGCGTTTTTGAAACCTTTCCCCATCACACGGTGTACCATCTTCTGGGTTTCTCATGCATGTTTTTGATGTAGGAAGATGCCCTTGAACCTGGAGATTTGGGACCCATGCGATGGGTACCACGCAGTATTCCTTTAAAGGGTCTGCGTTTGCTCACCCAACCTCACCAAACCTCTCAGCCCCAAGAGTGTCCACCCTTATGTCTCATCCAGCTGTGCGTCTAGATATGGTCAATCCAGGTTGCATCACAGCTCCTGAACGCATTGTGTAAGAATTTCTCTCTCTTTCACTGTCTTTGTTTCATGGGTGTTTCAAAGTAATTTATTTTTATAATGGGGTTTAGCTGCTTTTCACTGCTGTGTTTATGCCGCTTTACACCCACTTGACACACTAACAGAGAGATATCAATACATAGGTTTTACGATTATTATTAGTCAGATATATTCTTGTGCGGTGAATAGGGCGTGTTGAGTCCAGTTCTCTGAGCAAGGAGTAGGTCTTGTCTATTACATATTGGGTTTATGGAACGGTATCTGAGCTAATTTGATACCCTTGTTTTATGTATCACCCCACCTCACCTTTCCCGTTAAGCAGCCATAGTGTGTTTTCTGCATGTGTGACTCTGTTCTGTTTTGTAATTCAGTTCAAGTGTAACGGTTTTTACATTCCCTCTATCAGTGATACCTTATGAGAAGTGTCCTTTTCTGTGTGACTTATTTCACTTAGAATCGTCGTACCTAAATCCACTCATCATGCTGCTACTTACCTTACGACATTGATTTCATGGCTGAGTGATATTCCATTGTACATAAGGACCACAACTTCTTTATCCATTTTTCTCTTTCCTGGGATATTTAAGGTGGAATGAAGTGGAGGTCCTGGTCAACAGAGCAGCCCTAAACTTTGGGGTGCTTGTGTCTTGCTGATTTTTAATTTTCCCAATTTATACCCCCATGAGTGGAAGTGCCCTATGCTCTCTAAGCTGTGTTTTTCAGATGTTTCAGGACTCACCGGACACTTCTCCAGAGTGGCTCCTGGCAATTTACATCCCGCCCATCAGTGTAGCAAGGCTCCCATTTCTCCATGGCCTGTCCTGCATTTCTGGTTTTGACACTTTTTTCAGCATGGCCCTTTTGACCGATGGGAAGCGAGACTTCTTTGTAGCGCTGATTTGCCTTTCCAGGTTGCTTGGTTGGCCAAAAAGGGCGTATGCGTTTTTTCCTGAATATATTCAGGAAAAAACGCATACGCCCTTTTTGGCCAAGGGCATCATTGTCAACGTTTTGCCGCTTTTTATGTGCTTTAAAGGCGATTCGAATCTACCTCCTGAAATCTGTTTCCTGCAATTCTGCCTTGATTTCAAATCCTCTTCTTTGCCTTCCCTCAATATATTTGTGGACGAGAGTTATCATTAATAACTCTGCAGGTTTGTGAATTGCAGTGCCCTGAACCTCCATTTTACAACTCGTTTTTATGGGAGCTGGCCGCAAAATCGCAGAATGGCTTCAGGTCCTGTTCTGGTTCTGGGGGGCAGGCTGAGCCTGTGGTTAATTCTTCTTTCTGATGGGAAAATAGAGTGACCTGTGCCTGTCCCAACACCAAGAGCTAGTCTCTCGTTGGTTCCACGTCTTCCCGTTTATCCTCAGGACAAATTGCAACCTGTATGGAACAGGAGGTTAAAGGTGCTGATGCTCCAAGTAGGGAGCTTGCTAGTAAAGCGGCTGGAATGGCGAACCCGGGCACAAGGAGATGAGAAATGAGGTGCGTTTTAGAAACCTTTCCCCATCACACGGTGTACCATCTTCTGGGTTTCTCATGCATGTTTTTGATGTAGGAAGATGCCCTTGAACCTGGAGATTTGGGACCCATGCGATGGGTACCACGCAGTATTCCTTTAAAGGGTCTGCGTTTGCTCACCCAACCTCACCAAACCTCTCAGCCCCAAGAGTGTCCACCCTTATGTCTCATCCAGCTGTGCGTCTAGATATGGTCAATCCAGGTTGCATCACAGCCCCTGAACGCATTGTGTAAGAATTTCTCTCTCTTTCACTGTCTTTGTTTCATGGGTGTTTCAAAGTAATTTATTTTTATAATGGGGTTTAGCTGCTTTTCACTGCTGTGTTTATGCCGCTTTACACCCACTTGACACACTAACAGAGAGATATCAATACATAGGTTTTACGATTATTATTAGTCAGATATATTCTTGTGCGGTGAATAGGGCGTGTTGAGTCCAGTTCTCTGAGCAAGGAGTAGGTCTTGTCTATTACATATTGGGTTTATGGAACGGTATCTGAGCTAATTTGATACCCTTGTTTTATGTATCACCCCACCTCACCTTTCCCGTTAAGCAGCCATAGTGTGTTTTCTGCATGTGTGACTCTGTTCTGTTTTGTAATTCAGTTCAAGTGTAACGGTTTTTACATTCCCTCTATCAGTGATACCTTATGAGAAGTGTCCTTTTCTGTGTGACTTATTTCACTTAGAATCGTCGTACCTAAATCCACTCATCATGCTGCTACTAACCTTACGACATTGATTTCCTGGCTGAGTGATATTCCAATGTACATAAGGACCACAACTTCTTTATCCATTTTTCTCTTTCCTGGGACATTTAAGGTGGAATGAAGTGGAGGTCCTGGTCAACAGAGCAGCCCTAAACTTTGGGGTGCTTGTGTCTTGCTGATTTTTAATTTTCCCAATTTATACCCCCATGAGTGGAAGTGCCCTATGCTCTCTAAGCTGTGTTTTTCAGATGTTTCAGGACTCACCGGACACTTCTCCAGAGTGGCTCCTGGCAATTTACATCCCGCCCATCAGTGTAGCAAGGCTCCCATTTCTCCATGGCCTGTCCTGCATTTCTGGTTTTGACACTTTTTTCAGCATGGCCCTTTTGACCGATGGGAAGCGAGACTTCTTTGTAGCGCTGATTTGCCTTTCCAGGTTGCTTGGTTGGCCAAAAAGGGCGTATGCGTTTTTTCCTGAATATATTCAGGAAAAAACGCATACGCCCTTTTTGGCCAAGGGCATCATTGTCAACGTTTTGCCGCTTTTTATGTGCTTTAAAGGCGATTCGAATCTACCTCCTGAAATCTGTTTCCTGCAATTCTGCCTTGATTTCAAATCCTCTTCTTTGCCTTCCCTCAATATATTTGTGGACGAGAGTTATCATTAATAACTCTGCAGGTTTGTGAATTGCAGTGCCCTGAACCTCCATTTTACAACTCGTTTTTATGGGAGCTGGCCGCAAAATCGCAGAATGGCTTCAGGTCCTGTTCTGGTTCTGGGGGGCAGGCTGAGCCTGTGGTTAATTCTTCTTTCTGATGGGAAAATAGAGTGACCTGTGCCTGTCCCAACACCAAGAGCTAGTCTCTCGTTGGTTCCACGTCTTCCCGTTTATCCTCAGGACAAATTGCAACCTGTATGGAACAGGAGGTTAAAGGTGCTGATGCTCCAAGTAGGGAGCTTGCTAGTAAAGCGGCTGGAATGGCGAACCCGGGCACAAGGAGATGAGAAATGAGGTGCGTTTTAGAAACCTTTCCCCATCACACGGTGTACCATCTTCTGGGTTTCTCATGCATGTTTTTGATGTAGGAAGATGCCCTTGAACCTGGAGATTTGGGACCCATGCGATGGGTACCACGCAGTATTCCTTTAAAGGGTCTGCGTTTGCTCACCCAACCTCACCAAACCTCTCAGCCCCAAGAGTGTCCACCCTTATGTCTCATCCAGCTGTGCGTCTAGATATGGTCAATCCAGGTTGCATCACAGCCCCTGAACGCATTGTGTAAGAATTTCTCTCTCTTTCACTGTCTTTGTTTCATGGGTGTTTCAAAGTAATTTATTTTTATAATGGGGTTTAGCTGCTTTTCACTGCTGTGTTTATGCCGCTTTACACCCACTTGACACACTAACAGAGAGATATCAATACATAGGTTTTACGATTATTATTAGTCAGATATATTCTTGTGCGGTGAATAGGGCGTGTTGAGTCCAGTTCTCTGAGCAAGGAGTAGGTCTTGTCTATTACATATTGGGTTTATGGAACGGTATCTGAGCTAATTTGATACCCTTGTTTTATGTATCACCCCACCTCACCTTTCCCGTTAAGCAGCCATAGTGTGTTTTCTGCATGTGTGACTCTGTTCTGTTTTGTAATTCAGTTCAAGTGTAACGGTTTTTACATTCCCTCTATCAGTGATACCTTATGAGAAGTGTCCTTTTCTGTGTGACTTATTTCACTTAGAATCGTCGTACCTAAATCCACTCATCATGCTGCTACTAACCTTACGACATTGATTTCCTGGCTGAGTGATATTCCAATGTACATAAGGACCACAACTTCTTTATCCATTTTTCTCTTTCCTGGGACATTTAAGGTGGAATGAAGTGGAGGTCCTGGTCAACAGAGCAGCCCTAAACTTTGGGGTGCTTGTGTCTTGCTGATTTTTAATTTTCCCAATTCATACCCCCATGAGTGGAAGTGCCCTATGCTCTCTAAGCTGTGTTTTTCAGATGTTTCAGGACTCACCGGACACTTCTCCAGAGTGGCTCTTGGCAATTTACATCCCGCCCATCAGTGTAGCAAGGCTCCCATTTCTCCATGGCCTGTCCTGCATTTCTGGTTTTGACACTTTTTTCAGCATGGCCCTTTTGACCGATGGGAAGCGAGACTTCTTTGTAGCGCTGACTTGCCTTTCCAGGTGGCTTGGTTGGCCAAAAAGGGCGTATGCGTTTTTTCCTGAATATATTCAGGAAAAAACGCATACGCCCTTTTTGGCCAAGGGCATCATTGTCAACGTTTTGCCGCTTTTCATGTGCTTTAAAGGCGATTCGTATCTACCTCCTGAAATCTGTTTCCTGCAATTCTGCCTTGATTTCAAATCCTCTTCTTTGCCTTCCCTCAATATATTTGTGGACGAGAGTTATCATTTATAACTCTGCAGGTTTGTGAATTGCAGTGCCCTGAACCTCCATTTTACAACTCGTTTTTATGGGAGCTGGCCGCAAAATCGCAGAATGGCTTCAGGCCCTGTTCTGGTTCCGGGGGGCAGGCTGAGCCTGTGGTTAATTCTTCTTTCTGATGGGAAAATAGAGTGACCTGTGCCTGTCCCAACACCAAGAGCTAGTCTCTCGTTGGTTCCACGTCTTCCCGTTTATCCTCAGGACAAATTGCAACCTGTATGGAACAGGAGGTTAAAGGTGCTGATGCTCCAAGTAGGGAGCTTGCTAGTAAAGCGGCTGGAATGGCGAACCCGGGCACAAGGAGATGAGAAATGAGGTGCGTTTTAGAAACCTTTCCCCATCACACGGTGTACCATCTTCTGGGTTTCTCATGCATGTTTTTGATGTAGGAAGATGCCCTTGAACCTGGAGATTTGGGACCCATGCGATGGGTACCACGCAGTATTCCTTTAAAGGGTCTGCGTTTGCTCACCCAACCTCACCAAACCTCTCAGCCCCAAGAGTGTCCACCCTTATGTCTCATCCAGCTGTGCGTCTAGATATGGTCAATCCAGGTTGCATCACAGCCCCTGAACGCATTGTGTAAGAATTTCTCTCTCTTTCACTGTCTTTGTTTCATGGGTGTTTCAAAGTAATTTATTTTTATAATGGGGTTTAGCTGCTTTTCACTGCTGTGTTTATGCCGCTTTACACCCACTTGACACACTAACAGAGAGATATCAATACATAGGTTTTACGATTATTATTAGTCAGATATATTCTTGTGCGGTGAATAGGGCGTGTTGAGTCCAGTTCTCTGAGCAAGGAGTCGGTCTGGTCTATTACATATTGGGTTTATGGAACGGTATCTGAGCTAATTTGATACCCTTGTTTTATGTATCACCCCACCTCACCTTTCCCGTTAAGCAGCCATAGTGTGTTTTCTGCATGTGTGACTCTGTTCTGTTTTGTAATTCAGTTCAAGTGTAACGGTTTTTACATTCCCTCTATCAGTGATACCTTATGAGAAGTGTCCTTTTCTGTGTGACTTATTTCACTTAGAATCGTCGTACCTAAATCCACTCATCATGCTGCTACTTACCTTACGACATTGATTTCCTGGCTGAGTGATATTCCAATGTACATAAGGACCACAACTTCTTTATCCATTTTTCTCTTTCCTGGGATATTTAAGGTGGAATGAAGTGGAGGTCCTGGTCAACAGAGCAGCCCTAAACTTTGGGGTGCTTGTGTCTTGCTGATTTTTAATTTTCCCAATTTATACCCCCATGAGTGGAAGTGCCCTATGCTCTCTAAGCTGTGTTTTTCAGATGTTTCAGGACTCACCGGACACTTCTCCAGAGTGGCTCCTGGCAATTTACATCCCGCCCATCAGTGTAGCAAGGCTCCCATTTCTCCATGGCCTGTCCTGCATTTCTGGTTTTGACACTTTTTTCAGCATGGCCCTTTTGACCGATGGGAAGCGAGACTTCTTTGTAGCGCTGATTTGCCTTTCCAGGTTGCTTGGTTGGCCAAAAAGGGCGTATGCGTTTTTTCCTGAATATATTCAGGAAAAAACGCATACGCCCTTTTTGGCCAAGGGCATCATTGTCAACGTTTTGCCGCTTTTCATGTGCTTTAAAGGCGATTCGTATCTACCTCCTGAAATCTGTTTCCTGCAATTCTGCCTTGATTTCAAATCCTCTTCTTTGCCTTCCCTCTATATATTTGTGGACGAGAGTTATCATTAATAACTCTGCAGGTTTGTGAATTGCAGTGCCCTGAACCTCCATTTTACAACTCGTTTTTATGGGAGCTGGCCGCAAAATCGCAGAATGGCTTCAGGCCCTGTTCTGGTTCCGGGGGGCAGGCTGAGCCTGTGGTTAATTCTTCTTTCTGATGGGAAAATAGAGTGACCTGTGCCTGTCCCAACACCAAGAGCTAGTCTCGTTGGTTCCACGTCTTCCCGTTTATCCTCAGGACAAATTGCAACCTGTATGGAACAGGAGGTTAAAGGTGCTGATGCTCCAAGTAGGGAGCTTGCTAGTAAAGCGGCTGGAATGGCGAACCCGGGCACAAGGAGATGAGAAATGAGGTGCGTTTTTGAAACCTTTCCCCATCACACGGTGTACCATCTTCTGGGTTTCTCATGCATGTTTTTGATGTAGGAAGATGCCCTTGAACCTGGAGATTTGGGACCCATGCGATGGGTACCACGCAGTATTCCTTTAAAGGGTCTGCGTTTGCTCACCCAACCTCACCAAACCTCTCAGCCCCAAGAGTGTCCACCCTTATGTCTCATCCAGCTGTGCGTCTAGATATGGTCAATCCAGGTTGCATCACAGCTCCTGAACGCATTGTGTAAGAATTTCTCTCTCTTTCACTGTCTTTGTTTCATGGGTGTTTCAAAGTAATTTATTTTTATAATGGGGTTTAGCTGCTTTTCACTGCTGTGTTTATGCCGCTTTACACCCACTTGACACACTAACAGAGAGATATCAATACATAGGTTTTACGATTATTATTAGTCATATATATTCTTGTGCGGTGAATAGGGCGTGTTGAGTCCAGTTCTCTGAGCAAGGAGTAGGTCTTGTCTATTACATATTGGGTTTATGGAACGGTATCTGAGCTAATTTGATACCCTTGTTTTATGTATCACCCCACCTCACCTTTCCCGTTAAGCAGCCATAGTGTGTTTTCTGCATGTGTGACTCTGTTCTGTTTTGTAATTCAGTTCAAGTGTAACGGTTTTTACATTCCCTCTATCAGTGATACCTTATGAGAAGTGTCCTTTTCTGTGTGACTTATTTCACTTAGAATCGTCGTACCTAAATCCACTCATCATGCTGCTACTAACCTTACGACATTGATTTCATGGCTGAGTGGTATTCCATTGTACATAAGGACCACAACTTCTTTATCCATTTTTCTCTTTCCTGGGATATTTAAGGTGGAATGAAGTGGAGGTCCTGGTCAACAGAGCAGCCCTAAACTTTGGGGTGCTTGTGTCTTGCTGATTTTTAATTTTCCCAATTTATACCCCCATGAGTGGAAGTGCCCTATGCTCTCTAAGCTGTGTTTTTCAGATGTTTCAGGACTCACCGGACACTTCTCCGGAGTGGCTCTTGGCAATTTACATCCCGCCCATCAGTGTAGCAAGGCTCCCATTTCTCCATGGCCTGTCCTGCATTTCTGGTTTTGACACATTTTTCAGCATGGCCCTTTTGACCGATGGGAAGCGAGACTTCTTTGTAGCGCTGATTTGCCTTTCCAGGTTCCTTGGTTGGCCAAAAAGGGCGTATGCGATTTTTCCTGAATATATTCAGGAAAAAACGCATACGCCCTTTTTGGCCAAGGGCATCATTGTCAACGTTTTGCCGCTTTTCATGTGCTTTAAAGGCGATTCGTATCTACCTCCTGAAATCTGTTTCCTCCAATTCTGCCTTGATTTCAAATCCTCTTCTTTGCCTTCCCTCAATATATTTGTGGACGAGAGTTATCATTAATAACTCTGCAGGTTTGTGAATTGCAGTGCCCTGAACCTCCATTTTACAACTCGTTTTTATGGGAGCTGGCGGCAAAATCGCAGAATGGCTTCAGGCCCTGTTCTGGTTCCGGGGGGCAGGCTGAGCCTGTGGTTAATTCTTCTTTCTGATGGGAAAATAGAGTGACCTGTGCCTGTCCCAACACCAAGAGCTAGTCTCTCGTTGGTTCCACGTCTTCCCGTTTATCCTCAGGACAAATTGCAACCCGTATGGAACAGGAGGTTAAAGGTGCTGATGCTCCAAGTAGGGAGCTTGCTAGTAAAGCGGCTGGAATGGCGAACCCGGGCACAAGGAGATGAGAAATGAGGTGCGTTTTAGAAACCTTTCCCCATCACACGGTGTACCATCTTCTGGGTTTCTCATGCATGTTTTTGATGTAGGAAGATGCCCTTGAACCTGGAGATTTGGGACCCATGCGATGGGTACCACGCAGTATTCCTTTAAAGGGTCTGCGTTTGCTCACCCAACCTCACCAAACCTCTCAGCCCCAAGAGTGTCCACCCTTATGTCTCATCCAGCTGTGCGTCTAGATATGGTCAATCCAGGTTGCATCACAGCCCCTGAACGCATTGTGTAAGAATTTCTCTCTCTTTCACTGTCTTTGTTTCATGGGTGTTTCAAAGTAATTTATTTTTATAATGGGGTTTAGCTGCTTTTCACTGCTGTGTTTATGCCGCTTTACACCCACTTGACACACTAACAGAGAGATATCAATACATAGGTTTTACGATTATTATTAGTCAGATATATTCTTGTGCGGTGAATAGGGCGTGTTGAGTCCAGTTCTCTGAGCAAGGAGTAGGTCTTGTCTATTACATATTGGGTTTATGGAACGGTATCTGAGCTAATTTGATACCCTTGTTTTATGTATCACCCCACCTCACCTTTCCCGTTAAGCAGCCATAGTGTGTTTTCTGCATGTGTGACTCTGTTCTGTTTTGTAATTCAGTTCAAGTGTAACGGTTTTTACATTCCCTCTATCAGTGATACCTTATGAGAAGTGTCCTTTTCTGTGTGACTTATTTCACTTAGAATCGTCGTACCTAAATCCACTCATCATGCTGCTACTAACCTTACGACATTGATTTCATGGCTGAGTGATATTCCATTGTACATAAGGACCACAACTTCTTTATCCATTTTTCTCTTTCCTGGGATATTTAAGGTGGAATGAAGTGGAGGTCCTGGTCAACAGAGCAGCCCTAAACTTTGGGGTGCTTGTGTCTTGCTGATTTTTAATTTTCCCAATTTATACCCCCATGAGTGGAAGTGCCCTATGCTCTCTAAGCTGTGTTTTTCAGATGTTTCAGGACTCACCGTACACTTCTCCGGAGTGGCTGTTGGCAATTTACATCCCGCCCATCAGTGTAGCAAGGCTCCCATTTCTCCATGGCCTGTCCTGCATTTCTGGTTTTGACACTTTTTTCAGCATGGCCCTTTTGACCGATGGGAAGCGAGACTTCTTTGTAGCGCTGATTTGCCTTTCCAGGTGGCTTGGTTGGCCAAAAAGGGCGTATGCGTTTTTTCCTGAATATATTCAGGAAAAAACGCATACGCCCTTTTTAGCCAAGGGCATCATTGTCAACGTTTTGCCGCTTTTCATGTGCTTTAAAGGCGATTCGTATCTACCTCCTGAAATCTGTTTCCTGCAATTCTGCCTTGATTTCAAATCCTCTTCTTTGCCTTCCCTCAATATATTTGTGGACGGGAGTTATCATTTATAACTCTGCAGGTTTGTGAATTGCAGTGCCCTGAACCTCCATTTTACAACTCGTTTTTATGGGAGCTGGCCGCAAAATCACAGAATGGCTTCAGGCCCTGTTCTGGTTCCGGGGGGCAGGCTGAGCCTGTGGTTAATTCTTCTTTCTGATGGGAAAATAGAGTGACCTGTGCCTGTCCCAACACCAAGAGCTAGTCTCTCGTTGGTTCCACGTCTTCCCGTTTATCCTCAGGACAAATTGCAACCTGCATGGAACAGGAGGTTAAAGGTGCTGATGCTCCAAGTAGGGAGCTTGCTAGTAAAGCGGCTGGAATGGCGAACCCGGGCACAAGGAGATGAGAAATGAGGTGCGTTTTAGAAACCTTTCCCCATCACACGGTGTACCATCTTCTGGGTTTCTCATGCATGTTTTTGATGTAGGAAGATGCCCTTGAACCTGGAGATTTGGGACCCATGCGATGGGTACCACGCAGTATTCCTTTAAAGGGTCTGCGTTTGCTCACCCAACCTCACCAAACCTCTCAGCCCCAAGAGTGTCCACCCTTATGTCTCATCCAGCTGTGCGTCTAGATATGGTCAATCCAGGTTGCATCACAGCCCCTGAACGCATTGTGTAAGAATTTCTCTCTCTTTCACTGTCTTTGTTTCATGGGTGTTTCAAAGTAATTTATTTTTATAATGGGGTTTAGCTGCTTTTCACTGCTGTGTTTATGCCGCTTTACACCCACTTGACACACTAACAGAGAGATATCAATACATAGGTTTTACGATTATTATTAGTCAGATATATTCTTGTGCGGTGAATAGGGCGTGTTGAGTCCAGTTCTCTGAGCCAGGAGTAGGTCTTGTCTATTACATATTGGGTTTATGGAACGGTATCTGAGCTAATTTGATACCCTTGTTTTATGTATCACCCCACCTCACCTTTCCCGTTAAGCAGCCATAGTGTGTTTTCTGCATGTGTGACTCTGTTCTGTTTTGTAATTCAGTTCAAGTGTAACGGTTTTTACATTCCCTCTATCAGTGATACCTTATGAGAAGTGTCCTTTTCTGTGTGACTTATTTCACTTAGAATCGTCGTACCTAAATCCACTCATCATGCTGCTACTAACCTTACGACATTGATTTCATGGCTGAGTGATATTCCATTGTACATAAGGACCACAACTTCTTTATCCATTTTTCTCTTTCCTGGGATATTTAAGGTGGAATGAAGTGGAGGTCCTGGTCAACAGAGCAGCCCTAAATTTTGGGGTGCTTGTGTCTTGCTGATTTTTAATTTTCCCAAATTATACCCCCATGAGTGGAAGTGCCCTATGCTCTCTAAGCTGTGTTTTTCAGATGTTTCAGGACTCACCGGACACTTCTCCGGAGTGGCTTTTGGCAATTTACATCCCGCCCATCAGTGTAGCAAGGCTCCCATTTCTCCATGGCCTGTCCTGCCTTTCTGGTTTTGACACTTTTTTCAGCATGGCCCTTTTGACCGATGGGAAGCGAGACTTCTTTGTAGCGCTGATTTGCCTTTCCAGGTTCCTTGGTTGGCCAAAAAGGGCGTATGCGATTTTTCCTGAATATATTCAGGAAAAAACGCATACGCCCTTTTTGGCCAAGGGCATCATTGTCAACGTTTTGCCGCTTTTCATGTGCTTTAAAGGCGATTCGTATCTACCTCCTGAAATCTGTTTCCTCCAATTCTGCCTTGATTTCAAATCCTCTTCTTTGCCTTCCCTCAATATATTTGTGGACGAGAGTTATCATTAATAACTCTGCAGGTTTGTGAATTGCAGTGCCCTGAACCTCCATTTTACAACTCGTTTTTATGGGAGCTGGCCGCAAAATCGCAGAATGGCTTCAGGCCCTGTTCTGGTTCCGGGGGGCAGGCTGAGCCTGTGGTTAATTCTTCTTTCTGATGGGAAAATAGAGTGACCTGTGCCTGTCCCAACACCAAGAGCTAGTCTCTCGTTGGTTCCACGTCTTCCCGTTTATCCTCAGGACAAATTGCAACCTGTATGGAACAGGAGGTTAAAGGTGCTGATGCTCCAAGTAGGGAGCTTGCTAGTAAAGCGGCTGGAATGGCGAACCCGGGCACAAGGAGATGAGAAATGAGGTGCGTTTTAGAAACCTTTCCCCATCACACGGTGTACCATCTTCTGGGTTTCTCATGCATGTTTTTGATGTAGGAAGATGCCCTTGAACCTGGAGATTTGGGACCCATGCGATGGGTACCACGCAGTATTCCTTTAAAGGGTCTGCGTTTGCTCACCCAACCTCACCAAACCTCTCAGCCCCAAGAGTGTCCACCCTTATGTCTCATCCAGCTGTGCGTCTAGATATGGTCAATCCAGGTTGCATCACAGCCCCTGAACGCATTGTGTAAGAATTTCTCTCTCTTTCACTGTCTTTGTTTCATGGGTGTTTCAAAGTAATTTATTTTTATAATGGGGTTTAGCTGCTTTTCACTGCTGTGTTTATGCCGCTTTACACCCACTTGACACACTAACAGAGAGATATCAATACATAGGTTTTACGATTGTTATTAGTCAGATATATTCTTGTGCGGTGAATAGGGCGTGTTGAGTCCAGTTCTCTGAGCAAGGAGTAGGTCTTGTCTATTACATATTGGGTTTATGGAACGGTATCTGAGCTAATTTGATACCCTTGTTTTATGTATCACCCCACCTCACCTTTCCCGTTAAGCAGCCATAGTGTGTTTTCTGCATGTGTGACTCTGTTCTGTTTTGTAATTCAGTTCAAGTGTAACGGTTTTTACATTCCCTCTATCAGTGATACCTTATGAGAAGTGTCCTTTTCTGTGTGACTTATTTCACTTAGAATCGTCGTACCTAAATCCACTCATCATGCTGCTACTAACCTTACGACATTGATTTCATGGCTGAGTGATATTCCATTGTACATAAGGACCACAACTTCTTTATCCATTTTTCTCTTTCCTGGGATATTTAAGGTGGAATGAAGTGGAGGTCCTGGTCAACAGAGCAGCCCTAAACTTTGGGGTGCTTGTGTCTTGCTGATTTTTAATTTTCCCAATTTATACCCCCATGAGTGGAAGTGCCCTATGCTCTCTAAGCTGTGTTTTTCAGATGTTTCAGGACTCACCGTACACTTCTCCGGAGTGGCTGTTGGCAATTTACATCCCGCCCATCAGTGTAGCAAGGCTCCCATTTCTCCATGGCCTGTCCTGCATTTCTGGTTTTGACACTTTTTTCAGCATGGCCCTTTTGACCGATGGGAAGCGAGACTTCTTTGTAGCGCTGATTTGCCTTTCCAGGTGGCTTGGTTGGCCAAAAAGGGCGTATGCGTTTTTTCCTGAATATATTCAGGAAAAAACGCATACGCCCTTTTTGGCCAAGGGCATCATTGTCAACGTTTTGCCGCTTTTCATGTGCTTTAAAGGCGATTCGTATCTACCTCCTGAAATCTGTTTCCTGCAATTCTGCCTTGATTTCAAATCCTCTTCTTTGCCTTCCCTCAATATATTTGTGGACGGGAGTTATCATTTATAACTCTGCAGGTTTGTGAATTGCAGTGCCCTGAACCTCCATTTTACAACTCGTTTTTATGGGAGCTGGCCGCAAAATCACAGAATGGCTTCAGGCCCTGTTCTGGTTCCGGGGGGCAGGCTGAGCCTGTGGTTAATTCTTCTTTCTGATGGGAAAATAGAGTGACCTGTGCCTGTCCCAACACCAAGAGCTAGTCTCTCGTTGGTTCCACGTCTTCCCGTTTATCCTCAGGACAAATTGCAACCTGCATGGAACAGGAGGTTAAAGGTGCTGATGCTCCAAGTAGGGAGCTTGCTAGTAAAGCGGCTGGAATGGCGAACCCGGGCACAAGGAGATGAGAAATGAGGTGCGTTTTAGAAACCTTTCCCCATCACACGGTGTACCATCTTCTGGGTTTCTCATGCATGTTTTTGATGTAGGAAGATGCCCTTGAACCTGGAGATTTGGGACCCATGCGATGGGTACCACGCAGTATTCCTTTAAAGGGTCTGCGTTTGCTCACCCAACCCCACCAAACCTCTCAGCCCCAAGAGTGTCCACCCTTATGTCTCATCCAGCTGTGCGTCTAGATATGGTCAATCCAGGTTGCATCACAGCCCCTGAACGCATTGTGTAAGAATTTCTCTCTCTTTCACTGTCTTTGTTTCATGGGTGTTTCAAAGTAATTTATTTTTATAATGGGGTTTAGCTGCTTTTCACTGCTGTGTTTATGCCGCTTTACACCCACTTGACACACTAACAGAGAGATATCAATACATAGGTTTTACGATTATTATTAGTCAGATATATTCTTGTGCGGTGAATAGGGCGTGTTGAGTCCAGTTCTCTGAGCCAGGAGTAGGTCTTGTCTATTACATATTGGGTTTATGGAACGGTATCTGAGCTAATTTGATACCCTTGTTTTATGTATCACCCCACCTCACCTTTCCCGTTAAGCAGCCATAGTGTGTTTTCTGCATGTGTGACTCTGTTCTGTTTTGTAATTCAGTTCAAGTGTAACGGTTTTTACATTCCCTCTATCAGTGATACCTTATGAGAAGTGTCCTTTTCTGTGTGACTTATTTCACTTAGAATCGTCGTACCTAAATCCACTCATCATGCTGCTACTAACCTTACGACATTGATTTCCTGGCTGAGTGATATTCCATTGTACATAAGGACCACAACTTCTTTATCCATTTTTCTCTTTCCTGGGATATTTAAGGTGGAATGAAGTGGAGGTCCTGGTCAACAGAGCAGCCCTAAACTTTGGGGTGCTTCTGTCTTGCTGATTTTTAATTTTCCCAATTTATACCCCCATGAGTGGAAGTGCCCTATGCTCTCTAAGCTGTGTTTTTCAGATGTATCAGGACTCACCGGACACTTCTCCGGAGTGGCTCTTGGCAATTTACATCCCGCCCATCAGTGTAGCAAGGCTCCCATTTCTCCATGGCCGGTCCTGCATTTCTGGTTTTGACACTTTTTTCAGCATGGCCCTTTTGACCGATGGGAAGCGAGACTTCTTTGTAGCGCTGATTTGCCTTTCCAGGTTGCTTGGTTGGCCAAAAAGGGCGTATGCGTTTTTTCCTGAATATATTCAGGAAAAAACGCATACGCCCTTTTTGGCCAAGGGCATCATTGTCAACGTTTTGCCGCTTTTCATGTGCTTTAAAGGCGATTCGTATCTACCTCCTGAAATCTGTTTCCTGCAATTCTGCCTTGATTTCAAATCCTCTTCTTTGCCTTCCCTCAATATATTTGTGGACGAGAGTTATCATTTATAACTCTGCAGGTTTGTGAATTGCAGTGCCCTGAACCTCCATTTTACAACTCGTTTTTATGGGAGCTGGCCGCAAAATCGCAGAATGGCTTCAGGCCCTGTTCTGGTTCTGGGGCGCAGGCTGAGCCTGTGGTTAATTCTTCTTTCTGATGGGAAAATAGAGTGACCTGTGCCTGTCCCAACACCAAGAGCTAGTCTCTCGTTGGTTCCACGTCTTCCCGTTTATCCTCAGGACAAATTGCAACCTGTATGGAACAGGAGGTTAAAGGTGCTGATGCTCCAAGTAGGGAGCTTGCTAGTAAAGCGGCTGGAATGGCGAACCCGGGCACAAGGAGATGAGAAATGAGGTGCGTTTTAGAAACCTTTCCCCATCACACGGTGTACCATCTTCTGGGTTTCTCATGCATGTTTTTGATGTAGGAAGATGCCCTTGAACCTGGAGATTTGGGACCCATGCGATGGGTACCACGCAGTATTCCTTTAAAGGGTCTGCGTTTGCTCACCCAACCTCACCAAACCTCTCAGCCCCAAGAGTGTCCACCCTTATGTCTCATCCAGCTGTGCGTCTAGATATGGTCAATCCAGGTTGCATCACAGCCCCTGAACGCATTGTGTAAGAATTTCTCTCTCTTTCACTGTCTTTGTTTCATGGGTGTTTCAAAGTAATTTATTTTTATAATGGGGTTTAGCTGCTTTTCACTGCTGTGTTTATGCCGCTTTACACCCACTTGACACACTAACAGAGAGATATCAATACATAGGTTTTACGATTATTATTAGTCAGATATATTCTTGTGCGGTGAATAGGGCGTGTTGAGTCCAGTTCTCTGAGCAAGGAGTAGGTCTTGTCTATTACATATTGGGTTTATGGAACGGTATCTGAGCTAATTTGATACCCTTGTTTTATGTATCACCCCACCTCACCTTTCCCGTTAAGCAGCCATAGTGTGTTTTCTGCATGTGTGACTCTGTTCTGTTTTGTAATTCAGTTCAAGTGTAACGGTTTTTACATTCCCTCTATCAGTGATACCTTATGAGAAGTGTCCTTTTCTGTGTGACTTATTTCACTTAGAATCGTCGTACCTAAATCCACTCATTATGCTGCTACTAACCTTACGACATTGATTTCATGGCTGAGTGATATTCCATTGTACATAAGGACCACAACTTCTTTATCCATTTTTCTCTTTCCTGGGATATTTAAGGTGGAATGAAGTGGAGGTCCTGGTCAACAGAGCAGCCCTAAACTTTGGGGTGCTTGTGTCTTGCTGATTTTTAATTTTCCCAATTTATACCCCCATGAGTGGAAGTGCCCTATGCTCTCTAAGCTGTGTTTTTCAGATGTTTCAGGACTCACCGGACACTTCTCCGGAGTGGCTCTTGGCAATTTACATCCCGCCCATCAGTGTAGCAAGGCTCCCATTTCTCCATGGCCTGTCCTGCATTTCTGGTTTTGACACATTTTTCAGCATGGCCCTTTTGACCGATGGGAAGCGAGACTTCTTTGTAGCGCTGATTTGCCTTTCCAGGTTCCTTGGTTGGCCAAAAAGGGCGTATGCGATTTTTCCTGAATATATTCAGGAAAAAACGCATACGCCCTTTTTGGCCAAGGGCATCATTGTCAACGTTTTGCCGCTTTTCATGTGCTTTAAAGGCGATTCGTATCTACCTCCTGAAATCTGTTTCCTCCAATTCTGCCTTGATTTCAAATCCTCTTCTTTGCCTTCCCTCAATATATTTGTGGACGAGAGTTATCATTAATAACTCTGCAGGTTTGTGAATTGCAGTGCCCTGAACCTCCATTTTACAACTCGTTTTTATGGGAGCTGGCGGCAAAATCGCAGAATGGCTTCAGGCCCTGTTCTGGTTCCGGGGGGCAGGCTGAGCCTGTGGTTAATTCTTCTTTCTGATGGGAAAATAGAGTGACCTGTGCCTGTCCCAACACCAAGAGCTAGTCTCTCGTTGGTTCCACGTCTTCCCGTTTATCCTCAGGACAAATTGCAACCCGTATGGAACAGGAGGTTAAAGGTGCTGATGCTCCAAGTAGGGAGCTTGCTAGTAAAGCGGCTGGAATGGCGAACCCGGGCACAAGGAGATGAGAAATGAGGTGCGTTTTAGAAACCTTTCCCCATCACACGGTGTACCATCTTCTGGGTTTCTCATGCATGTTTTTGATGTAGGAAGATGCCCTTGAACCTGGAGATTTGGGACCCATGCGATGGGTACCACGCAGTATTCCTTTAAAGGGTCTGCGTTTGCTCACCCAACCTCACCAAACCTCTCAGCCCCAAGAGTGTCCACCCTTATGTCTCATCCAGCTGTGCGTCTAGATATGGTCAATCCAGGTTGCATCACAGCCCCTGAACGCATTGTGTAAGAATTTCTCTCTCTTTCACTGTCTTTGTTTCATGGGTGTTTCAAAGTAATTTATTTTTATAATGGGGTTTAGCTGCTTTTCACTGCTGTGTTTATGCCGCTTTACACCCACTTGACACACTAACAGAGAGATATCAATACATAGGTTTTACGATTATTATTAGTCAGATATATTCTTGTGCGGTGAATAGGGCGTGTTGAGTCCAGTTCTCTGAGCAAGGAGTAGGTCTTGTCTATTACATATTGGGTTTATGGAACGGTATCTGAGCTAATTTGATACCCTTGTTTTATGTATCACCCCACCTCACCTTTCCCGTTAAGCAGCCATAGTGTGTTTTCTGCATGTGTGACTCTGTTCTGTTTTGTAATTCAGTTCAAGTGTAACGGTTTTTACATTCCCTCTATCAGTGATACCTTATGAGAAGTGTCCTTTTCTGTGTGACTTATTTCACTTAGAATCGTCGTACCTAAATCCACTCATCATGCTGCTACTAACCTTACGACATTGATTTCATGGCTGAGTGATATTCCATTGTACATAAGGACCACAACTTCTTTATCCATTTTTCTCTTTCCTGGGATATTTAAGGTGGAATGAAGTGGAGGTCCTGGTCAACAGAGCAGCCCTAAACTTTGGGGTGCTTGTGTCTTGCTGATTTTTAATTTTCCCAATTTATACCCCCATGAGTGGAAGTGCCCTATGCTCTCTAAGCTGTGTTTTTCAGATGTTTCAGGACTCACCGTACACTTCTCCGGAGTGGCTGTTGGCAATTTACATCCCGCCCATCAGTGTAGCAAGGCTCCCATTTCTCCATGGCCTGTCCTGCATTTCTGGTTTTGACACTTTTTTCAGCATGGCCCTTTTGACCGATGGGAAGCGAGACTTCTTTGTAGCGCTGATTTGCCTTTCCAGGTGGCTTGGTTGGCCAAAAAGGGCGTATGCGTTTTTTCCTGAATATATTCAGGAAAAAACGCATACGCCCTTTTTAGCCAAGGGCATCATTGTCAACGTTTTGCCGCTTTTCATGTGCTTTAAAGGCGATTCGTATCTACCTCCTGAAATCTGTTTCCTGCAATTCTGCCTTGATTTCAAATCCTCTTCTTTGCCTTCCCTCAATATATTTGTGGACGGGAGTTATCATTTATAACTCTGCAGGTTTGTGAATTGCAGTGCCCTGAACCTCCATTTTACAACTCGTTTTTATGGGAGCTGGCCGCAAAATCACAGAATGGCTTCAGGCCCTGTTCTGGTTCCGGGGGGCAGGCTGAGCCTGTGGTTAATTCTTCTTTCTGATGGGAAAATAGAGTGACCTGTGCCTGTCCCAACACCAAGAGCTAGTCTCTCGTTGGTTCCACGTCTTCCCGTTTATCCTCAGGACAAATTGCAACCTGCATGGAACAGGAGGTTAAAGGTGCTGATGCTCCAAGTAGGGAGCTTGCTAGTAAAGCGGCTGGAATGGCGAACCCGGGCACAAGGAGATGAGAAATGAGGTGCGTTTTAGAAACCTTTCCCCATCACACGGTGTACCATCTTCTGGGTTTCTCATGCATGTTTTTGATGTAGGAAGATGCCCTTGAACCTGGAGATTTGGGACCCATGCGATGGGTACCACGCAGTATTCCTTTAAAGGGTCTGCGTTTGCTCACCCAACCTCACCAAACCTCTCAGCCCCAAGAGTGTCCACCCTTATGTCTCATCCAGCTGTGCGTCTAGATATGGTCAATCCAGGTTGCATCACAGCCCCTGAACGCATTGTGTAAGAATTTCTCTCTCTTTCACTGTCTTTGTTTCATGGGTGTTTCAAAGTAATTTATTTTTATAATGGGGTTTAGCTGCTTTTCACTGCTGTGTTTATGCCGCTTTACACCCACTTGACACACTAACAGAGAGATATCAATACATAGGTTTTACGATTATTATTAGTCAGATATATTCTTGTGCGGTGAATAGGGCGTGTTGAGTCCAGTTCTCTGAGCCAGGAGTAGGTCTTGTCTATTACATATTGGGTTTATGGAACGGTATCTGAGCTAATTTGATACCCTTGTTTTATGTATCACCCCACCTCACCTTTCCCGTTAAGCAGCCATAGTGTGTTTTCTGCATGTGTGACTCTGTTCTGTTTTGTAATTCAGTTCAAGTGTAACGGTTTTTACATTCCCTCTATCAGTGATACCTTATGAGAAGTGTCCTTTTCTGTGTGACTTATTTCACTTAGAATCGTCGTACCTAAATCCACTCATCATGCTGCTACTAACCTTACGACATTGATTTCATGGCTGAGTGATATTCCATTGTACATAAGGACCACAACTTCTTTATCCATTTTTCTCTTTCCTGGGATATTTAAGGTGGAATGAAGTGGAGGTCCTGGTCAACAGAGCAGCCCTAAATTTTGGGGTGCTTGTGTCTTGCTGATTTTTAATTTTCCCAAATTATACCCCCATGAGTGGAAGTGCCCTATGCTCTCTAAGCTGTGTTTTTCAGATGTTTCAGGACTCACCGGACACTTCTCCGGAGTGGCTTTTGGCAATTTACATCCCGCCCATCAGTGTAGCAAGGCTCCCATTTCTCCATGGCCTGTCCTGCCTTTCTGGTTTTGACACTTTTTTCAGCATGGCCCTTTTGACCGATGGGAAGCGAGACTTCTTTGTAGCGCTGATTTGCCTTTCCAGGTTCCTTGGTTGGCCAAAAAGGGCGTATGCGATTTTTCCTGAATATATTCAGGAAAAAACGCATACGCCCTTTTTGGCCAAGGGCATCATTGTCAACGTTTTGCCGCTTTTCATGTGCTTTAAAGGCGATTCGTATCTACCTCCTGAAATCTGTTTCCTCCAATTCTGCCTTGATTTCAAATCCTCTTCTTTGCCTTCCCTCAATATATTTGTGGACGAGAGTTATCATTAATAACTCTGCAGGTTTGTGAATTGCAGTGCCCTGAACCTCCATTTTACAACTCGTTTTTATGGGAGCTGGCCGCAAAATCGCAGAATGGCTTCAGGCCCTGTTCTGGTTCCGGGGGGCAGGCTGAGCCTGTGGTTAATTCTTCTTTCTGATGGGAAAATAGAGTGACCTGTGCCTGTCCCAACACCAAGAGCTAGTCTCTCGTTGGTTCCACGTCTTCCCGTTTATCCTCAGGACAAATTGCAACCTGTATGGAACAGGAGGTTAAAGGTGCTGATGCTCCAAGTAGGGAGCTTGCTAGTAAAGCGGCTGGAATGGCGAACCCGGGCACAAGGAGATGAGAAATGAGGTGCGTTTTAGAAACCTTTCCCCATCACACGGTGTACCATCTTCTGGGTTTCTCATGCATGTTTTTGATGTAGGAAGATGCCCTTGAACCTGGAGATTTGGGACCCATGCGATGGGTACCACGCAGTATTCCTTTAAAGGGTCTGCGTTTGCTCACCCAACCTCACCAAACCTCTCAGCCCCAAGAGTGTCCACCCTTATGTCTCATCCAGCTGTGCGTCTAGATATGGTCAATCCAGGTTGCATCACAGCCCCTGAACGCATTGTGTAAGAATTTCTCTCTCTTTCACTGTCTTTGTTTCATGGGTGTTTCAAAGTAATTTATTTTTATAATGGGGTTTAGCTGCTTTTCACTGCTGTGTTTATGCCGCTTTACACCCACTTGACACACTAACAGAGAGATATCAATACATAGGTTTTACGATTGTTATTAGTCAGATATATTCTTGTGCGGTGAATAGGGCGTGTTGAGTCCAGTTCTCTGAGCAAGGAGTAGGTCTTGTCTATTACATATTGGGTTTATGGAACGGTATCTGAGCTAATTTGATACCCTTGTTTTATGTATCACCCCACCTCACCTTTCCCGTTAAGCAGCCATAGTGTGTTTTCTGCATGTGTGACTCTGTTCTGTTTTGTAATTCAGTTCAAGTGTAACGGTTTTTACATTCCCTCTATCAGTGATACCTTATGAGAAGTGTCCTTTTCTGTGTGACTTATTTCACTTAGAATCGTCGTACCTAAATCCACTCATCATGCTGCTACTAACCTTACGACATTGATTTCATGGCTGAGTGATATTCCATTGTACATAAGGACCACAACTTCTTTATCCATTTTTCTCTTTCCTGGGATATTTAAGGTGGAATGAAGTGGAGGTCCTGGTCAACAGAGCAGCCCTAAACTTTGGGGTGCTTGTGTCTTGCTGATTTTTAATTTTCCCAATTTATACCCCCATGAGTGGAAGTGCCCTATGCTCTCTAAGCTGTGTTTTTCAGATGTTTCAGGACTCACCGTACACTTCTCCGGAGTGGCTGTTGGCAATTTACATCCCGCCCATCAGTGTAGCAAGGCTCCCATTTCTCCATGGCCTGTCCTGCATTTCTGGTTTTGACACTTTTTTCAGCATGGCCCTTTTGACCGATGGGAAGCGAGACTTCTTTGTAGCGCTGATTTGCCTTTCCAGGTGGCTTGGTTGGCCAAAAAGGGCGTATGCGTTTTTTCCTGAATATATTCAGGAAAAAACGCATACGCCCTTTTTGGCCAAGGGCATCATTGTCAACGTTTTGCCGCTTTTCATGTGCTTTAAAGGCGATTCGTATCTACCTCCTGAAATCTGTTTCCTGCAATTCTGCCTTGATTTCAAATCCTCTTCTTTGCCTTCCCTCAATATATTTGTGGACGGGAGTTATCATTTATAACTCTGCAGGTTTGTGAATTGCAGTGCCCTGAACCTCCATTTTACAACTCGTTTTTATGGGAGCTGGCCGCAAAATCACAGAATGGCTTCAGGCCCTGTTCTGGTTCCGGGGGGCAGGCTGAGCCTGTGGTTAATTCTTCTTTCTGATGGGAAAATAGAGTGACCTGTGCCTGTCCCAACACCAAGAGCTAGTCTCTCGTTGGTTCCACGTCTTCCCGTTTATCCTCAGGACAAATTGCAACCTGCATGGAACAGGAGGTTAAAGGTGCTGATGCTCCAAGTAGGGAGCTTGCTAGTAAAGCGGCTGGAATGGCGAACCCGGGCACAAGGAGATGAGAAATGAGGTGCGTTTTAGAAACCTTTCCCCATCACACGGTGTACCATCTTCTGGGTTTCTCATGCATGTTTTTGATGTAGGAAGATGCCCTTGAACCTGGAGATTTGGGACCCATGCGATGGGTACCACGCAGTATTCCTTTAAAGGGTCTGCGTTTGCTCACCCAACCCCACCAAACCTCTCAGCCCCAAGAGTGTCCACCCTTATGTCTCATCCAGCTGTGCGTCTAGATATGGTCAATCCAGGTTGCATCACAGCCCCTGAACGCATTGTGTAAGAATTTCTCTCTCTTTCACTGTCTTTGTTTCATGGGTGTTTCAAAGTAATTTATTTTTATAATGGGGTTTAGCTGCTTTTCACTGCTGTGTTTATGCCGCTTTACACCCACTTGACACACTAACAGAGAGATATCAATACATAGGTTTTACGATTATTATTAGTCAGATATATTCTTGTGCGGTGAATAGGGCGTGTTGAGTCCAGTTCTCTGAGCCAGGAGTAGGTCTTGTCTATTACATATTGGGTTTATGGAACGGTATCTGAGCTAATTTGATACCCTTGTTTTATGTATCACCCCACCTCACCTTTCCCGTTAAGCAGCCATAGTGTGTTTTCTGCATGTGTGACTCTGTTCTGTTTTGTAATTCAGTTCAAGTGTAACGGTTTTTACATTCCCTCTATCAGTGATACCTTATGAGAAGTGTCCTTTTCTGTGTGACTTATTTCACTTAGAATCGTCGTACCTAAATCCACTCATCATGCTGCTACTAACCTTACGACATTGATTTCCTGGCTGAGTGATATTCCATTGTACATAAGGACCACAACTTCTTTATCCATTTTTCTCTTTCCTGGGATATTTAAGGTGGAATGAAGTGGAGGTCCTGGTCAACAGAGCAGCCCTAAACTTTGGGGTGCTTCTGTCTTGCTGATTTTTAATTTTCCCAATTTATACCCCCATGAGTGGAAGTGCCCTATGCTCTCTAAGCTGTGTTTTTCAGATGTATCAGGACTCACCGGACACTTCTCCGGAGTGGCTCTTGGCAATTTACATCCCGCCCATCAGTGTAGCAAGGCTCCCATTTCTCCATGGCCGGTCCTGCATTTCTGGTTTTGACACTTTTTTCAGCATGGCCCTTTTGACCGATGGGAAGCGAGACTTCTTTGTAGCGCTGATTTGCCTTTCCAGGTTGCTTGGTTGGCCAAAAAGGGCGTATGCGTTTTTTCCTGAATATATTCAGGAAAAAACGCATACGCCCTTTTTGGCCAAGGGCATCATTGTCAACGTTTTGCCGCTTTTCATGTGCTTTAAAGGCGATTCGTATCTACCTCCTGAAATCTGTTTCCTGCAATTCTGCCTTGATTTCAAATCCTCTTCTTTGCCTTCCCTCAATATATTTGTGGACGAGAGTTATCATTTATAACTCTGCAGGTTTGTGAATTGCAGTGCCCTGAACCTCCATTTTACAACTCGTTTTTATGGGAGCTGGCCGCAAAATCGCAGAATGGCTTCAGGCCCTGTTCTGGTTCTGGGGCGCAGGCTGAGCCTGTGGTTAATTCTTCTTTCTGATGGGAAAATAGAGTGACCTGTGCCTGTCCCAACACCAAGAGCTAGTCTCTCGTTGGTTCCACGTCTTCCCGTTTATCCTCAGGACAAATTGCAACCTGTATGGAACAGGAGGTTAAAGGTGCTGATGCTCCAAGTAGGGAGCTTGCTAGTAAAGCGGCTGGAATGGCGAACCCGGGCACAAGGAGATGAGAAATGAGGTGCGTTTTAGAAACCTTTCCCCATCACACGGTGTACCATCTTCTGGGTTTCTCATGCATGTTTTTGATGTAGGAAGATGCCCTTGAACCTGGAGATTTGGGACCCATGCGATGGGTACCACGCAGTATTCCTTTAAAGGGTCTGCGTTTGCTCACCCAACCTCACCAAACCTCTCAGCCCCAAGAGTGTCCACCCTTATGTCTCATCCAGCTGTGCGTCTAGATATGGTCAATCCAGGTTGCATCACAGCCCCTGAACGCATTGTGTAAGAATTTCTCTCTCTTTCACTGTCTTTGTTTCATGGGTGTTTCAAAGTAATTTATTTTTATAATGGGGTTTAGCTGCTTTTCACTGCTGTGTTTATGCCGCTTTACACCCACTTGACACACTAACAGAGAGATATCAATACATAGGTTTTACGATTATTATTAGTCAGATATATTCTTGTGCGGTGAATAGGGCGTGTTGAGTCCAGTTCTCTGAGCAAGGAGTAGGTCTTGTCTATTACATATTGGGTTTATGGAACGGTATCTGAGCTAATTTGATACCCTTGTTTTATGTATCACCCCACCTCACCTTTCCCGTTAAGCAGCCATAGTGTGTTTTCTGCATGTGTGACTCTGTTCTGTTTTGTAATTCAGTTCAAGTGTAACGGTTTTTACATTCCCTCTATCAGTGATACCTTATGAGAAGTGTCCTTTTCTGTGTGACTTATTTCACTTAGAATCGTCGTACCTAAATCCACTCATTATGCTGCTACTAACCTTACGACATTGATTTCATGGCTGAGTGATATTCCATTGTACATAAGGACCACAACTTCTTTATCCATTTTTCTCTTTCCTGGGATATTTAAGGTGGAATGAAGTGGAGGTCCTGGTCAACAGAGCAGCCCTAAACTTTGGGGTGCTTGTGTCTTGCTGATTTTTAATTTTCCCAATTTATACCCCCATGAGTGGAAGTGCCCTATGCTCTCTAAGCTGTGTTTTTCAGATGTTTCAGGACTCACCGTACACTTCTCCGGAGTGGCTGTTGGCAATTTACATCCCGCCCATCAGTGTAGCAAGGCTCCCATTTCTCCATGGCCTGTCCTGCATTTCTGGTTTTGACACTTTTTTCAGCATGGCCCTTTTGACCGATGGGAAGCGAGACTTCTTTGTAGCGCTGATTTGCCTTTCCAGGTGGCTTGGTTGGCCAAAAAGGGCGTATGCGTTTTTTCCTGAATATATTCAGGAAAAAACGCATACGCCCTTTTTGGCCAAGGGCATCATTGTCAACGTTTTGCCGCTTTTCATGTGCTTTAAAGGCGATTCGTATCTACCTCCTGAAATCTGTTTCCTGCAATTCTGCCTTGATTTCAAATCCTCTTCTTTGCCTTCCCTCAATATATTTGTGGACGGGAGTTATCATTTATAACTCTGCAGGTTTGTGAATTGCAGTGCCCTGAACCTCCATTTTACAACTCGTTTTTATGGGAGCTGGCCGCAAAATCACAGAATGGCTTCAGGCCCTGTTCTGGTTCCGGGGGGCAGGCTGAGCCTGTGGTTAATTCTTCTTTCTGATGGGAAAATAGAGTGACCTGTGCCTGTCCCAACACCAAGAGCTAGTCTCTCGTTGGTTCCACGTCTTCCCGTTTATCCTCAGGACAAATTGCAACCTGCATGGAACAGGAGGTTAAAGGTGCTGATGCTCCAAGTAGGGAGCTTGCTAGTAAAGCGGCTGGAATGGCGAACCCGGGCACAAGGAGATGAGAAATGAGGTGCGTTTTAGAAACCTTTCCCCATCACACGGTGTACCATCTTCTGGGTTTCTCATGCATGTTTTTGATGTAGGAAGATGCCCTTGAACCTGGAGATTTGGGACCCATGCGATGGGTACCACGCAGTATTCCTTTAAAGGGTCTGCGTTTGCTCACCCAACCTCACCAAACCTCTCAGCCCCAAGAGTGTCCACCCTTATGTCTCATCCAGCTGTGCGTCTAGATATGGTCAATCCAGGTTGCATCACAGCCCCTGAACGCATTGTGTAAGAATTTCTCTCTCTTTCACTGTCTTTGTTTCATGGGTGTTTCAAAGTAATTTATTTTTATAATGGGGTTTAGCTGCTTTTCACTGCTGTGTTTATGCCGCTTTACACCCACTTGACACACTAACAGAGAGATATCAATACATAGGTTTTACGATTATTATTAGTCAGATATATTCTTGTGCGGTGAATAGGGCGTGTTGAGTCCAGTTCTCTGAGCCAGGAGTAGGTCTTGTCTATTACATATTGGGTTTATGGAACGGTATCTGAGCTAATTTGATACCCTTGTTTTATGTATCACCCCACCTCACCTTTCCCGTTAAGCAGCCATAGTGTGTTTTCTGCATGTGTGACTCTGTTCTGTTTTGTAATTCAGTTCAAGTGTAACGGTTTTTACATTCCCTCTATCAGTGATACCTTATGAGAAGTGTCCTTTTCTGTGTGACTTATTTCACTTAGAATCGTCGTACCTAAATCCACTCATCATGCTGCTACTAACCTTACGACATTGATTTCATGGCTGAGTGATATTCCATTGTACATAAGGACCACAACTTCTTTATCCATTTTTCTCTTTCCTGGGATATTTAAGGTGGAATGAAGTGGAGGTCCTGGTCAACAGAGCAGCCCTAAACTTTGGGGTGCTTGTGTCTTGCTGATTTTTCATTTTCCCAATTTATACCCCCATGAGTGGAAGTGCCCTATGCTCTCTAAGCTGTGTTTTTCAGATGTATCAGGACTCACCGGACACTTCTCCGGAGTGTCTCTTGGCAATTTACATCCCGCCCATCAGTGTAGCAAGGCTCCCATTTCTCCATGGCCGGTCCTGCATTTCTGGTTTTGACACTTTTTTCAGCATGGCCCTTTTGACCGATGGGAAGCGAGACTTCTTTGTAGCGCTGATTTGCCTTTCCAGGTTGCTTGGTTGGCCAAAAAGGGCGTATGCGTTTTTTCCTGAATATATTCAGGAAAAAACGCATACGCCCTTTTTGGCCAAGGGCATCATTGTCAACGTTTTGCCGCTTTTCATGTGCTTTAAAGGCGATTCGTATCTACCTCCTGAAATCTGTTTCCTGCAATTCTGCCTTGATTTCAAATCCTCTTCTTTGCCTTCCCTCAATATATTTGTGGACGGGAGTTATCATTTATAACTCTGCAGGTTTGTGAATTGCAGTGCCCTGAACCTCCATTTTACAACTCGTTTTTATGGGAGCTGGCCGCAAAATCGCAGAATGGCTTCAGGCCCTGTTCTGGTTCCGGGGGGCAGGCTGAGCCTGTGGTTAATTCTTCTTTCTGATGGGAAAATAGAGTGACCTGTGCCTGTCCCAACACCAAGAGCTAGTCTCTCGTTGGTTCCACGTCTTCCCGTTTATCCTCAGGACAAATTGCAACCTGCATGGAACAGGAGGTTAAAGGTGCTGATGCTCCAAGTAGGGAGCTTGCTAGTAAAGCGGCTGGAATGGCGAACCCGGGCACAAGGAGATGAGAAATGAGGTGCGTTTTAGAAACCTTTCCCCATCACACGGTGTACCATCTTCTGGGTTTCTCATGCATGTTTTTGATGTAGGAAGATGCCCTTGAACCTGGAGATTTGGGACCCATGCGATGGGTACCACGCAGTATTCCTTTAAAGGGTCTGCGTTTGCTCACCCAACCTCACCAAACCTCTCAGCCCCAAGAGTGTCCACCCTTATGTCTCATCCAGCTGTGCGTCTAGATATGGTCAATCCAGGTTGCATCACAGCCCCTGAACGCATTGTGTAAGAATTTCTCTCTCTTTCACTGTCTTTGTTTCATGGGTGTTTCAAAGTAATTTATTTTTATAATGGGGTTTAGCTGCTTTTCACTGCTGTGTTTATGCCGCTTTACACCCACTTGACACACTAACAGAGAGATATCAATACATAGGTTTTACGATTATTATTAGTCAGATATATTCTTGTGCGGTGAATAGGGCGTGTTGAGTCCAGTTCTCTGAGCAAGGAGTAGGTCTTGTCTATTACATATTGGGTTTATGGAACGGTATCTGAGCTAATTTGATACCCTTGTTTTATGTATCACCCCACCTCACCTTTCCCGTTAAGCGGCCATAGTGTGTTTTCTGCATGTGTGACTCTGTTCTGTTTTGTAATTCAGTTCAAGTGTAACGGTTTTTACATTCCCTCTATCAGTGATACCTTATGAGAAGTGTCCTTTTCTGTGTGACTTATTTCACTTAGAATCGTCGTACCTAAATCCACTCATCATGCTGCTACTAACATTACGACATTGATTTCATGGCTGAGTGATATTCCATTGTACATAAGGACCACAACTTCTTTATCCATTTTTCTCTTTCCTGGGATATTTAAGGTGGAATGAAGTGGAGGTCCTGGTCAACAGAGCAGCCCTAAACTTTGGGGTGCTTGTGTCTTGCTGATTTTTCATTTTCCCAATTTATACCCCCATGAGTGGAAGTGCCCTATGCTCTCTAAGCTGTGTTTTTCAGATGTATCAGGACTCACCGGACACTTCTCCGGAGTGGCTCTTGGCAATTTACATCCCGCCCATCAGTGTAGCAAGGCTCCCATTTCTCCATGGCCGGTCCTGCATTTCTGGTTTTGACACTTTTTTCAGCATGGCCCTTTTGACCGATGGGAAGCGAGACTTCTTTGTAGCGCTGATTTGCCTTTCCAGGTTGCTTGGTTGGCCAAAAAGGGCGTATGCGTTTTTTCCTGAATATATTCAGGAAAAAACGCATACGCCCTTTTTGGCCAAGGGCATCATTGTCAACGTTTTGCCGCTTTTCATGTGCTTTAAAGGCGATTCGTATCTACCTCCTGAAATCTGTTTCCTGCAATTCTGCCTTGATTTCAAATCCTCTTCTTTGCCTTCCCTCAATATATTTGTGGACGAGAGTTATCATTTATAACTCTGCAGGTTTGTGAATTGCAGTGCCCTGAACCTCCATTTTACAACTCGTTTTTATGGGAGCTGGCCGCAAAATCGCAGAATGGCTTCAGGCCCTGTTCTGGTTCCGGGGGGCAGGCTGAGCCTGTGGTTAATTCTTCTTTCTGATGGGAAAATAGAGTGACCTGTGCCTGTCCCAACACCAAGAGCTAGTCTCTCGTTGGTTCCACGTCTTCCCGTTCATCCTCAGGACAAATTGCAACCTGTACGGAACAGGAGGTGAAAGGTGCTGATGCTCTAAGTAGGGAGCTTGCTAGTAAAGCGGCTGGAATGGCGAACCCGGGCACAAGGAGATGAGAAATGAGGTGCGTTTTAGAAACCTTTCCCCATCACACGGTGTACCATCTTCTGGGTTTCTCATGCATGTTTTTGATGTAGGAAGATGCCCTTGAACCTGGAGATTTGGGACCCATGCGATGGGTACCACGCAGTATTACTTTAAAGGGTCTGCGTTTGCTCACCCAACCTCACCAAACCTCTCAGCCCCAAGAGTGTCCACCCTTATGTCTCATCCAGCTGTGCGTCTAGATATGGTCAATCCAGGTTGCATCACAGCCCCTGAACGCATTGTGTAAGAATTTCTCTCTCTTTCACTGTCTTTGTTTCATGGGTGTTTCAAAGTAATTTATTTTTATAATGGGGTTTAGCTGCTTTTCACTGCTGTGTTTATGCCGCTTTACACCCACTTGACACACTAACAGAGAGATATCAATACATAGGTTTTACGATTATTATTAGTCAGATATATTCTTGTGCGGTGAATAGGGCGTGTTGAGTCCAGTTCTCTGAGCAAGGAGTAGGTCTTGTCTATTACATATTGGGTCTATGGAACGGTATCTGAGCTAATTTGATACCCTTGTTTTATGTATCACCCCACCTCACCTTTCCCGTTAAGCGGCCATAGTGTGTTTTCTGCATGTGTGACTCTGTTCTGTTTTGTAATTCAGTTCAAGTGTAACGGTTTTTACATTCCCTCTATCAGTGATACCTTATGAGAAGTGTCCTTTTCTGTGTGACTTATTTCACTTAGAATCGTCGTACCTAAATCCACTCATCATGCTGCTACTAACCTTACGACATTGATTTCATGGCTGAGTGATATTCCATTGTACATAAGGATCACAACTTCTTTATCCATTTTTCTCTTTCCTGGGATATTTAAGGTGGAATGAAGTGGAGGTCCTGGTCAACAGAGCAGCCCTAAACTTTGGGGTGCTTGTGTCTTGCTGATTTTTCATTTTCCCAATTTATACCCCCATGAGTGGAAGTGCCCTATGCTCTCTAAGCTGTGTTTTTCAGATGTTTCAGGACTCACCGGACACTTCTCCAGAGTGGCTCTTGGCAATTTACATCCCGCCCATCAGTGTAGCAAGGCTCCCATTTCTCCATGGCCTGTCCTGCATTTCTGGTTTTGACACTTTTTTCAGCATGGCCCTTTTGACCGATGGGAAGCGAGACTTCTTTGTAGCGCTGATTGGCCTTTCCAGGTGGCTTGGTTGGCCAAAAAGGGCGTATGCGTTTTTTCCTGAATATATTCAGGAAAAAACGCATACGCCCTTTTTGGCCAAGGGCATCATTGTCAACGTTTTGCCGCTTTTCATGTGCTTTAAAGGCGATTCGTATCTACCTCCTGAAATCTGTTTCCTGCAATTCTGCCTTGATTTCAAATCCTCTTCTTTGCCTTCCCTCAATATATTTGTGGACGAGAGTTATCATTTATAACTCTGCAGGTTTGTGAATTGCAGTGCCCTGAACCTCCATTTTACAACTCGTTTTTATGGGAGCTGGCCGCAAAATCGCAGAATGGCTTCAGGCCCTGTTCTGGTTCTGGGGCGCAGGCTGAGCCTGTGGTTAATTCTTCTTTCTGATGGGAAAATAGAGTGACCTGTGCCTGTCCCAACACCAAGAGCTAGTCTCTCGTTGGTTCCACGTCTTCCCGTTTATCCTCAGGACAAATTGCAACCTGTATGGAACAGGAGGTGAAAGGTGCTGATGCTCCAAGTAGGGAGCTTGCTAGTAAAGCGGCTGGAATGGCGAACCCGGGCACAAGGAGATGAGAAATGAGGTGCGTTTTAGAAACCTTTCCCCATCACACGGTGTACCATCTTCTGGGTTTCTCATGCATGTTTTTGATGTAGGAAGATGCCCTTGAACCTGGAGATTTGGGACCCATGCGATGGGTACCACGCAGTATTCCTTTAAAGGGTCTGCGTTTGCTCACCCAACCTCACCAAACCTCTCAGCCCCAAGAGTGTCCACCCTTATGTCTCATCCAGCTGTGCGTCTAGATATGGTCAATCCAGGTTGCATCACAGCCCCTGAACGCATTGTGTAAGAATTTCTCTCTCTTTCACTGTCTTTGTTTCATGGGTGTTTCAAAGTAATTTATTTTTATAATGGGGTTTAGCTGCTTTTCACTGCTGTGTTTATGCCGCTTTACACCCACTTGACACACTAACAGAGAGATATCAATACATAGGTTTTACGATTATTATTAGTCAGATATATTCTTGTGCGGTGAATAGGGCGTGTTGAGTCCAGTTCTCTGAGCAAGGAGTAGGTCTTGTCTATTACATATTGGGTTTATGGAACGGTATCTGAGCTAATTTGATACCCTTGTTTTATGTATCACCCCACCTCACCTTTCCCGTTAAGCGGCCATAGTGTGTTTTCTGCATGTGTGACTCTGTTCTGTTTTGTAATTCAGTTCAAGTGTAACGGTTTTTACATTCCCTCTATCAGTGATACCTTATGAGAAGTGTCCTTTTCTGTGTGACTTATTTCACTTAGAATCGTCGTACCTAAATCCACTCATCATGCTGCTACTAACCTTACGACATTGATTTCATGGCTGAGTGATATTCCATTGTACATAAGGACCACAACTTCTTTATCCATTTTTCTCTTTCCTGGGATATTTAAGGTGGAATGAAGTGGAGGTCCTGGTCAACAGAGCAGCCCTAAACTTTGGGGTGCTTGTGTCTTGCTGATTTTTCATTTTCCCAATTTATACCCCCATGAGTGGAAGTGCCCTATGCTCTCTAAGCTGTGTTTTTCAGATGTATCAGGACTCACCGGACACTTCTCCGGAGTGGCTCTTGGCAATTTACATCCCGCCCATCAGTGTAGCAAGGCTCCCATTTCTCCATGGCCGGTCCTGCATTTCTGGTTTTGACACTTTTTTCAGCATGGCCCTTTTGACTGATGGGAAGCGAGACTTCTTTGTAGCGCTGATTTGCCTTTCCAGGTTGCTTGGTTGGCCAAAAAGGGCGTATGCGTTTTTTCCTGAATATATTCAGGAAAAAACGCATACGCCCTTTTTGGCCAAGGGCATCATTGTCAACGTTTTGCCACTTTTCATGTGCTTTAAAGGCGATTCGTATCTACCTCCTGAAATCTGTTTCCTGCAATTCTGCCTTGATTTCAAATCCTCTTCTTTGCCTTCCCTCAATATATTTGTGGACGAGAGTTATCATTTATAACTCTGCAGGTTTGTGAATTGCAGTGCCCTGAACCTCCATTTTACAACTCGTTTTTATGGGAGCTGGCCGCAAAATCGCAGAATGGCTTCAGGCCCTGTTCTGGTTCCGGGGGGCAGGCTGAGCCTGTGGTTAATTCTTCTTTCTGATGGGAAAATAGAGTGACCTGTGCCTGTCCCAACACCAAGAGGTAGTCTCTCGTTGGTTCCACGTCTTCCCGTTCATCCTCAGGACAAATTGCAACCTGTACGGAACAGGAGGTGAAAGGTGCTGATGCTCTAAGTAGGGAGCTTGCTAGTAAAGCGGCTGGAATGGCGAACCCGGGCACAAGGAGATGAGAAATGAGGTGCGTTTTAGAAACCTTTCCCCATCACACGGTGTACCATCTTCTGGGTTTCTCATGCATGTTTTTGATGTAGGAAGATGCCCTTGAACCTGGAGATTTGGGACCCATGCGATGGGTACCACGCAGTATTACTTTAAAGGGTCTGCGTTTGCTCACCCAACCTCACCAAACCTCTCAGCCCCAAGAGTGTCCACCCTTATGTCTCATCCAGCTGTGCGTCTAGATATGGTCAATCCAGGTTGCATCACAGCCCCTGAACGCATTGTGTAAGAATTTCTCTCTCTTTCACTGTCTTAGTTTCATGGGTGTTTCAAAGTAATTTATTTTTATAATGGGGTTTAGCTGCTTTTCACTGCTGTGTTTATGCCGCTTTACACCCACTTGACACACTAACAGAGAGATATCAATACATAGGTTTTACGATTATTATTAGTCAGATATATTCTTGTGCGGTGAATAGGGCGTGTTGAGTCCAGTTCTCTGAGCAAGGAGTAGGTCTTGTCTATTACATATTGGGTCTATGGAACGGTATCTGAGCTAATTTGATACCCTTGTTTTATGTATCACCCCACCTCACCTTTCCCGTTAAGCGGCCATAGTGTGTTTTCTGCATGTGTGACTCTGTTCTGTTTTGTAATTCAGTTCAAGTGTAACGGTTTTTACATTCCCTCTATCAGTGATACCTTATGAGAAGTGTCCTTTTCTGTGTGACTTATTTCACTTAGAATCGTCGTACCTAAATCCACTCATCATGCTGCTACTAACCTTACGACATTGATTTCATGGCTGAGTGATATTCCATTGTACATAAGGATCACAACTTCTTTATCCATTTTTCTCTTTCCTGGGATATTTAAGGTGGAATGAAGTGGAGGTCCTGGTCAACAGAGCAGCCCTAAACTTTGGGGTGCTTGTGTCTTGCTGATTTTTCATTTTCCCAATTTATACCCCCATGAGTGGAAGTGCCCTATGCTCTCTAAGCTGTGTTTTTCAGATGTTTCAGGACTCACCGGACACTTCTCCAGAGTGGCTCTTGGCAATTTACATCCCGCCCATCAGTGTAGCAAGGCTCCCATTTCTCCATGACCTGTCCTGCATTTCTGGTTTTGACACTTTTTTCAGCATGGCCCTTTTGACCGATGGGAAGCGAGACTTCTTTGTAGCGCTGATTGGCCTTTCCAGGTTGCTTGGTTGGCCAAAAAGGGCGTATGCGTTTTTTCCTGAATATATTCAGGAAAAAACGCATACGCCCTTTTTGGCCAAGGGCATCATTGTCAACGTTTTGCCGCTTTTCATGTGCTTTAAAGGCGATTCGTATCTACCTCCTGAAATCTGTTTCCTGCAATTCTGCTTTGATTTCAAATCCTCTTCTTTGCCTTCCCTCAATATATTTGTGGACGAGAGTTATCATTTATAACTCTGCAGGTTTGTGAATTGCAGTGCCCTGAACCTCCATTTTACAACTCGTTTTTATGGGAGCTGGCCCCAAAATCCCAGAATGTCTTCAGGCCCTGTTCTGGTTCCGGGGGGCAGGCTGAGCCTGTGGTTAATTCTTCTTTCTGATGGGAAAATAGAGTGACCTGTGCCTGTCCCAACACCAAGAGCTAGTCTCTCGTTGGTTCCACGTCTTCCCGTTCATCCTCAGGACAAATTGCAACCTGTACGGAACAGGAGGTGAAAGGTGCTGATGCTCCAAGTAGGGAGATTGCTAGTAAAGCGGCTGGAATGGCGAACCCGGGCACAAGGAGATGAGAAATGAGGTGCGTTTTAGAAACCTTTCCCCATCACACGGTGTACCATCTTCTGGGTTACTCATGCATGTTTTTGATGTAGGAAGATGCCCTTGAACCTGGAGATTTGGGACCCATGCGATGGGTACCACGCAGTATTCCTTTAAAGGGTCTGCGTTTGCTCACCCAACCTCACCAAACCTCTCAGCCCCAAGAGTGTCCACCCTTATGTCTCATCCAGCTGTGCGTCTAGATATGGTCAATCCAGGTTGCATCACAGCCCCTGAACGCATTGTGTAAGAATTTCTCTCTCTTTCACTCTCCTTGTTTCATGGGTGTTTCAACGTAATTTATTTTTATAATGGGGTTTAGCTGCTTTTCACTGCTGTGTTTATGCCGCTTTACACCCACTTGACACACTAACAGAGAGATATCAATACATAGGTTTTATGATTATTATTAGTCAGATATATTCTTGTGCGGTGAATAGGGCGTGTTGAGTCCAGTTCTCTGAGCAAGGAGTAGGTCTTGTCTATTACATATTGGGTCTATGGAACGGTATCTGAGCTAATTTGAAACCCTTGTTTTATGTATCACCCCACCTCACCTTTCCCGTTAAGCAGCCATAGTGTGTTTTCTGCATGTGTGACTCTGTTCTGTTTTGTAATTCAGTTCAAGTGTAACGGATTTTACATTCCCTCTATCAGTGATACCTTATGAGAAGTGTCCTTTTCTGTGTGACTTATTTCACTTAGAATCGTCATACCTAAATCCACTCATCATGCTGCTACTAACCTTACAACATTGATTTCATGGCTGAGTGATATTCCATTGTACATAAGGACCACAACTTCTTTATCCATTTTTCTCTTTCCTGGGATATTTAAGGTGGAATGAAGTGGAGGTCCTGGTCAACAGAGCAGCCCTAAACTTTGGGGTGCTTGTGTCTCGCTGATTTTTAATTTTCCCAATTTATACCCCCATGAGTGGAAGTGCCCTATGGTCTCAAGCTGTGTTTTTCAGATGTTTCAGGACTCACCGGACACTTCTCCAGAGTGGCTCTTGGCAATTTACATCCCGCCCATCAGTGTAGCAAGGCTCCCATTTCTCCATGGCCTGTCCTGCATTTCTGGTTTTGACACTTTTTTCAGCATGGCCCTTTTGACCGATGGGAAGCGAGACTTCTTTGTAGCGCTGATTTGCCTTTCCAGGTTGCTTGGTTGGCCAAAAAGGGCGTATGCGTTTTTTCCTGAATATATTCAGGAAAAAACGCATACGCCCTTTTTGGCCAAGGGCATCATTGTCAACGTCTTGCCACTTTTCATGTGCTTTAAAGGCGATTCGTATCTACCTCCTGAAATCTGTTTCCTGCAATTCTGCCTTGATTTCAAATCCTCTTCTTTGCCTTCCCTCAATATATTTGTGGACGAGAGTTATCATTTATAACTCTGCAGGTTTGTGAATTGCAGTGCCCTGAACCTCCATTTTACAACTCGCTTTTTTGGGAGCTGGCCGCAAAAGCGCAGGATGGCTTCAGGCCCTGTTCTGGTTCCGGGGGGCAGGCTGAGCCTGTGGTTAATTCTTCTTCCTGATGGGAAAATAGAGTGACCTGTGCCTGTCCCAACACCAAGAGCTAGTCTCTCGTTGGTTCCACGTCTTCCCGTTCATCCTCAGGACAAATTTCAACCTGTACGGAACAGGAGGTGAAAGGTGCTGATGCTCCAAGTAGGGAGATTGCTAGTAAAGCAGCTGGAATGGCGAACCCGGGAACAAGGAGATGAGAAATGAGGTGCGTTTTAGAAACCTTTCCCCATCACATGGTGTACCATCTTCTGGGTTTCTCATGCATGTTTTCGATGTAGGAAGATGCCCTTGAACCTGGAGATTTGGGACCCATGCAATGGGTACCACGCAGTATTACTTTAAAGGGTCTGCGTTTGCTCACCCAACCTCACCAAACCTCTCAGCCCCAAGAGTGTCCACCCTTATGACTCATCCAGCTGTGCGTCTAGATATGGTCAATCCAGGTTGCATCACAGCCCCTGAACGCATTGTGTAAGAATTTCTCTCTCTTTCACTGTCTTTGTTTCATGGGTGTTTCAAAGTAATTTATTTTTATAATGGGGTTTAGCTGCTTTTCACTGCTGTGTTTATGCCGCTTTACACCCACTTGACACACTAACAGACAGATATCAATACATAGGTTTTATGATTATTATTAGTCAGATATATTCTTGTGCGGTGAATAGGGCGTGTTGAGTCCAGTTCTCTGATCAAGGAGTAGGTCTTGTCTATTACATATTGGGTTTATGGAACGGTATCTGAGCTAATTTGATACCCTTGTTTTATGTATCACCCCACCTCACCTTTCCCGTTAAGCGGCCATAGTGTGTTTTCTGCATGTGTGACTCTGTTCTGTTTTGTAATTCAGTTCAAGTGTAACGGTTTTCACATTCCCTCTATCAGTGATACCTTATGAGAAGTGTCCTTTTCTGTGTGACTTATTTCACTTAGAATCGTTGTACCTAAATCCACTCATCATGCTGCTACTAACCTTACAACATTGATTTCATGGCTGAGTGATATTCCATTGTACATAAGGACCACAATTTCTTTATCCATTTTTCTCTTTCCTGGGATATTTAAGGTGGAATGAAGTGGAGGTCCTGGTCAACAGAGCAGCCCTAAACTTTGGGGTGCTTGTGTCTTGCTGATTTTTAATTTTCCCAATTTATACCCCCATGAGTGGAAGTGCCCTATGCTCTCTAAGCTGTGTTTTTCAGATGTTTCAGGACTCACCGGACACTTCTCCAGAGTGGCTCTTGGCAATTTACATCCCGCCCATCAGTGTAGCAAGGCTCCCATTTCTCCATGGCCTGTCCTGCATTTCTGGTTTTGACACTTTTTTCAGCATGGCCCTTTTGACCGATGGGAAGCGAGACTTCTTTGTAGCGCTGATTTGCCTTTCCAGGTGGCTTGGTTGGCCAAAAAGGGCGTATGCGTTTTTTCCTGAATATATTCAGGAAAAAACGCATACGCCCTTTTTGGCCAAGGGCATCATTGTCAACGTCTTGCCGCATTTCATGTGCTTTAAAGGCGATTCGTATCTACCTCCTGAAATCTGTTTCCTGCAATTCTGCCTTGATTTCAAATCCTCTTCTTTGCCTTCCCTCAATATATTTGTGGACGAGAGTTATCATTTATAACTCTGCAGGTTTGTGAATTGCAGTGCCCTGAACCTCCATTTTACAACTCCTTTTTATGGGAGCTGGCCGCAAAATCGCAGAATGGCTTCAGGCCCTGTTCTGGTTCCGGGGGGCAGGCTGAGCCTGTGGTTAATTTTTCTTTCTGATGGGAAAATAGAGTTACCTGTGCCTGTCCCAACACCAAGAGCTAGTCTCTCGTTGGTTCCACGTCTTCCCGTTCATCCTCAGGACAAATTGCAACCTGTACGGAACAGGAGGTGAAAGGTGCTGATGCTCCAAGTAGGGAGATTGCTAGTAAAGAGGCTGGAATGGCTAACCCGGGCACAAGGAGATGAGAAATGAGGTGCGTTTTAGAAACCTTTCCCCATCACACGGTGTACCATCTTCTGGGTTTCTCATGCATGTTTTCGATGTAGGAAGATGCCCTTGAACCTGGAGATTTGGGACCCATGCGATGGGTACCACGCAGTATTACTTTAAAGGGTCTGCGTTTGCTCACCCAACCTCACCAAACCTCTCAGCCCCAAGAGTGTCCACCCTTATGTCTCATCCAGCTGTGCGTCTAGATATGGTCAATCCAGGTTGCATCACAGCCCCTGAACGCATTGTGTAAGAATTTCTCTCTCTTTCACTGTCTTTGTTTCATGGGTGTTTCAAAGTAATTTATTTTTATAATGGGGTTTAGCTGCTTTTCACTGCTGTGTTTATGCCGCTTTACACCCACTTGACACACTAACAGAGAGATATCAATACATAGGTTTTACGATTATTACTAGTCAGATATATTCTTGTGCGGTGAATAGGGCGTGTTGAGTCCAGTTCTCTGAGCAAGGAGTAGGTCTTGTCTATTACATATTGGGTTTATGGAACGGTATCTGAGCTAATTTGATACCCTTGTTTTATGTATCACCCCACCTCACCTTTCCCGTTAAGCAGCCATAGTGTGTTTTCTGCATGTGTGACTCTGTTCTGTTTTGTAATTCAGTTCAAGTGTAACGGTTTTTACATTCCCTCTATCAGTGATACCTTATGAGAAGTGTCCTTTTCTGTGTGACTTATTTCACTTAGAATCGTCGTACCTAAATCCACTCATCATGCTGCTACTAACCTTACGACATTGATTTCATGGCTGAGTGATATTCCATTGTACATAAGGACCACAACTTCTTTATCCATTTTTCTCTTTCCTGGGATATTTAAGGTGGAATTAAGTGGAGGTCCTGGTCAACAGAGCAGCCCTCAACTTTGGGGTGCTTGTGTCTTGCTGATTTTTCATTTTCCCAATTTATACCCCCATGAGTGGAAGTGCCCTATGCTCTCAAACTGTGTTTTTCAGATGTTTCAGGACTCACCAGACACTTCTCCAGAGTGGCTCTTGGCAATTTACATCCCGCCCATCAGTGTAGCAAGGCTCCCATTTCTCCATGGCCTGTCCTGCATTTCTGGTTTTGACACTTTTTTCAGCATGGCCCTTTTGACCGATGGGAAGCGAGACTTCTTTGTAGCGCTGATTTGCCTTTCCAGGTGGCTTGGTTGGCCAAAAAGGGCGTATGCGTTTTTTCCTGAATATATTCAGGAAAAAACACATACGCCCTTTTTGGCCAAGGGCATCATTGTCAACGTTTTGCCGCTTTTCATGTGCTTTAAAGGCGATTCGTATCTACCTCCTGAAATCTGTTTCCTGCAATTCTGCCTTGATTTCAAATCCTCTTCTTTGCCTTCCCTCAATATATTTGTGGACGAGAGTTATCATTTATAACTCTGCAGGTTTGTGAATTGCAGTGCCCTGAACCTCCATTTTACAACTCGTTTTTATGGGAGCTGGCCGCAAAATCGCAGAATGGCTTCAGGCCCTGTTCTGGTTCCGGGGGGCAGGCTGAGCCTGTGGTTAATTCTTCTTTCTGATGGGAAAATAGAGTGACCTGTGCCTGTCCCAACACCAAGAGCTAGTCTCTCGTTGGTTCCACGTCTTCCCGTTCATCCTCAGGACAAATTGCAACCTGCATGGAACAGGAGGTGAAAGGTGCTGATGCTCCAAGTAGGGAGCTTGCTAGTAAAGCGGCTGGAATGGCGAACCCGGGCACAAGGAGATGAGAAATGAGGTGCGTTTTAGAAACCTTTCCCCATCACACGGTGTACCATCTTCTGGGTTTCTCATGCATGTTTTTGATGTAGGAAGATGCCCTTGAACCTGGAGATTTGGGACCCATGCGATGGGTACCACGCAGTATTACTTTAAAGGGTCTGCGTTTGCTCACCCAACCTCACCAAACCTCTCAGCCCCAAGAGTGTCCACCCTTATGTCTCATCCAGCTGTGCGTCTAGATATGGTCAATCCAGGTTGCATCACAGCCCCTGAACGCATTGTGTAAGAATTTCTCTCTCTTTCACTGTCTTTGTTTCATGGGTGTTTCAAAGTAATTTATTTTTATAATGGGGTTTAGCTGCTTTTCACTGCTGTGTTTATGCCGCTTTACACCCACTTGACACACTAACAGAGAGATATCAATACATAGGTTTTAAGATTATTACTAGTCAGATATATTCTTGTGCGGTGAATAGGGCGTGTTGAGTCCAGTTCTCTGAGCAAGGAGTAGGTCTTGTCTATTACATATTGGGTTTATGGAACGGTATCTGAGCTAATTTGATACCCTTGTTTTATGTATCACCCCACCTCACCTTTCCCGTTAAGCAGCCATAGTGTGTTTTCTGCATGTGTGACTCTGTTCTGTTTTGTAATTCAGTTCAAGTGTAACGGTTTTTACATTCCCTCTATCAGTGATACCTTATGAGAAGTGTCCTTTTCTGTGTGACTTATTTCACTTAGAATCGTCGTACCTAAATCCACTCATCATGCTGCTACTAACCTTACAACATTGATTTCCTGGCTGAGTGATATTCCAATGTACATAAGGACCACAACTTCTTTATCCATTTTTCTCTTTCCTGGGATATTTAAGGTGGAATGAAGTGGAGGTCCTGGTCAACAGAGCAGCCCTCAACTTTGGGGTGCTTGTGTCTTGCTGATTTTTCATTTTCCCAATTTATACCCCCATGAGTGGAAGTGCCCTATGCTCTCAAACTGTGTTTTTCAGATGTTTCAGGACTCACCAGACACTTCTCCAGAGTGGCTCTTGGCAATTTACATCCCGCCCATCAGTGTAGCAAGGCTCCCATTTCTCCATGGCCTGTCCTGCATTTCTGGTTTTGACACTTTTTTCAGCATGGCCCTTTTGACCAATGGGAAGCGAGACTTCTTTGTAGCGCTGATTTGCCTTTCCAGGTGGCTTGGTTGGCCAAAAAGGGCGTATGCGTTTTTTCCTGAATATATTCAGGAAAAAACACATACGCCCTTTTTGGCCAAGGGCATCATTGTCAACGTTTTGCCGCTTTTCATGTGCTTTAAAGGCGATTCGTATCTACCTCCTGAAATCTGTTTCCTGCAATTCTGCCTTGATTTCAAATCCTCTTCTTTGCCTTCCCTCAATATATTTGTGGACGAGAGTTATCATTTATAACTCTGCAGGTTTGTGAATTGCAGTGCCCTGAACCTCCATTTTACAACTCGTTTTTATGGGAGCTGGCCGCAAAATCGCAGAATGGCTTCAGGCCCTGTTCTGGTTCCGGGGGGCAGGCTGAGCCTGTGGTTAATTCTTCTTTCTGATGGGAAAATAGAGTTACCTGTGCCTGTCCCAACACCAAGAGCTAGTCTCTCGTTGGTTCCACGTCTTCCCGTTCATCCTCAGGACAAATTGCAACCTGCATGGAACAGGAGGTGAAAGGTGCTGATGCTCCAAGTAGGGAGCTTGCTAGTAAAGCGGCTGGAATGGCGAACCCGGGCACAAGGAGATGAGAAATGAGGTGCGTTTTAGAAACCTTTCCCCATCACACGGTGTACCATCTTCTGGGTTTCTCATGCATGTTTTTGATGTAGGAAGATGCCCTTGAACCTGGAGATTTGGGACCCATGCGATGGGTACCACGCAGTATTCCTTTAAAGGGTCTGCGTTTGCTCACCCAACCTCACCAAACCTCTCAGCCCCAAGAGTGTCCACCCTTATGTCTCATCCAGCTGTGCGTCTAGATATGGTCAATCCAGGTTGCATCACAGCCCCTGAACGCATTGTGTAAGAATTTCTCTCTCTTTCACTGTCTTTGTTTCATGGGTGTTTCAAAGTAATTTATTTTTATAATGGGGTTTAGCTGCTTTTCACTGCTGTGTTTATGCCGCTTTACACCCACTTGACACACTAACAGAGAGATATCAATACATAGGTTTTACGATTATTATTAGTCAGATATATTCTTGTGCGGTGAATAGGGCGTGTTGAGTCCAGTTCTCTGAGCAAGGAGTAGGTCTTGTCTATTACATATTGGGTTTATGGAACGGTATCTGAGCTAATTTGATACCCTTGTTTTATGTATCACCCCACCTCACCTTTCCCGTTAAGCAGCCATAGTGTGTTTTCTGCATGTGTGACTCTGTTCTGTTTTGTAATTCAGTTCAAGTGTAACGGTTTTTACATTCCCTCTATCAGTGATACCTTATGAGAAGTGTCCTTTTCTGTGTGACTTATTTCACTTAGAATCGTCGTACCTAAATCCACTCATCATGCTGCTACTAACCTTACGACATTGATTTCCTGGCTGAGTGATATTCCATTGTACATAAGGACCACAACTTCTTTATCCATTTTTCTCTTTCCTGGGATATTTAAGGTGGAATGAAGTGGAGGTCCTGGTCAACAGAGCAGCCCTAAACTTTGGGGTGCTTGTGTCTTGCTGATTTTTAATTTTCCCAATTTATACCCCCATGAGTGGAAGTGCCCTATGCTCTCTAAGCTGTGTTTTTCAGATGTTTCAGGACTCACCGGACACATCTCCAGAGTGGCTCCTGGCAATTTACATCCCGCCCATCAGTGTAGCAAGGCTCCCATTTCTCCATGGCCTGTCCTGCATTTCTGGTTTTGACACTTTTTTCAGCATGGCCCTTTTGACCGATGGGAAGCGAGACTTCTTTGTAGCGCTGATTTGCCTTTCCAGGTGGCTTGGTTGGCCAAAAAGGGCGTATGCGTTTTTTCCTGAATATATTCAGGAAAAAACGCATACGCCCTTTTTGGCCAAGGGCATCATTGTCAACGTTTTGCCGCTTTTCATGTGCTTTAAAGGCGATTCGTATCTACCTCCTGAAATCTGTTTCCTGCAATTCTGCCTTGATTTCAAATCCTCTTCTTTGCCTTCCCTCAATATATTTGTGGACGGGAGTTATCATTTATAACTCTGCAGGTTTGTGAATTGCAGTGCCCTGAACCTCCATTTTACAACTCGTTTTTATGGGAGCTGGCCGCAAAATTGCAGAATGGCTTCAGGCCCTGTTCTGGTACCGGGGGGCAGGCTGAGCCTGTGGTTAATTCTTCTTTCTGATGGGAAAATAGAGTGACCTGTGCCTGTCCCAACACCAAGAGCTAGTCTCTCGTTGGTTCCACGTCTTCCCGTTTATCCTCAGGACAAATTGCAACCTGCATGGAACAGGAGGTGAAAGGTGCTGATGCTCCAAGTAGGGAGCTTGCTAGTAAAGAGGCTGGAATGGCGAACCCGGGCACAAGGAGTTGAGAAATGAGGTGCGTTTTAGAAACCTTTCCCCATCACACGGTGTACCATCTTCTGGGTTTCTCATGCATGTTTTTGATGTAGGAAGATGCCCTTGAACCTGGAGATTTGGGACCCATGCGATGGGTACCACGCAGTATTCCTTTAAAGGGTCTGCGTTTGCTCACCCAACCTCACCAAACCTCTCAGCCCCAAGAGTGTCCACCCTTATGTCTCATCCAGCTGTGCGTCTAGATATGGTCAATCCAGGTTGCATCACAGCCCCTGAACGCATTGTGTAAGAATTTCTCTCTCTTTCACTGTCTTTGTTTCATGGGTGTTTCAAAGTAATTTATTTTTATAATGGGGTTTAGCTGCTTTTCACTGCTGTGTTTATGCCGCTTTACACCCACTTGACACACTAACAGAGAGATATCAATACATAGGTTTTACGATTATTATTAGTCAGATATATTCTTGTGCGGTGAATAGGGCGTGTTGAGTCCAGTTCTCTGAGCAAGGAGTAGGTCTTGTCTATTACATATTGGGTTTATGGAACGGTATCTGAGCTAATTTGATACCCTTGTTTTATGTATCACCCCACCTCACCTTTCCCGTTAAGCAGCCATAGTGTGTTTTCTGCATGTGTGACTCTGTTCTGTTTTGTAATTCAGTTCAAGTGTAACGGTTTTCACATTCCCTCTATCAGTGATACCTTATGAGAAGTGTCCTTTTCTGTGTGACTTATTTCACTTAGAATCGTCGTACCTAAATCCACTCATCATGCTGCTACTAACCTTACGACATTGATTTCCTGGCTGAGTGATATTCCAATGTACATAAGGACCACAACTTCTTTATCCATTTTTCTCTTTCCTGGGATATTTAAGGTGGAATGAAGTGGAGGTCCTGGTCAACAGAGCAGCCCTAAACTTTGGGGTGCTTGTGTCTTGCTGATTTTTCATTTTCCCAATTTATACCCCCATGAGTGGAAGTGCCCTATGCTCTCTAAGCTGTGTTTTTCAGATGTTTCAGGACTCACCGGACACTTCTCCAGAGTGGCTCTTGGCAATTTACATCCCGCCCATCAGTGTAGCAAGGCTCCCATTTCTCCATGGCCTGTCCTGCATTTCTGGTTTTGACACTTTTTTCAGCATGGCCCTTTTGACCGATGGGAAGCGAGACTTCTTTGTAGCGCTGATTTGCCTTTCCAGGTGGCTTGGTTGGCCAAAAAGGGCGTATGCGTTTTTTCCTGAATATATTCAGGAAAAAACGCATACGCCCTTTTTGGCCAAGGGCATCATTGTCAACGTTTTGCCGCTTTTCATGTGCTTTAAAGGCGATTCGTATCTACCTCCTGAAATCTGTTTCCTGCAATTCTGCCTTGATTTCAAATCCTCTTCTTTGCCTTCCCTCAATATATTTGTGGACGAGAGTTATCATTTATAACTCTGCAGGTTTGTGAATTGCAGTGCCCTGAACCTCCATTTTACAACTCGTTTTTATGGGAGCTGGCCGCAAAATCGCAGAATGGCTTCAGGCCCTGTTCTGGTACCGGGGGGCAGGCTGAGCCTGTGGTTAATTCTTCTTTCTGATGGGAAAATAGAGTGACCTGTGCCTGTCCCAACACCAAGAGCTAGTCTCTCGTTGGTTCCACGTCTTCCCGTTCATCCTCAGGACAAATTGCAACCTGTACGGAACAGGAGGTGAAAGGTGCTGATGCTCTAAGTAGGGAGCTTGCTAGTAAAGCGGCTGGAATGGCGAACCCGGGCACAAGGAGATGAGAAATGAGGTGCGTTTTAGAAACCTTTCCCCATCACACGGTGTACCATCTTCTGGGTTTCTCATGCATGTTTTTGATGTAGGAAGATGCCCTTGAACCTGGAGATTTGGGACCCATGCGATGGGTACCACGCAGTATTACTTTAAAGGGTCTGCGTTTGCTCACCCAACCTCACCAAACCTCTCAGCCCCAAGAGTGTCCACCCTTATGTCTCATCCAGCTGTGCGTCTAGATATGGTCAATCCAGGTTGCATCACAGCCCCTGAACGCATTGTGTAAGAATTTCTCTCTCTTTCACTGTCTTTGTTTCATGGGTGTTTCAAAGTAATTTATTTTTATAATGGGGTTTAGCTGCTTTTCACTGCTGTGTTTATGCCGCTTTACACCCACTTGACACACTAACAGAGAGATATCAATACATAGGTTTTACGATTATTATTAGTCAGATATATTCTTGTGCGGTGAATAGGGCGTGTTGAGTCCAGTTCTCTGAGCAAGGAGTAGGTCTTGTCTATTACATATTGGGTCTATGGAACGGTATCTGAGCTAATTTGATACCCTTGTTTTATGTATCACCCCACCTCACCTTTCCCGTTAAGCGGCCATAGTGTGTTTTCTGCATGTGTGACTCTGTTCTGTTTTGTAATTCAGTTCAAGTGTAACGGTTTTTACATTCCCTCTATCAGTGATACCTTATGAGAAGTGTCCTTTTCTGTGTGACTTATTTCACTTAGAATCGTCGTACCTAAATCCACTCATCATGCTGCTACTAACCTTACGACATTGATTTCATGGCTGAGTGATATTCCATTGTACATAAGGACCACAACTTCTTTATCCATTTTTCTCTTTCCTGGGATATTTAAGGTGGAATTAAGTGGAGGTCCTGGTCAACAGAGCAGCCCTCAACTTTGGGGTGCTTGTGTCTTGCTGATTTTTCATTTTCCCAATTTATACCCCCATGAGTGGAAGTGCCCTATGCTCTCAAACTGTGTTTTTCAGATGTTTCAGGACTCACCAGACACTTCTCCAGAGTGGCTCTTGGCAATTTACATCCCGCCCATCAGTGTAGCAAGGCTCCCATTTCTCCATGGCCTGTCCTGCATTTCTGGTTTTGACACTTTTTTCAGCATGGCCCTTTTGACCGATGGGAAGCGAGACTTCTTTGTAGCGCTGATTTGCCTTTCCAGGTGGCTTGGTTGGCCAAAAAGGGCGTATGTGTTTTTTCCTGAATATATTCAGGAAAAAACACATACGCCCTTTTTGGCCAAGGGCATCATTGTCAACGTTTTGCCGCTTTTCATGTGCTTTAAAGGCGATTCGTATCTACCTCCTGAAATCTGTTTCCTGCAATTCTGCCTTGATTTCAAATCCTCTTCTTTGCCTTCCCTCAATATATTTGTGGACGAGAGTTATCATTTATAACTCTGCAGGTTTGTGAATTGCAGTGCCCTGAACCTCCATTTTACAACTCGTTTTTATGGGAGCTGGCCGCAAAATCGCAGAATGGCTTCAGGCCCTGTTCTGGTTCCGGGGGGCAGGCTGAGCCTGTGGTTAATTCTTCTTTCTGATGGGAAAATAGAGTGACCTGTGCCTGTCCCAACACCAAGAGCTAGTCTCTCGTTGGTTCCACGTCTTCCCGTTCATCCTCAGGACAAATTGCAACCTGCATGGAACAGGAGGTGAAAGGTGCTGATGCTCCAAGTAGGGAGCTTGCTAGTAAAGCGGCTGGAATGGCGAACCCGGGCACAAGGAGATGAGAAATGAGGTGCGTTTTAGAAACCTTTCCCCATCACACGGTGTACCATCTTCTGGGTTTCTCATGCATGTTTTTGATGTAGGAAGATGCCCTTGAACCTGGAGATTTGGGACCCATGCGATGGGTACCACGCAGTATTCCTTTAAAGGGTCTGCGTTTGCTCACCCAACCTCACCAAACCTCTCAGCCCCAAGAGTGTCCACCCTTATGTCTCATCCAGCTGTGCGTCTAGATATGGTCAATCCAGGTTGCATCACAGCCCCTGAACGCATTGTGTAAGAATTTCTCTCTCTTTCACTGTCTTTGTTTCATGGGTGTTTCAAAGTAATTTATTTTTATAATGGGGTTTAGCTGCTTTTCACTGCTGTGTTTATGCCGCTTTACACCCACTTGACACACTAACAGAGAGATATCAATACATAGGTTTTACGATTATTATTAGTCAGATATATTCTTGTGCGGTGAATAGGGCGTGTTGAGTCCAGTTCTCTGAGCAAGGAGTAGGTCTTGTCTATTACATATTGGGTTTATGGAACGGTATCTGAGCTAATTTGATACCCTTGTTTTATGTATCACCCCACCTCACCTTTCCCGTTAAGCAGCCATAGTGTGTTTTCTGCATGTGTGACTCTGTTCTGTTTTGTAATTCAGTTCAAGTGTAACGGTTTTTACATTCCCTCTATCAGTGATACCTTATGAGAAGTGTCCTTTTCTGTGTGACTTATTTCACTTAGAATCGTCGTACCTAAATCCACTCATCATGCTGCTACTAACCTTACGACATTGATTTCCTGGCTGAGTGATATTCCAATGTACATAAGGACCACAACTTCTTTATCCATTTTTCTCTTTCCTGGGATATTTAAGGTGGAATGAAGTGGAGGTCCTGGTCAACAGAGCAGCCCTAAACTTTGGGGTGCTTGTGTCTTGCTGATTTTTCATTTTCCCAATTTATACCCCCATGAGTGGAAGTGCCCTATGCTCTCAAACTGTGTTTTTCAGATGTTTCAGGACTCACCAGACACTTCTCCAGAGTGGCTCTTGGCAATTTACATCCCGCCCATCAGTGTAGCAAGGCTCCCATTTCTCCATGGCCTGTCCTGCATTTCTGGTTTTGACACTTTTTTCAGCATGGCCCTTTTGACCAATGGGAAGCGAGACTTCTTTGTAGCGCTGATTTGCCTTTCCAGGTGGCTTGGTTGGCCAAAAAGGGCGTATGCGTTTTTTCCTGAATATATTCAGGAAAAAACACATACGCCCTTTTTGGCCAAGGGCATCATTGTCAACGTTTTGCCGCTTTTCATGTGCTTTAAAGGCGATTCGTATCTACCTCCTGAAATCTGTTTCCTGCAATTCTGCCTTGATTTCAAATCCTCTTCTTTGCCTTCCCTCAATATATTTGTGGACGAGAGTTATCATTTATAACTCTGCAGGTTTGTGAATTGCAGTGCCCTGAACCTCCATTTTACAACTCGTTTTTATGGGAGCTGGCCGCAAAATCGCAGAATGGCTTCAGGCCCTGTTCTGGTTCCGGGGGGCAGGCTGAGCCTGTGGTTAATTCTTCTTTCTGATGGGAAAATAGAGTTACCTGTGCCTGTCCCAACACCAAGAGCTAGTCTCTCGTTGGTTCCACGTCTTCCCGTTCATCCTCAGGACAAATTGCAACCTGCATGGAACAGGAGGTGAAAGGTGCTGATGCTCCAAGTAGGGAGCTTGCTAGTAAAGCGGCTGGAATGGCGAACCCGGGCACAAGGAGATGAGAAATGAGGTGCGTTTTAGAAACCTTTCCCCATCACACGGTGTACCATCTTCTGGGTTTCTCATGCATGTTTTTGATGTAGGAAGATGCCCTTGAACCTGGAGATTTGGGACCCATGCGATGGGTACCACGCAGTATTCCTTTAAAGGGTCTGCGTTTGCTCACCCAACCTCACCAAACCTCTCAGCCCCAAGAGTGTCCACCCTTATGTCTCATCCAGCTGTGCGTCTAGATATGGTCAATCCAGGTTGCATCACAGCCCCTGAACGCATTGTGTAAGAATTTCTCTCTCTTTCACTGTCTTTGTTTCATGGGTGTTTCAAAGTAATTTATTTTTATAATGGGGTTTAGCTGCTTTTCACTGCTGTGTTTATGCCGCTTTACACCCACTTGACACACTAACAGAGAGATATCAATACATAGGTTTTACGATTATTATTAGTCAGATATATTCTTGTGCGGTGAATAGGGCGTGTTGAGTCCAGTTCTCTGAGCAAGGAGTAGGTCTTGTCTATTACATATTGGGTTTATGGAACGGTATCTGAGCTAATTTGATACCCTTGTTTTATGTATCACCCCACCTCACCTTTCCCGTTAAGCAGCCATAGTGTGTTTTCTGCATGTGTGACTCTGTTCTGTTTTGTAATTCAGTTCAAGTGTAACGGTTTTTACATTCCCTCTATCAGTGATACCTTATGAGAAGTGTCCTTTTCTGTGTGACTTATTTCACTTAGAATCGTCGTACCTAAATCCACTCATCATGCTGCTACTAACCTTACGACATTGATTTCCTGGCTGAGTGATATTCCAATGTACATAAGGACCACAACTTCTTTATCCATTTTTCTCTTTCCTGGGATATTTAAGGTGGAATGAAGTGGAGGTCCTGGTCAACAGAGCAGCCCTAAACTTTGGGGTGCTTGTGTCTTGCTGATTTTTCATTTTCCCAATTTATACCCCCATGAGTGGAAGTGCCCTATGCTCTCTAAGCTGTGTTTTTCAGATGTTTCAGGACTCACCGGACACTTCTCCAGAGTGGCTCTTGGCAATTTACATCCCGCCCATCAGTGTAGCAAGGCTCCCATTTCTCCATGGCCTGTCCTGCATTTCTGGTTTTGACACTTTTTTCAGCATGGCCCTTTTGACCGATGGGAAGCGAGACTTCTTTGTAGCGCTGATTTGCCTTTCCAGGTGGCTTGGTTGGCCAAAAAGGGCGTATGCGTTTTTTCCTGAATATATTCAGGAAAAAACGCATACGCCCTTTTTGGCCAAGGGCATCATTGTCAACGTTTTGCCGCTTTTCATGTGCTTTAAAGGCGATTCGTATCTACCTCCTGAAATCTGTTTCCTGCAATTCTGCCTTGATTTCAAATCCTCTTCTTTGCCTTCCCTCAATATATTTGTGGACGAGAGTTATCATTTATAACTCTGCAGGTTTGTGAATTGCAGTGCCCTGAACCTCCATTTTACAACTCGTTTTTATGGGAGCTGGCCGCAAAATCGCAGAATGGCTTCAGGCCCTGTTCTGGTACCGGGGGGCAGGCTGAGCCTGTGGTTAATTCTTCTTTCTGATGGGAAAATAGAGTGACCTGTGCCTGTCCCAACACCAAGAGCTAGTCTCTCGTTGGTTCCACGTCTTCCCGTTCATCCTCAGGACAAATTGCAACCTGTACGGAACAGGAGGTGAAAGGTGCTGATGCTCTAAGTAGGGAGCTTGCTAGTAAAGCGGCTGGAATGGCGAACCCGGGCACAAGGAGATGAGAAATGAGGTGCGTTTTAGAAACCTTTCCCCATCACACGGTGTACCATCTTCTGGGTTTCTCATGCATGTTTTTGATGTAGGAAGATGCCCTTGAACCTGGAGATTTGGGACCCATGCGATGGGTACCACGCAGTATTACTTTAAAGGGTCTGCGTTTGCTCACCCAACCTCACCAAACCTCTCAGCCCCAAGAGTGTCCACCCTAATGTCTCATCCAGCTGTGCGTCTAGATATGGTCAATCCAGGTTGCATCACAGCCCCTGAACGCATTGTGTAAGAATTTCTCTCTCTTTCACTGTCTTTGTTTCATGGGTGTTTCAAAGTAATTTATTTTTATAATGGGGTTTAGCTGCTTTTCACTGCTGTGTTTATGCCGCTTTACACCCACTTGACACACTAACAGAGAGATATCAATACATAGGTTTTACGATTATTATTAGTCAGATATATTCTTGTGCGGTGAATAGGGCGTGTTGAGTCCAGTTCTCTGAGCAAGGAGTAGGTCTTGTCTATTACATATTGGGTTTATGGAACGGTATCTGAGCTAATTTGATACCCTTGTTTTATGTATCACCCCACCTCACCTTTCCCGTTAAGCGGCCATAGTGTGTTTTCTGCATGTGTGACTCTGTTCTGTTTTGTAATTCAGTTCAAGTGTAACGGTTTTTACATTCCCTCTATCAGTGATACCTTATGAGAAGTGTCCTTTTCTGTGTGACTTATTTCACTTAGAATCGTCGTACCTAAATCCACTCATCATGCTGCTACTAACCTTACGACATTGATTTCATGGCTGAGTGATATTCCATTGTACATAAGGATCACAACTTCTTTATCCATTTTTCTCTTTCCTGGGATATTTAAGGTGGAATGAAGTGGAGGTCCTGGTCAACAGAGCAGCCCTAAACTTTGGGGTGCTTGTGTCTTGCTGATTTTTCATTTTCCCAATTTATACCCCCATGAGTGGAAGTGCCCTATGCTCTCTAAGCTGTGTTTTTCAGATGTTTCAGGACTCACCGGACACTTCTCCAGAGTGGCTCTTGGCAATTTACATCCCGCCCATCAGTGTAGCAAGGCTCCCATTTCTCCATGGCCTGTCCTGCATTTCTGGTTTTGACACTTTTTTCAGCATGGCCCTTTTGACCGATGGGAAGCGAGACTTCTTTGTAGCGCTGATTGGCCTTTCCAGGTTGCTTGGTTGGCCAAAAAGGGCGTATGCGTTTTTTCCTGAATATATTCAGGAAAAAACGCATACGCCCTTTTTGGCCAAGGGCATCATTGTCAACGTTTTGCCGCTTTTCATGTGCTTTAAAGGCGATTCGTATCTACCTCCTGAAATCTGTTTCCTGCAATTCTGCCTTGATTTCAAATCCTCTTCTTTGCCTTCCCTCAATATATTTGTGGACGAGAGTTATCATTTATAACTCTGCAGGTTTGTGAATTGCAGTGCCCTGAACCTCCATTTTACAACTCGTTTTTATGGGAGCTGGCCGCAAAATCCCAGAATGTCTTCAGGCCCTGTTCTGGTTCCGGGGGGCAGGCTGAGCCTGTGGTTAATTCTTCTTTCTGATGGGAAAATAGAGTGACCTGTGCCTGTCCCAACACCAAGAGCTAGTCTCTCGTTGGTTCCACGTCTTCCCGTTCATCCTCAGGACAAATTGCAACCTGTACGGAACAGGAGGTGAAAGGTGCTGATGCTCCAAGTAGGGAGATTGCTAGTAAAGCGGCTGGAATGGCGAACCCGGGCACAAGGAGATGAGAAATGAGGTGCGTTTTAGAAACCTTTCCCCATCACACGGTGTACCATCTTCTGGGTTACTCATGCATGTTTTTGATGTAGGAAGATGCCCTTGAACCTGGAGATTTGGGACCCATGCGATGGGTACCACGCAGTATTTCTTTAAAGGGTCTGCGTTTGCTCACCCAACCTCACCAAACCTCTCAGCCCCAAGAGTGTCCACCCTTATGTCTCATCCAGCTGTGCGTCTAGATATGGTCAATCCAGGTTGCATCACAGCCCCTGAACGCATTGTGTAAGAATTTCTCTCTCTTTCACTGTCTTTGTTTCATGGGTGTTTCAAAGTAATTTATTTTTATAATGGGGTTTAGCTGCTTTTCACTGCTGTGTTTATGCCGCTTTACACCCACTTGACACACTAACAGAGAGATATCAATACATAGGTTTTACGATTATTATTAGTCAGATATATTCTTGTGCGGTGAATAGGGCGTGTTGAGTCCAGTTCTCTGAGCAAGGAGTAGGTCTTGTCTATTACATATTGGGTCTATGGAACGGTATCTGAGCTAATTTGATACCCTTGTTTTATGTATCACCCCACCTCACCTTTCCCGTTAAGCAGCCATAGTGTGTTTTCTGCATGTGTGACTCTGTTCTGTTTTGTAATTCAGTTCAAGTGTAACGGTTTTTACATTCCCTCTATCAGTGATACCTTATGAGAAGTGTCCTTTTCTGTGTGACTTATTTCACTTAGAATCGTCGTACCTAAATCCACTCATCATGCTGCTACTAACCTTACGACATTGATTTCATGGCTGAGTGATATTCCATTGTACATAAGGATCACAACTTCTTTATCCATTTTTCTCTTTCCTGGGATATTTAAGGTGGAATGAAGTGGAGGTCCTGGTCAACAGAGCAGCCCTAAACTTTGGGGTGCTTGTGTCTTGCTGATTTTTCATTTTCCCAATTTATACCCCCATGAGTGGAAGTGCCCTATGCTCTCTAAGCTGTGTTTTTCAGATGTTTCAGGACTCACCGGACACTTCTCCAGAGTGGCTCTTGGCAATTTACATCCCGCCCATCAGTGTAGCAAGGCTCCCATTTCTCCATGGCCTGTCCTGCATTTCTGGTTTTGACACTTTTTTCAGCATGGCCCTTTTGACCGATGGGAAGCGAGACTTCTTTGTAGCGCTGATTGGCCTTTCCAGGTTGCTTGGTTGGCCAAAAAGGGCGTATGCGTTTTTTCCTGAATATATTCAGGAAAAAACGCATACGCCCTTTTTGGCCAAGGGCATCATTGTCAACGTTTTGCCGCTTTTCATGTGCTTTAAAGGCGATTCGTATCTACCTCCTGAAATCTGTTTCCTGCAATTCTGCCTTGATTTCAAATCCTCTTCTTTGCCTTCCCTCAATATATTTGTGGACGAGAGTTATCATTTATAACTCTGCAGGTTTGTGAATTGCAGTGCCCTGAACCTCCATTTTACAACTCGTTTTTATGGGAGCTGGCCGCAAAATCCCAGAATGTCTTCAGGCCCTGTTCTGGTTCCGGGGGGCAGGCTGAGCCTGTGGTTAATTCTTCTTTCTGATGGGAAAATAGAGTGACCTGTGCCTGTCCCAACACCAAGAGCTAGTCTCTCGTTGGTTCCACGTCTTCCCGTTCATCCTCAGGACAAATTGCAACCTGTACGGAACAGGAGGTGAAAGGTGCTGATGCTCCAAGTAGGGAGATTGCTAGTAAAGCGGCTGGAATGGCGAACCCGGGCACAAGGAGATGAGAAATGAGGTGCGTTTTAGAAACCTTTCCCCATCACACGGTGTACCATCTTCTGGGTTACTCATGCATGTTTTTGATGTAGGAAGATGCCCTTGAACCTGGAGATTTGGGACCCATGCGATGGGTACCACGCAGTATTACTTTAAAGGGTTTGCGTTTGCTCACCCAACCTCACCAAACCTCTCAGCCCCAAGAGTGTCCACCCTTATGTCTCATCCAGCTGTGCGTCTAGATATGGTTAATCCAGGTTGCATCACAGCCCCTGAACGCATTGTGTAAGAATTTCTCTCTCTTTCACTCTCTTTGTTTCATGGGTGTTTCAACGTAATTTATTTTTATAATGGGGTTTAGCTGCTTTTCACTGCTGTGTTTATGCCGCTTTACACCCACTTGACACACTAACAGAGAGATATCAATACATAGGTTTTATGATTATTATTAGTCAGATATATTCTTGTGAGGTGAATAGGGCGTGTTGAGTCCAGTTCTCTGAGCAAGGAGTAGGTCTTGTCTATTACATATTGGGTCTATGGAACGGTATCTGAGCTAATTTGAAACCCTTGTTTTATGTATCACCCCACCTCACCTTTCCCGTTAAGCGGCCATAGTGTGTTTTCTGCATGTGTGACTCTGTTCTGTTTTGTAATTCAGTTCAAGTGTAACGGTTTTTACATTCCCTCTATCAGTGATACCTTATGAGAAGTGTCCTTTTCTGTGTGACTTATTTCACTTAGAATCGTCGTACCTAAATCCACTCATCATGCTGCTACTAACCTTACGACATTGATTTCATGGCTGAGTGATATTCCATTGTACATAAGGACCACAACTTCTTTATCCATTTTTCTCTTTCCTGGGATATTTAAGGTGGAATTAAGTGGAGGTCCTGGTCAACAGAGCAGCCCTCAACTTTGGGGTGCTTGTGTCTTGCTGATTTTTCATTTTCCCAATTTATACCCCCATGAGTGGAAGTGCCCTATGCTCTCAAACTGTGTTTTTCAGATGTTTCAGGACTCACCAGACACTTCTCCAGAGTGGCTCTTGGCAATTTACATCCCGCCCATCAGTGTAGCAAGGCTCCCATTTCTCCATGGCCTGTCCTGCATTTCTGGTTTTGACACTTTTTTCAGCATGGCCCTTTTGACCGATGGGAAGCGAGACTTCTTTGTAGCGCTGATTTGCCTTTCCAGGTGGCTTGGTTGGCCAAAAAGGGCGTATGTGTTTTTTCCTGAATATATTCAGGAAAAAACACATACGCCCTTTTTGGCCAAGGGCATCATTGTCAACGTTTTGCCGCTTTTCATGTGCTTTAAAGGCGATTCGTATCTACCTCCTGAAATCTGTTTCCTGCAATTCTGCCTTGATTTCAAATCCTCTTCTTTGCCTTCCCTCAATATATTTGTGGACGAGAGTTATCATTTATAACTCTGCAGGTTTGTGAATTGCAGTGCCCTGAACCTCCATTTTACAACTCGTTTTTATGGGAGCTGGCCGCAAAATCGCAGAATGGCTTCAGGCCCTGTTCTGGTTCCGGGGGGCAGGCTGAGCCTGTGGTTAATTCTTCTTTCTGATGGGAAAATAGAGTGACCTGTGCCTGTCCCAACACCAAGAGCTAGTCTCTCGTTGGTTCCACGTCTTCCCGTTCATCCTCAGGACAAATTGCAACCTGCATGGAACAGGAGGTGAAAGGTGCTGATGCTCCAAGTAGGGAGCTTGCTAGTAAAGCGGCTGGAATGGCGAACCCGGGCACAAGGAGATGAGAAATGAGGTGCGTTTTAGAAACCTTTCCCCATCACACGGTGTACCATCTTCTGGGTTTCTCATGCATGTTTTTGATGTAGGAAGATGCCCTTGAACCTGGAGATTTGGGACCCATGCGATGGGTACCACGCAGTATTCCTTTAAAGGGTCTGCGTTTGCTCACCCAACCTCACCAAACCTCTCAGCCCCAAGAGTGTCCACCCTTATGTCTCATCCAGCTGTGCGTCTAGATATGGTCAATCCAGGTTGCATCACAGCCCCTGAACGCATTGTGTAAGAATTTCTCTCTCTTTCACTGTCTTTGTTTCATGGGTGTTTCAAAGTAATTTATTTTTATAATGGGGTTTAGCTGCTTTTCACTGCTGTGTTTATGCCGCTTTACACCCACTTGACACACTAACAGAGAGATATCAATACATAGGTTTTACGATTATTATTAGTCAGATATATTCTTGTGCGGTGAATAGGGCGTGTTGAGTCCAGTTCTCTGAGCAAGGAGTAGGTCTTGTCTATTACATATTGGGTTTATGGAACGGTATCTGAGCTAATTTGATACCCTTGTTTTATGTATCACCCCACCTCACCTTTCCCGTTAAGCAGCCATAGTGTGTTTTCTGCATGTGTGACTCTGTTCTGTTTTGTAATTCAGTTCAAGTGTAACGGTTTTTACATTCCCTCTATCAGTGATACCTTATGAGAAGTGTCCTTTTCTGTGTGACTTATTTCACTTAGAATCGTCGTACCTAAATCCACTCATCATGCTGCTACTAACCTTACGACATTGATTTCCTGGCTGAGTGATATTCCAATGTACATAAGGACCACAACTTCTTTATCCATTTTTCTCTTTCCTGGGATATTTAAGGTGGAATGAAGTGGAGGTCCTGGTCAACAGAGCAGCCCTAAACTTTGGGGTGCTTGTGTCTTGCTGATTTTTCATTTTCCCAATTTATACCCCCATGAGTGGAAGTGCCCTATGCTCTCAAACTGTGTTTTTCAGATGTTTCAGGACTCACCAGACACTTCTCCAGAGTGGCTCTTGGCAATTTACATCCCGCCCATCAGTGTAGCAAGGCTCCCATTTCTCCATGGCCTGTCCTGCATTTCTGGTTTTGACACTTTTTTCAGCATGGCCCTTTTGACCAATGGGAAGCGAGACTTCTTTGTAGCGCTGATTTGCCTTTCCAGGTGGCTTGGTTGGCCAAAAAGGGCGTATGCGTTTTTTCCTGAATATATTCAGGAAAAAACACATACGCCCTTTTTGGCCAAGGGCATCATTGTCAACGTTTTGCCGCTTTTCATGTGCTTTAAAGGCGATTCGTATCTACCTCCTGAAATCTGTTTCCTGCAATTCTGCCTTGATTTCAAATCCTCTTCTTTGCCTTCCCTCAATATATTTGTGGACGAGAGTTATCATTTATAACTCTGCAGGTTTGTGAATTGCAGTGCCCTGAACCTCCATTTTACAACTCGTTTTTATGGGAGCTGGCCGCAAAATCGCAGAATGGCTTCAGGCCCTGTTCTGGTTCCGGGGGGCAGGCTGAGCCTGTGGTTAATTCTTCTTTCTGATGGGAAAATAGAGTTACCTGTGCCTGTCCCAACACCAAGAGCTAGTCTCTCGTTGGTTCCACGTCTTCCCGTTCATCCTCAGGACAAATTGCAACCTGCATGGAACAGGAGGTGAAAGGTGCTGATGCTCCAAGTAGGGAGCTTGCTAGTAAAGCGGCTGGAATGGCGAACCCGGGCACAAGGAGATGAGAAATGAGGTGCGTTTTAGAAACCTTTCCCCATCACACGGTGTACCATCTTCTGGGTTTCTCATGCATGTTTTTGATGTAGGAAGATGCCCTTGAACCTGGAGATTTGGGACCCATGCGATGGGTACCACGCAGTATTCCTTTAAAGGGTCTGCGTTTGCTCACCCAACCTCACCAAACCTCTCAGCCCCAAGAGTGTCCACCCTTATGTCTCATCCAGCTGTGCGTCTAGATATGGTCAATCCAGGTTGCATCACAGCCCCTGAACGCATTGTGTAAGAATTTCTCTCTCTTTCACTGTCTTTGTTTCATGGGTGTTTCAAAGTAATTTATTTTTATAATGGGGTTTAGCTGCTTTTCACTGCTGTGTTTATGCCGCTTTACACCCACTTGACACACTAACAGAGAGATATCAATACATAGGTTTTACGATTATTATTAGTCAGATATATTCTTGTGCGGTGAATAGGGCGTGTTGAGTCCAGTTCTCTGAGCAAGGAGTAGGTCTTGTCTATTACATATTGGGTTTATGGAACGGTATCTGAGCTAATTTGATACCCTTGTTTTATGTATCACCCCACCTCACCTTTCCCGTTAAGCAGCCATAGTGTGTTTTCTGCATGTGTGACTCTGTTCTGTTTTGTAATTCAGTTCAAGTGTAACGGTTTTTACATTCCCTCTATCAGTGATACCTTATGAGAAGTGTCCTTTTCTGTGTGACTTATTTCACTTAGAATCGTCGTACCTAAATCCACTCATCATGCTGCTACTAACCTTACGACATTGATTTCCTGGCTGAGTGATATTCCAATGTACATAAGGACCACAACTTCTTTATCCATTTTTCTCTTTCCTGGGATATTTAAGGTGGAATGAAGTGGAGGTCCTGGTCAACAGAGCAGCCCTAAACTTTGGGGTGCTTGTGTCTTGCTGATTTTTCATTTTCCCAATTTATACCCCCATGAGTGGAAGTGCCCTATGCTCTCTAAGCTGTGTTTTTCAGATGTTTCAGGACTCACCGGACACTTCTCCAGAGTGGCTCTTGGCAATTTACATCCCGCCCATCAGTGTAGCAAGGCTCCCATTTCTCCATGGCCTGTCCTGCATTTCTGGTTTTGACACTTTTTTCAGCATGGCCCTTTTGACCGATGGGAAGCGAGACTTCTTTGTAGCGCTGATTTGCCTTTCCAGGTGGCTTGGTTGGCCAAAAAGGGCGTATGCGTTTTTTCCTGAATATATTCAGGAAAAAACGCATACGCCCTTTTTGGCCAAGGGCATCATTGTCAACGTTTTGCCGCTTTTCATGTGCTTTAAAGGCGATTCGTATCTACCTCCTGAAATCTGTTTCCTGCAATTCTGCCTTGATTTCAAATCCTCTTCTTTGCCTTCCCTCAATATATTTGTGGACGAGAGTTATCATTTATAACTCTGCAGGTTTGTGAATTGCAGTGCCCTGAACCTCCATTTTACAACTCGTTTTTATGGGAGCTGGCCGCAAAATCGCAGAATGGCTTCAGGCCCTGTTCTGGTACCGGGGGGCAGGCTGAGCCTGTGGTTAATTCTTCTTTCTGATGGGAAAATAGAGTGACCTGTGCCTGTCCCAACACCAAGAGCTAGTCTCTCGTTGGTTCCACGTCTTCCCGTTCATCCTCAGGACAAATTGCAACCTGTACGGAACAGGAGGTGAAAGGTGCTGATGCTCTAAGTAGGGAGCTTGCTAGTAAAGCGGCTGGAATGGCGAACCCGGGCACAAGGAGATGAGAAATGAGGTGCGTTTTAGAAACCTTTCCCCATCACACGGTGTACCATCTTCTGGGTTTCTCATGCATGTTTTTGATGTAGGAAGATGCCCTTGAACCTGGAGATTTGGGACCCATGCGATGGGTACCACGCAGTATTACTTTAAAGGGTCTGCGTTTGCTCACCCAACCTCACCAAACCTCTCAGCCCCAAGAGTGTCCACCCTAATGTCTCATCCAGCTGTGCGTCTAGATATGGTCAATCCAGGTTGCATCACAGCCCCTGAACGCATTGTGTAAGAATTTCTCTCTCTTTCACTGTCTTTGTTTCATGGGTGTTTCAAAGTAATTTATTTTTATAATGGGGTTTAGCTGCTTTTCACTGCTGTGTTTATGCCGCTTTACACCCACTTGACACACTAACAGAGAGATATCAATACATAGGTTTTACGATTATTATTAGTCAGATATATTCTTGTGCGGTGAATAGGGCGTGTTGAGTCCAGTTCTCTGAGCAAGGAGTAGGTCTTGTCTATTACATATTGGGTTTATGGAACGGTATCTGAGCTAATTTGATACCCTTGTTTTATGTATCACCCCACCTCACCTTTCCCGTTAAGCGGCCATAGTGTGTTTTCTGCATGTGTGACTCTGTTCTGTTTTGTAATTCAGTTCAAGTGTAACGGTTTTTACATTCCCTCTATCAGTGATACCTTATGAGAAGTGTCCTTTTCTGTGTGACTTATTTCACTTAGAATCGTCGTACCTAAATCCACTCATCATGCTGCTACTAACCTTACGACATTGATTTCATGGCTGAGTGATATTCCATTGTACATAAGGATCACAACTTCTTTATCCATTTTTCTCTTTCCTGGGATATTTAAGGTGGAATGAAGTGGAGGTCCTGGTCAACAGAGCAGCCCTAAACTTTGGGGTGCTTGTGTCTTGCTGATTTTTCATTTTCCCAATTTATACCCCCATGAGTGGAAGTGCCCTATGCTCTCTAAGCTGTGTTTTTCAGATGTTTCAGGACTCACCGGACACTTCTCCAGAGTGGCTCTTGGCAATTTACATCCCGCCCATCAGTGTAGCAAGGCTCCCATTTCTCCATGGCCTGTCCTGCATTTCTGGTTTTGACACTTTTTTCAGCATGGCCCTTTTGACCGATGGGAAGCGAGACTTCTTTGTAGCGCTGATTGGCCTTTCCAGGTTGCTTGGTTGGCCAAAAAGGGCGTATGCGTTTTTTCCTGAATATATTCAGGAAAAAACGCATACGCCCTTTTTGGCCAAGGGCATCATTGTCAACGTTTTGCCGCTTTTCATGTGCTTTAAAGGCGATTCGTATCTACCTCCTGAAATCTGTTTCCTGCAATTCTGCCTTGATTTCAAATCCTCTTCTTTGCCTTCCCTCAATATATTTGTGGACGAGAGTTATCATTTATAACTCTGCAGGTTTGTGAATTGCAGTGCCCTGAACCTCCATTTTACAACTCGTTTTTATGGGAGCTGGCCGCAAAATCCCAGAATGTCTTCAGGCCCTGTTCTGGTTCCGGGGGGCAGGCTGAGCCTGTGGTTAATTCTTCTTTCTGATGGGAAAATAGAGTGACCTGTGCCTGTCCCAACACCAAGAGCTAGTCTCTCGTTGGTTCCACGTCTTCCCGTTCATCCTCAGGACAAATTGCAACCTGTACGGAACAGGAGGTGAAAGGTGCTGATGCTCCAAGTAGGGAGATTGCTAGTAAAGCGGCTGGAATGGCGAACCCGGGCACAAGGAGATGAGAAATGAGGTGCGTTTTAGAAACCTTTCCCCATCACACGGTGTACCATCTTCTGGGTTACTCATGCATGTTTTTGATGTAGGAAGATGCCCTTGAACCTGGAGATTTGGGACCCATGCGATGGGTACCACGCAGTATTTCTTTAAAGGGTCTGCGTTTGCTCACCCAACCTCACCAAACCTCTCAGCCCCAAGAGTGTCCACCCTTATGTCTCATCCAGCTGTGCGTCTAGATATGGTCAATCCAGGTTGCATCACAGCCCCTGAACGCATTGTGTAAGAATTTCTCTCTCTTTCACTGTCTTTGTTTCATGGGTGTTTCAAAGTAATTTATTTTTATAATGGGGTTTAGCTGCTTTTCACTGCTGTGTTTATGCCGCTTTACACCCACTTGACACACTAACAGAGAGATATCAATACATAGGTTTTACGATTATTATTAGTCAGATATATTCTTGTGCGGTGAATAGGGCGTGTTGAGTCCAGTTCTCTGAGCAAGGAGTAGGTCTTGTCTATTACATATTGGGTCTATGGAACGGTATCTGAGCTAATTTGATACCCTTGTTTTATGTATCACCCCACCTCACCTTTCCCGTTAAGCAGCCATAGTGTGTTTTCTGCATGTGTGACTCTGTTCTGTTTTGTAATTCAGTTCAAGTGTAACGGTTTTTACATTCCCTCTATCAGTGATACCTTATGAGAAGTGTCCTTTTCTGTGTGACTTATTTCACTTAGAATCGTCGTACCTAAATCCACTCATCATGCTGCTACTAACCTTACGACATTGATTTCATGGCTGAGTGATATTCCATTGTACATAAGGATCACAACTTCTTTATCCATTTTTCTCTTTCCTGGGATATTTAAGGTGGAATGAAGTGGAGGTCCTGGTCAACAGAGCAGCCCTAAACTTTGGGGTGCTTGTGTCTTGCTGATTTTTCATTTTCCCAATTTATACCCCCATGAGTGGAAGTGCCCTATGCTCTCTAAGCTGTGTTTTTCAGATGTTTCAGGACTCACCGGACACTTCTCCAGAGTGGCTCTTGGCAATTTACATCCCGCCCATCAGTGTAGCAAGGCTCCCATTTCTCCATGGCCTGTCCTGCATTTCTGGTTTTGACACTTTTTTCAGCATGGCCCTTTTGACCGATGGGAAGCGAGACTTCTTTGTAGCGCTGATTGGCCTTTCCAGGTTGCTTGGTTGGCCAAAAAGGGCGTATGCGTTTTTTCCTGAATATATTCAGGAAAAAACGCATACGCCCTTTTTGGCCAAGGGCATCATTGTCAACGTTTTGCCGCTTTTCATGTGCTTTAAAGGCGATTCGTATCTACCTCCTGAAATCTGTTTCCTGCAATTCTGCCTTGATTTCAAATCCTCTTCTTTGCCTTCCCTCAATATATTTGTGGACGAGAGTTATCATTTATAACTCTGCAGGTTTGTGAATTGCAGTGCCCTGAACCTCCATTTTACAACTCGTTTTTATGGGAGCTGGCCGCAAAATCCCAGAATGTCTTCAGGCCCTGTTCTGGTTCCGGGGGGCAGGCTGAGCCTGTGGTTAATTCTTCTTTCTGATGGGAAAATAGAGTGACCTGTGCCTGTCCCAACACCAAGAGCTAGTCTCTCGTTGGTTCCACGTCTTCCCGTTCATCCTCAGGACAAATTGCAACCTGTACGGAACAGGAGGTGAAAGGTGCTGATGCTCCAAGTAGGGAGATTGCTAGTAAAGCGGCTGGAATGGCGAACCCGGGCACAAGGAGATGAGAAATGAGGTGCGTTTTAGAAACCTTTCCCCATCACACGGTGTACCATCTTCTGGGTTACTCATGCATGTTTTTGATGTAGGAAGATGCCCTTGAACCTGGAGATTTGGGACCCATGCGATGGGTACCACGCAGTATTACTTTAAAGGGTTTGCGTTTGCTCACCCAACCTCACCAAACCTCTCAGCCCCAAGAGTGTCCACCCTTATGTCTCATCCAGCTGTGCGTCTAGATATGGTTAATCCAGGTTGCATCACAGCCCCTGAACGCATTGTGTAAGAATTTCTCTCTCTTTCACTCTCTTTGTTTCATGGGTGTTTCAACGTAATTTATTTTTATAATGGGGTTTAGCTGCTTTTCACTGCTGTGTTTATGCCGCTTTACACCCACTTGACACACTAACAGAGAGATATCAATACATAGGTTTTATGATTATTATTAGTCAGATATATTCTTGTGAGGTGAATAGGGCGTGTTGAGTCCAGTTCTCTGAGCAAGGAGTAGGTCTTGTCTATTACATATTGGGTCTATGGAACGGTATCTGAGCTAATTTGAAACCCTTGTTTTATGTATCACCCCACCTCACCTTTCCCGTTAAGCAGCCATAGTGTGTTTTCTGCATGTGTGACTCTGTTCTGTTTTGTAATTCAGTTCAAGTGTAACGGATTTTACATTCCCTCTATCAGTGATACCTTATGAGAAGTGTCCTTTTCTGTGTGACTTATTTCACTTAGAATCGTCGTACCTAAATCCACTCATCATGCTGCTACTAACCTTACAACATTGATTTCATGGCTGAGTGATATTCCATTGTACATAAGGACCACAACTTCTTTATCCATTTTTCTCTTTCCTGGGATATTTAAGGTGGAATGAAGTGGAGGTCCTGGTCAACAGAGCAGCCCTAAACTTTGGGGTGCTTGTGTCTCGCTGATTTTTAATTTTCCCAATTTATACCCCCATGAGTGGAAGTGCCCTATGGTCTCAAGCTGTGTTTTTCAGATGTTTCAGGACTCACCGGACACTTCTCCAGAGTGGCTCTTGGCAATTTACATCCCGCCCATCAGTGTAGCAAGGCTCCCATTTCTCCATGGCCTGTCCTGCATTTCTGGTTTTGACACTTTTTTCAGCATGGCCCTTTTGACCGATGGGAAGCGAGACTTCTTTGTAGCGCTGATTTGCCTTTCCAGGTTGCTTGGTTGGCCAAAAAGGGCGTATGCGTTTTTTCCTGAATATATTCAGGAAAAAACGCATACGCCCTTTTTGGCCAAGGGCATCATTGTCAACGTCTTGCCACTTTTCATGTGCTTTAAAGGCGATTCGTATCTACCTCCTGAAATCTGTTTCCTGCAATTCTGCCTTTATTTCAAATCCTCTTCTTTGCCTTCCCTCAATATATTTGTGGACGAGAGTTATCATTTATAACTCTGCAGGTTTGTGAATTGCAGTGCCCTGAACCTCCATTTTACAACTCGCTTTTTTGGGAGCTGGCCGCAAAAGCGCAGGATGGCTTCAGGCCCTGTTCTGGTTCCGGGGGGCAGGCTGAGCCTGTGGTTAATTCTTCTTCCTGATGGGAAAATAGAGTGACCTGTGCCTGTCCCAACACCAAGAGCTAGTCTCTCGTTGGTTCCACGTCTTCCCGTTCATCCTCAGGACAAATTTCAACCTGTACGGAACAGGAGGTGAAAGGTGCTGATGCTCCAAGTAGGGAGATTGCTAGTAAAGCAGCTGGAATGGCGAACCCGGGAACAAGGAGATGAGAAATGAGGTGCATTTTAGAAACCTTTCCCCATCACATGGTGTACCATCTTCTGGGTTTCTCATGCATGTTTTCGATGTAGGAAGATGCCCTTGAACCTGGAGATTTGGGACCCATGCAATGGGTACCACGCAGTATTACTTTAAAGGGTCTGCGTTTGCTCACCCAACCTCACCAAACCTCTCAGCCCCAAGAGTGTCCACCCTTATGACTCATCCAGCTGTGCGTCTAGATATGGTCAATCCAGGTTGCATCACAGCCCCTGAACGCATTGTGTAAGAATTTCTCTCTCTTTCACTGTCTTTGTTTCATGGGTGTTTCAAAGTAATTTATTTTTATAATGGGGTTTAGCTGCTTTTCACTGCTGTGTTTATGCCGCTTTACACCCACTTGACACACTAACAGAGAGATATCAATACATAGGTTTTATGATTATTATTAGTCAGATATATTCTTGTGCGGTGAATAGGGCGTGTTGAGTCCAGTTCTCTGATCAAGGAGTAGGTCTTGTCTATTACATATTGGGTTTATGGAACGGTATCTGAGCTAATTTGATACCCTTGTTTTATGTATCACCCCACCTCACCTTTCCCGTTAAGCGGCCATAGTGTGTTTTCTGCATGTGTGACTCTGTTCTGTTTTGTAATTCAGTTCAAGTGTAACGGTTTTCACATTCCCTCTATCAGTGGTACCTTATGAGAAGTGTCCTTTTCTGTGTGACTTATTTCACTTAGAATCGTTGTACCTAAATCCACTCATCATGCTGCTACTAACCTTACAACATTGATTTCATGGCTGAGTGATATTCCATTGTACATAAGGACCACAATTTCTTTATCCATTTTTCTCTTTCCTGGGATATTTAAGGTGGAATGAAGTGGAGGTCCTGGTCAACAGAGCAGCCCTAAACTTTGGGGTGCTTGTGTCTTGCTGATTTTTAATTTTCCCAATTTATACCCCCATGAGTGGAAGTGCCCTATGCTCTCTAAGCTGTGTTTTTCAGATGTTTCAGGACTCACCGGACACTTCTCCAGAGTGGCTCTTGGCAATTTACATCCCGCCCATCAGTGTAGCAAGGCTCCCATTTCTCCATGGCCTGTCCTGCATTTCTGGTTTTGACACTTTTTTCAGCATGGCCCTTTTGACCGATGGGAAGCGAGACTTCTTTGTAGCGCTGATTTGCCTTTCCAGGTGGCTTGGTTGGCCAAAAAGGGCGTATGCGTTTTTTCCTGAATATATTCAGGAAAAAACGCATACGCCCTTTTTGGCCAAGGGCATCATTGTCAACGTCTTGCCGCATTTCATGTGCTTTAAAGGCGATTCGTATCTACCTCCTGAAATCTGTTTCCTGCAATTCTGCCTTGATTTCAAATCCTCTTCTTTGCCTTCCCTCAATATATTTGTGGACGAGAGTTATCATTTATAACTCTGCAGGTTTGTGAATTGCAGTGCCCTGAACCTCCATTTTACAACTCCTTTTTATGGGAGCTGGCCGCAAAATCGCAGAATGGCTTCAGGCCCTGTTCTGGTTCCGGGGGGCAGGCTGAGCCTGTGGTTAATTTTTCTTTCTGATGGGAAAATAGAGTTACCTGTGCCTGTCCCAACACCAAGAGCTAGTCTCTCGTTGGTTCCACGTCTTCCCGTTCATCCTCAGGACAAATTGCAACCTGTACGGAACAGGAGGTGAAAGGTGCTGATGCTCCAAGTAGGGAGATTGCAAGTAAAGAGGCTGGAATGGCTAACCCGGGCACAAGGAGATGAGAAATGAGGTGCGTTTTAGAAACCTTTCCCCATCACACGGTGTACCATCTTCTGGGTTTCTCATGCATGTTTTCGATGTAGGAAGATGCCCTTGAACCTGGAGATTTGGGACCCATGCGATGGGTACCACGCAGTATTACTTTAAAGGGTCTGCGTTTGCTCACCCAACCTCACCAAACCTCTCAGCCCCAAGAGTGTCCACCCTTATGTCTCATCCAGCTGTGCGTCTAGATATGGTCAATCCAGGTTGCATCACAGCCCCTGAACGCATTGTGTAAGAATTTCTCTCTCTTTCACTGTCTTTGTTTCATGGGTGTTTCAAAGTAATTTATTTTTATAATGGGGTTTAGCTGCTTTTCACTGCTGTGTTTATGCCGCTTTACACCCACTTGACACACTAACAGAGAGATATCAATACATAGGTTTTACGATTATTACTAGTCAGATATATTCTTGTGCGGTGAATAGGGCGTGTTGAGTCCAGTTCTCTGAGCAAGGAGTAGGTCTTGTCTATTACATATTGGGTTTATGGAACGGTATCTGAGCTAATTTGATACCCTTGTTTTATGTATCACCCCACCTCACCTTTCCCGTTAAGCAGCCATAGTGTGTTTTCTGCATGTGTGACTCTGTTCTGTTTTGTAATTCAGTTCAAGTGTAACGGTTTTTACATTCCCTCTATCAGTGATACCTTATGAGAAGTGTCCTTTTCTGTGTGACTTATTTCACTTAGAATCGTCGTACCTAAATCCACTCATCATGCTGCTACTAACCTTACGACATTGATTTCATGGCTGAGTGATATTCCATTGTACATAAGGACCACAACTTCTTTATCCATTTTTCTCTTTCCTGGGATATTTAAGGTGGAATTAAGTGGAGGTCCTGGTCAACAGAGCAGCCCTCAACTTTGGGGTGCTTGTGTCTTGCTGATTTTTCATTTTCCCAATTTATACCCCCATGAGTGGAAGTGCCCTATGCTCTCAAACTGTGTTTTTCAGATGTTTCAGGACTCACCAGACACTTCTCCAGAGTGGCTCTTGGCAATTTACATCCCGCCCATCAGTGTAGCAAGGCTCCCATTTCTCCATGGCCTGTCCTGCATTTCTGGTTTTGACACTTTTTTCAGCATGGCCCTTTTGACCGATGGGAAGCGAGACTTCTTTGTAGCGCTGATTTGCCTTTCCAGGTGGCTTGGTTGGCCAAAAAGGGCGTATGCGTTTTTTCCTGAATATATTCAGGAAAAAACACATACGCCCTTTTTGGCCAAGGGCATCATTGTCAACGTTTTGCCGCTTTTCATGTGCTTTAAAGGCGATTCGTATCTACCTCCTGAAATCTGTTTCCTGCAATTCTGCCTTGATTTCAAATCCTCTTCTTTGCCTTCCCTCAATATATTTGTGGACGAGAGTTATCATTTATAACTCTGCAGGTTTGTGAATTGCAGTGCCCTGAACCTCCATTTTACAACTCGTTTTTATGGGAGCTGGCCGCAAAATCGCAGAATGGCTTCAGGCCCTGTTCTGGTTCCGGGGGGCAGGCTGAGCCTGTGGTTAATTCTTCTTTCTGATGGGAAAATAGAGTGACCTGTGCCTGTCCCAACACCAAGAGCTAGTCTCTCGTTGGTTCCACGTCTTCCCGTTCATCCTCAGGACAAATTGCAACCTGCATGGAACAGGAGGTGAAAGGTGCTGATGCTCCAAGTAGGGAGCTTGCTAGTAAAGCGGCTGGAATGGCGAACCCGGGCACAAGGAGATGAGAAATGAGGTGCGTTTTAGAAACCTTTCCCCATCACACGGTGTACCATCTTCTGGGTTTCTCATGCATGTTTTTGATGTAGGAAGATGCCCTTGAACCTGGAGATTTGGGACCCATGCGATGGGTACCACGCAGTATTACTTTAAAGGGTCTGCGTTTGCTCACCCAACCTCACCAAACCTCTCAGCCCCAAGAGTGTCCACCCTTATGTCTCATCCAGCTGTGCGTCTAGATATGGTCAATCCAGGTTGCATCACAGCCCCTGAACGCATTGTGTAAGAATTTCTCTCTCTTTCACTGTCTTTGTTTCATGGGTGTTTCAAAGTAATTTATTTTTATAATGGGGTTTAGCTGCTTTTCACTGCTGTGTTTATGCCGCTTTACACCCACTTGACACACTAACAGAGAGATATCAATACATAGGTTTTAAGATTATTACTAGTCAGATATATTCTTGTGCGGTGAATAGGGCGTGTTGAGTCCAGTTCTCTGAGCAAGGAGTAGGTCTTGTCTATTACATATTGGGTTTATGGAACGGTATCTGAGCTAATTTGATACCCTTGTTTTATGTATCACCCCACCTCACCTTTCTCGTTAAGCAGCCATAGTGTGTTTTCTGCATGTGTGACTCTGTTCTGTTTTGTAATTCAGTTCAAGTGTAACGGTTTTTACATTCCCTCTATCAGTGATACCTTATGAGAAGTGTCCTTTTCTGTGTGACTTATTTCACTTAGAATCGTCGTACCTAAATCCACTCATCATGCTGCTACTAACCTTACGACATTGATTTCATGGCTGAGTGATATTCCATTGTACATAAGGATCACAACTTCTTTATCCATTTTTCTCTTTCCTGGGATATTTAAGGTGGAATGAAGTGGAGGTCCTGGTCAACAGAGCAGCCCTAAACTTTGGGGTGCTTGTGTCTTGCTGATTTTTCATTTTCCCAATTTATACCCCCATGAGTGGAAGTGCCCTATGCTCTCTAAGCTGTGTTTTTCAGATGTTTCAGGACTCACCGGACACTTCTCCAGAGTGGCTCTTGGCAATTTACATCCCGCCCATCAGTGTAGCAAGGCTCCCATTTCTCCATGGCCTGTCCTGCATTTCTGGTTTTGACACTTTTTTCAGCATGGCCCTTTTGACCGATGGGAAGCGAGACTTCTTTGTAGCGCTGATTGGCCTTTCCAGGTTGCTTGGTTGGCCAAAAAGGGCGTATGCGTTTTTTCCTGAATATATTCAGGAAAAAACGCATACGCCCTTTTTGGCCAAGGGCATCATTGTCAACGTTTTGCCGCTTTTCATGTGCTTTAAAGGCGATTCGTATCTACCTCCTGAAATCTGTTTCCTGCAATTCTGCCTTGATTTCAAATCCTCTTCTTTGCCTTCCCTCAATATATTTGTGGACGAGAGTTATCATTTATAACTCTGCAGGTTTGTGAATTGCAGTGCCCTGAACCTCCATTTTACAACTCGTTTTTATGGGAGCTGGCCGCAAAATCCCAGAATGTCTTCAGGCCCTGTTCTGGTTCCGGGGGGCAGGCTGAGCCTGTGGTTAATTCTTCTTTCTGATGGGAAAATAGAGTGACCTGTGCCTGTCCCAACACCAAGAGCTAGTCTCTCGTTGGTTCCACGTCTTCCCGTTCATCCTCAGGACAAATTGCAACCTGTACGGAACAGGAGGTGAAAGGTGCTGATGCTCCAAGTAGGGAGATTGCTAGTAAAGCGGCTGGAATGGCGAACCCGGGCACAAGGAGATGAGAAATGAGGTGCGTTTTAGAAACCTTTCCCCATCACACGGTGTACCATCTTCTGGGTTACTCATGCATGTTTTTGATGTAGGAAGATGCCCTTGAACCTGGAGATTTGGGACCCATGCAATGGGTACCACGCAGTATTACTTTAAAGGGTCTGCGTTTGCTCACCCAACCTCACCAAACCTCTCAGCCCCAAGAGTGTCCACCCTTATGACTCATCCAGCTGTGCGTCTAGATATGGTCAATCCAGGTTGCATCACAGCCCCTGAACGCATTGTGTAAGAATTTCTCTCTCTTTCACTGTCTTTGTTTCATGGGTGTTTCAAAGTAATTTATTTTTATAATGGGGTTTAGCTGCTTTTCACTGCTGTGTTTATGCCGCTTTACACCCACTTGACACACTAACAGAGAGATATCAATACATAGGTTTTATGATTATTATTAGTCAGATATATTCTTGTGCGGTGAATAGGGCGTGTTGAGTCCAGTTCTCTGATCAAGGAGTAGGTCTTGTCTATTACATATTGGGTTTATGGAACGGTATCTGAGCTAATTTGATACCCTTGTTTTATGTATCACCCCACCTCACCTTTCCCGTTAAGCGGCCATAGTGTGTTTTCTGCATGTGTGACTCTGTTCTGTTTTGTAATTCAGTTCAAGTGTAACGGTTTTCACATTCCCTCTATCAGTGATACCTTATGAGAAGTGTCCTTTTCTGTGTGACTTATTTCACTTAGAATCGTTGTACCTAAATCCACTCATCATGCTGCTACTAACCTTACAACATTGATTTCATGGCTGAGTGATATTCCATTGTACATAAGGACCACAATTTCTTTATCCATTTTTCTCTTTCCTGGGATATTTAAGGTGGAATGAAGTGGAGGTCCTGGTCAACAGAGCAGCCCTAAACTTTGGGGTGCTTGTGTCTTGCTGATTTTTAATTTTCCCAATTTATACCCCCATGAGTGGAAGTGCCCTATGCTCTCTAAGCTGTGTTTTTCAGATGTTTCAGGACTCACCGGACACTTCTCCAGAGTGGCTCTTGGCAATTTACATCCCGCCCATCAGTGTAGCAAGGCTCCCATTTCTCCATGGCCTGTCCTGCATTTCTGGTTTTGACACTTTTTTCAGCATGGCCCTTTTGACCGATGGGAAGCGAGACTTCTTTGTAGCGCTGATTTGCCTTTCCAGGTGGCTTGGTTGGCCAAAAAGGGCGTATGCGTTTTTTCCTGAATATATTCAGGAAAAAACGCATACGCCCTTTTTGGCCAAGGGCATCATTGTCAACGTCTTGCCGCATTTCATGTGCTTTAAAGGCGATTCGTATCTACCTCCTGAAATCTGTTTCCTGCAATTCTGCCTTGATTTCAAATCCTCTTCTTTGCCTTCCCTCAATATATTTGTGGACGAGAGTTATCATTTATAACTCTGCAGGTTTGTGAATTGCAGTGCCCTGAACCTCCATTTTACAACTCCTTTTTATGGGAGCTGGCCGCAAAATCGCAGAATGGCTTCAGGCCCTGTTCTGGTTCCGGGGGGCAGGCTGAGCCTGTGGTTAATTTTTCTTTCTGATGGGAAAATAGAGTTACCTGTGCCTGTCCCAACACCAAGAGCTAGTCTCTCGTTGGTTCCACGTCTTCCCGTTCATCCTCAGGACAAATTGCAACCTGTACGGAACAGGAGGTGAAAGGTGCTGATGCTCCAAGTAGGGAGATTGCTAGTAAAGAGGCTGGAATGGCTAACCCGGGCACAAGGAGATGAGAAATGAGGTGCGTTTTAGAAACCTTTCCCCATCACACGGTGTACCATCTTCTGGGTTTCTCATGCATGTTTTCGATGTAGGAAGATGCCCTTGAACCTGGAGATTTGGGACCCATGCGATGGGTACCACGCAGTATTACTTTAAAGGGTCTGCGTTTGCTCACCCAACCTCACCAAACCTCTCAGCCCCAAGAGTGTCCACCCTTATGTCTCATCCAGCTGTGCGTCTAGATATGGTCAATCCAGGTTGCATCACAGCCCCTGAACGCATTGTGTAAGAATTTCTCTCTCTTTCACTGTCTTTGTTTCATGGGTGTTTCAAAGTAATTTATTTTTATAATGGGGTTTAGCTGCTTTTCACTGCTGTGTTTATGCCGCTTTACACCCACTTGACACACTAACAGAGAGATATCAATACATAGGTTTTACGATTATTACTAGTCAGATATATTCTTGTGCGGTGAATAGGGCGTGTTGAGTCCAGTTCTCTGAGCAAGGAGTAGGTCTTGTCTATTACATATTGGGTTTATGGAACGGTATCTGAGCTAATTTGATACCCTTGTTTTATGTATCACCCCACCTCACCTTTCCCGTTAAGCAGCCATAGTGTGTTTTCTGCATGTGTGACTCTGTTCTGTTTTGTAATTCAGTTCAAGTGTAACGGTTTTTACATTCCCTCTATCAGTGATACCTTATGAGAAGTGTCCTTTTCTGTGTGACTTATTTCACTTAGAATCGTCGTACCTAAATCCACTCATCATGCTGCTACTAACCTTACGACATTGATTTCATGGCTGAGTGATATTCCATTGTACATAAGGACCACAACTTCTTTATCCATTTTTCTCTTTCCTGGGATATTTAAGGTGGAATTAAGTGGAGGTCCTGGTCAACAGAGCAGCCCTCAACTTTGGGGTGCTTGTGTCTTGCTGATTTTTCATTTTCCCAATTTATACCCCCATGAGTGGAAGTGCCCTATGCTCTCAAACTGTGTTTTTCAGATGTTTCAGGACTCACCAGACACTTCTCCAGAGTGGCTCTTGGCAATTTACATCCCGCCCATCAGTGTAGCAAGGCTCCCATTTCTCCATGGCCTGTCCTGCATTTCTGGTTTTGACACTTTTTTCAGCATGGCCCTTTTGACCGATGGGAAGCGAGACTTCTTTGTAGCGCTGATTTGCCTTTCCAGGTGGCTTGGTTGGCCAAAAAGGGCGTATGCGTTTTTTCCTGAATATATTCAGGAAAAAACACATACGCCCTTTTTGGCCAAGGGCATCATTGTCAACGTTTTGCCGCTTTTCATGTGCTTTAAAGGCGATTCGTATCTACCTCCTGAAATCTGTTTCCTGCAATTCTGCCTTGATTTCAAATCCTCTTCTTTGCCTTCCCTCAATATATTTGTGGACGAGAGTTATCATTTATAACTCTGCAGGTTTGTGAATTGCAGTGCCCTGAACCTCCATTTTACAACTCGTTTTTATGGGAGCTGGCCGCAAAATCGCAGAATGGCTTCAGGCCCTGTTCTGGTTCCGGGGGGCAGGCTGAGCCTGTGGTTAATTCTTCTTTCTGATGGGAAAATAGAGTGACCTGTGCCTGTCCCAACACCAAGAGCTAGTCTCTCGTTGGTTCCACGTCTTCCCGTTCATCCTCAGGACAAATTGCAACCTGCATGGAACAGGAGGTGAAAGGTGCTGATGCTCCAAGTAGGGAGCTTGCTAGTAAAGCGGCTGGAATGGCGAACCCGGGCACAAGGAGATGAGAAATGAGGTGCGTTTTAGAAACCTTTCCCCATCACACGGTGTACCATCTTCTGGGTTTCTCATGCATGTTTTTGATGTAGGAAGATGCCCTTGAACCTGGAGATTTGGGACCCATGCGATGGGTACCACGCAGTATTACTTTAAAGGGTCTGCGTTTGCTCACCCAACCTCACCAAACCTCTCAGCCCCAAGAGTGTCCACCCTTATGTCTCATCCAGCTGTGCGTCTAGATATGGTCAATCCAGGTTGCATCACAGCCCCTGAACGCATTGTGTAAGAATTTCTCTCTCTTTCACTGTCTTTGTTTCATGGGTGTTTCAAAGTAATTTATTTTTATAATGGGGTTTAGCTGCTTTTCACTGCTGTGTTTATGCCGCTTTACACCCACTTGACACACTAACAGAGAGATATCAATACATAGGTTTTAAGATTATTACTAGTCAGATATATTCTTGTGCGGTGAATAGGGCGTGTTGAGTCCAGTTCTCTGAGCAAGGAGTAGGTCTTGTCTATTACATATTGGGTTTATGGAACGGTATCTGAGCTAATTTGATACCCTTGTTTTATGTATCACCCCACCTCACCTTTCCCGTTAAGCAGCCATAGTGTGTTTTCTGCATGTGTGACTCTGTTCTGTTTTGTAATTCAGTTCAAGTGTAACGGTTTTTACATTCCCTCTATCAGTGATACCTTATGAGAAGTGTCCTTTTCTGTGTGACTTATTTCACTTAGAATCGTCGTACCTAAATCCACTCATCATGCTGCTACTAACCTTACGACATTGATTTCATGGCTGAGTGATATTCCATTGTACATAAGGATCACAACTTCTTTATCCATTTTTCTCTTTCCTGGGATATTTAAGGTGGAATGAAGTGGAGGTCCTGGTCAACAGAGCAGCCCTAAACTTTGGGGTGCTTGTGTCTTGCTGATTTTTCATTTTCCCAATTTATACCCCCATGAGTGGAAGTGCCCTATGCTCTCTAAGCTGTGTTTTTCAGATGTTTCAGGACTCACCGGACACTTCTCCAGAGTGGCTCTTGGCAATTTACATCCCGCCCATCAGTGTAGCAAGGCTCCCATTTCTCCATGGCCTGTCCTGCATTTCTGGTTTTGACACTTTTTTCAGCATGGCCCTTTTGACCGATGGGAAGCGAGACTTCTTTGTAGCGCTGATTGGCCTTTCCAGGTTGCTTGGTTGGCCAAAAAGGGCGTATGCGTTTTTTCCTGAATATATTCAGGAAAAAACGCATACGCCCTTTTTGGCCAAGGGCATCATTGTCAACGTTTTGCCGCTTTTCATGTGCTTTAAAGGCGATTCGTATCTACCTCCTGAAATCTGTTTCCTGCAATTCTGCCTTGATTTCAAATCCTCTTCTTTGCCTTCCCTCAATATATTTGTGGACGAGAGTTATCATTTATAACTCTGCAGGTTTGTGAATTGCAGTGCCCTGAACCTCCATTTTACAACTCGTTTTTATGGGAGCTGGCCGCAAAATCCCAGAATGTCTTCAGGCCCTGTTCTGGTTCCGGGGGGCAGGCTGAGCCTGTGGTTAATTCTTCTTTCTGATGGGAAAATAGAGTGACCTGTGCCTGTCCCAACACCAAGAGCTAGTCTCTCGTTGGTTCCACGTCTTCCCGTTCATCCTCAGGACAAATTGCAACCTGTACGGAACAGGAGGTGAAAGGTGCTGATGCTCCAAGTAGGGAGATTGCTAGTAAAGCGGCTGGAATGGCGAACCCGGGCACAAGGAGATGAGAAATGAGGTGCGTTTTAGAAACCTTTCCCCATCACACGGTGTACCATCTTCTGGGTTACTCATGCATGTTTTTGATGTAGGAAGATGCCCTTGAACCTGGAGATTTGGGACCCATGCGATGGGTACCACGCAGTATTACTTTAAAGGGTTTGCGTTTGCTCACCCAACCTCACCAAACCTCTCAGCCCCAAGAGTGTCCACCCTTATGTCTCATCCAGCTGTGCGTCTAGATATGGTTAATCCAGGTTGCATCACAGCCCCTGAACGCATTGTGTAAGAATTTCTCTCTCTTTCACTCTCTTTGTTTCATGGGTGTTTCAACGTAATTTATTTTTATAATGGGGTTTAGCTGCTTTTCACTGCTGTGTTTATGCCGCTTTACACCCACTTGACACACTAACAGAGAGATATCAATACATAGGTTTTATGATTATTATTAGTCAGATATATTCTTGTGCGGTGAATAGGGCGTGTTGAGTCCAGTTCTCTGAGCAAGGAGTAGGTCTTGTCTATTACATATTGGGTCTATGGAACGGTATCTGAGCTAATTTGAAACCCTTGTTTTATGTATCACCCCACCTCACCTTTCCCGTTAAGCGGCCATAGTGTGTTTTCTGCATGTGTGACTCTGTTCTGTTTTGTAATTCAGTTCAAGTGTAACGGATTTTACATTCCCTCTATCAGTGATACCTTATGAGAAGTGTCCTTTTCTGTGTGACTTATTTCACTTAGAATCGTCGTACCTAAATCCACTCATCATGCTGCTACTAACCTTACAACATTGATTTCATGGCTGAGTGATATTCCATTGTACATAAGGACCACAATTTCTTTATCCATTTTTCTCTTTCCTGGGATATTTAAGGTGGAATGAAGTGGAGGTCCTGGTCAACAGAGCAGCCCTAAACTTTGGGGTGCTTGTGTCTTGCTGATTTTTAATTTTCCCAATTTATACCCCCATGAGTGGAAGTGCCCTATGCTCTCTAAGCTGTGTTTTTCAGATGTTTCAGGACTCACCGGACACTTCTCCAGAGTGGCTCTTGGCAATTTACATCCCGCCCATCAGTGTAGCAAGGCTCCCATTTCTCCATGGCCTGTCCTGCATTTCTGGTTTTGACACTTTTTTCAGCATGGCCCTTTTGACCGATGGGAAGCGAGACTTCTTTGTAGCGCTGATTTGCCTTTCCAGGTGGCTTGGTTGGCCAAAAAGGGCGTATGCGTTTTTTCCTGAATATATTCAGGAAAAAACGCATACGCCCTTTTTGGCCAAGGGCATCATTGTCAACGTCTTGCCGCATTTCATGTGCTTTAAAGGCGATTCGTATCTACCTCCTGAAATCTGTTTCCTGCAATTCTGCCTTGATTTCAAATCCTCTTCTTTGCCTTCCCTCAATATATTTGTGGACGAGAGTTATCATTTATAACTCTGCAGGTTTGTGAATTGCAGTGCCCTGAGCCTCCATTTTACAACTCCTTTTTATGGGAGCTGGCCGCAAAATCGCAGAATGGCTTCAGGCCCTGTTCTGGTTCCGGGGGGCAGGCTGAGCCTGTGGTTAATTTTTCTTTCTGATGGGAAAATAGAGTTACCTGTGCCTGTCCCAACACCAAGAGCTAGTCTCTCGTTGGTTCCACGTCTTCCCGTTCATCCTCAGGACAAATTGCAACCTGTACGGAACAGGAGGTGAAAGGTGCTGATGCTCCAAGTAGGGAGATTGCTAGTAAAGAGGCTGGAATGGCTAACCCGGGCACAAGGAGATGAGAAATGAGGTGCGTTTTAGAAACCTTTCCCCATCACACGGTGTACCATCTTCTGGGTTTCTCATGCATGTTTTCGATGTAGGAAGATGCCCTTGAACCTGGAGATTTGGGACCCATGCGATGGGTACCACGCAGTATTACTTTAAAGGGTCTGCGTTTGCTCACCCAACCTCACCAAACCTCTCAGCCCCAAGAGTGTCCACCCTTATGTCTCATCCAGCTGTGCGTCTAGATATGGTCAATCCAGGTTGCATCACAGCCCCTGAACGCATTGTGTAAGAATTTCTCTCTCTTTCACTGTCTTTGTTTCATGGGTGTTTCAAAGTAATTTATTTTTATAATGGGGTTTAGCTGCTTTTCACTGCTGTGTTTATGCCGCTTTACACCCACTTGACACACTAACAGAGAGATATCAATACATAGGTTTTACGATTATTACTAGTCAGATATATTCTTGTGCGGTGAATAGGGCGTGTTGAGTCCAGTTCTCTGAGCAAGGAGTAGGTCTTGTCTATTACATATTGGGTTTATGGAACGGTATCTGAGCTAATTTGATACCCTTGTTTTATGTATCACCCCACCTCACCTTTCCCGTTAAGCAGCCATAGTGTGTTTTCTGCATGTGTGACTCTGTTCTGTTTTGTAATTCAGTTCAAGTGTAACGGTTTTTACATTCCCTCTATCAGTGATACCTTATGAGAAGTGTCCTTTTCTGTGTGACTTATTTCACTTAGAATCGTCGTACCTAAATCCACTCATCATGCTGCTACTAACCTTACGACATTGATTTCATGGCTGAGTGATATTCCATTGTACATAAGGACCACAACTTCTTTATCCATTTTTCTCTTTCCTGGGATATTTAAGGTGGAATGAAGTGGAGGTCCTGGTCAACAGAGCAGCCCTCAACTTTGGGGTGCTTGTGTCTTGCTGATTTTTCATTTTCCCAATTTATACCCCCATGAGTGGAAGTGCCCTATGGTCTCAAGCTGTGTTTTTCAGATGTTTCAGGACTCACCGGACACTTCTCCAGAGTGGCTCTTGGCAATTTACATCCCGCCCATCAGTGTAGCAAGGCTCCCATTTCTCCATGGCCTGTCCTGCATTTCTGGTTTTGACACTTTTTTCAGCATGGCCCTTTTGACCGATGGGAAGCGAGACTTCTTTGTAGCGCTGATTTGCCTTTCCAGGTGGCTTGGTTGGCCAAAAAGGGCGTATGCGTTTTTTCCTGAATATATTCAGGAAAAAACGCATACGCCCTTTTTGGCCAAGGGCATCATTGTCAACGTCTTGCCACTTTTCATGTGCTTTAAAGGCGATTCGTATCTACCTCCTGAAATCTGTTTCCTGCAATTCTGCCTTGATTTCAAATCCTCTTCTTTGCCTTCCCTCAATATATTTGTGGACGAGAGTTATCATTTATAACTCTGCAGGTTTGTGAATTGCAGTGCCCTGAACCTCCATTTTACAACTCGCTTTTTTGGGAGCTGGCCGCAAAAGCGCAGGATGGCTTCAGGCCCTGTTCTGGTTCCGGGGGGCAGGCTGAGCCTGTGGTTAATTCTTCTTCCTGATGGGAAAATAGAGTGACCTGTGCCTGTCCCAACACCAAGAGCTAGTCTCTCGTTGGTTCCACGTCTTCCCGTTCATCCTCAGGACAAATTTCAACCTGTACGGAACAGGAGGTGAAAGGTGCTGATGCTCCAAGTAGGGAGATTGCTAGTAAAGCAGCTGGAATGGCGAACCCGGGAACAAGGAGATGAGAAATGAGGTGCGTTTTAGAAACCTTTCCCCATCACATGGTGTACCATCTTCTGGGTTTCTCATGCATGTTTTCGATGTAGGAAGATGCCCTTGAACCTGGAGATTTGGGACCCATGCGATGGGTACCACGCAGTATTACTTTAAAGGGTCTGCGTTTGCTCACCCAACCTCACCAAACCTCTCAGCCCCAAGAGTGTCCACCCTTATGACTCATCCAGCTGTGCGTCTAGATATGGTCAATCCAGGTTGCATCACAGCCCCTGAACGCATTGTGTAAGAATTTCTCTCTCTTTCACTGTCTTTGTTTCATGGGTGTTTCAAAGTAATTTATTTTTATAATGGGGTTTAGCTGCTTTTCACTGCTGTGTTTATGCCGCTTTACACCCACTTGACACACTAACAGAGAGATATCAATACATAGGTTTTATGATTATTATTAGTCAGATATATTCTTGTGCGGTGAATAGGGCGTGTTGAGTCCAGTTCTCTGATCAAGGAGTAGGTCTTGTCTATTACATATTGGGTTTATGGAACGGTATCTGAGCTAATTTGATACCCTTGTTTTATGTATCACCCCACCTCACCTTTCCCGTTAAGCGGCCATAGTGTGTTTTCTGCATGTGTGACTCTGTTCTGTTTTGTAATTCAGTTCAAGTGTAACGGTTTTCACATTCCCTCTATCAGTGATACCTTATGAGAAGTGTCCTTTTCTGTGTGACTTATTTCACTTAGAATCGTTGTACCTAAATCCACTCATCATGCTGCTACTAACCTTACAACATTGATTTCATGGCTGAGTGATATTCCATTGTACATAAGGACCACAATTTCTTTATCCATTTTTCTCTTTCCTGGGATATTTAAGGTGGAATGAAGTGGAGGTCCTGGTCAACAGAGCAGCCCTAAACTTTGGGGTGCTTGTGTCTTGCTGATTTTTAATTTTCCCAATTTATACCCCCATGAGTGGAAGTGCCCTATGCTCTCTAAGCTGTGTTTTTCAGATGTTTCAGGACTCACCGGACACTTCTCCAGAGTGGCTCTTGGCAATTTACATCCCGCCCATCAGTGTAGCAAGGCTCCCATTTCTCCATGGCCTGTCCTGCATTTCTGGTTTTGACACTTTTTTCAGCATGGCCCTTTTGACCGATGGGAAGCGAGACTTCTTTGTAGCGCTGATTTGCCTTTCCAGGTGGCTTGGTTGGCCAAAAAGGGCGTATGCGTTTTTTCCTGAATATATTCAGGAAAAAACGCATACGCCCTTTTTGGCCAAGGGCATCATTGTCAACGTCTTGCCGCATTTCATGTGCTTTAAAGGCGATTCGTATCTACCTCCTGAAATCTGTTTCCTGCAATTCTGCCTTGATTTCAAATCCTCTTCTTTGCCTTCCCTCAATATATTTGTGGACGAGAGTTATCATTTATAACTCTGCAGGTTTGTGAATTGCAGTGCCCTGAACCTCCATTTTACAACTCCTTTTTATGGGAGCTGGCCGCAAAATCGCAGAATGGCTTCAGGCCCTGTTCTGGTTCCGGGGGGCAGGCTGAGCCTGTGGTTAATTTTTCTTTCTGATGGGAAAATAGAGTTACCTGTGCCTGTCCCAACACCAAGAGCTAGTCTCTCGTTGGTTCCACGTCTTCCCGTTCATCCTCAGGACAAATTGCAACCTGTACGGAACAGGAGGTGAAAGGTGCTGATGCTCCAAGTAGGGAGATTGCTAGTAAAGAGGCTGGAATGGCTAACCCGGGCACAAGGAGATGAGAAATGAGGTGCGTTTTAGAAACCTTTCCCCATCACACGGTGTACCATCTTCTGGGTTTCTCATGCATGTTTTCGATGTAGGAAGATGCCCTTGAACCTGGAGATTTGGGACCCATGCGATGGGTACCACGCAGTATTACTTTAAAGGGTCTGCGTTTGCTCACCCAACCTCACCAAACCTCTCAGCCCCAAGAGTGTCCACCCTTATGTCTCATCCAGCTGTGCGTCTAGATATGGTCAATCCAGGTTGCATCACAGCCCCTGAACGCATTGTGTAAGAATTTCTCTCTCTTTCACTGTCTTTGTTTCATGGGTGTTTCAAAGTAATTTATTTTTATAATGGGGTTTAGCTGCTTTTCACTGCTGTGTTTATGCCGCTTTACACCCACTTGACACACTAACAGAGAGATATCAATACATAGGTTTTACGATTATTACTAGTCAGATATATTCTTGTGCGGTGAATAGGGCGTGTTGAGTCCAGTTCTCTGAGCAAGGAGTAGGTCTTGTCTATTACATATTGGGTTTATGGAACGGTATCTGAGCTAATTTGATACCCTTGTTTTATGTATCACCCCACCTCACCTTTCCCGTTAAGCAGCCATAGTGTGTTTTCTGCATGTGTGACTCTGTTCTGTTTTGTAATTCAGTTCAAGTGTAACGGTTTTTACATTCCCTCTATCAGTGATACCTTATGAGAAGTGTCCTTTTCTGTGTGACTTATTTCACTTAGAATCGTCGTACCTAAATCCACTCATCATGCTGCTACTAACCTTACGACATTGATTTCATGGCTGAGTGATATTCCATTGTACATAAGGACCACAACTTCTTTATCCATTTTTCTCTTTCCTGGGATATTTAAGGTGGAATGAAGTGGAGGTCCTGGTCAACAGAGCAGCCCTCAACTTTGGGGTGCTTGTGTCTTGCTGATTTTTAATTTTCCCAATTTATACCCCCATGAGTGGAAGTGCCCTATGCTCTCTAAGCTGTGTTTTTCAGATGTTTCAGGACTCACCGGACACTTCTCCAGAGTGGCTCTTGGCAATTTACATCCCGCCCATCAGTGTAGCAAGGCTCCCATTTCTCCATGGCCTGTCCTGCATTTCTGGTTTTGACACTTTTTTCAGCATGGCCCTTTTGACCGATGGGAAGCGAGACTTCTTTGTAGCGCTGATTTGCCTTTCCAGGTGGCTTGGTTGGCCAAAAAGGGCGTATGCGTTTTTTCCTGAATATATTCAGGAAAAAACGCATACGCCCTTTTTGGCCAAGGGCATCATTGTCAACGTTTTGCCGCTTTTCATGTGCTTTAAAGGCGATTCGTATCTACCTCCTGAAATCTGTTTCCTGCAATTCTGCCTTGATTTCAAATCCTCTTCTTTGCCTTCCCTCAATATATTTGTGGACGAGAGTTATCATTTATAACTCTGCAGGTTTGTGAATTGCAGTGCCCTGAACCTCCATTTTACAACTCGTTTTTATGGGAGCTGGCCGCAAAATCGCAGAATGGCTTCAGGCCCTGTTCTGGTTCCGGGGGGCAGGCTGAGCCTGTGGTTAATTCTTCTTTCTGATGGGAAAATAGAGTGACCTGTGCCTGTCCCAACACCAAGAGCTAGTCTCTCGTTGGTTCCACGTCTTCCCGTTCATCCTCAGGACAAATTGCAACCTGCATGGAACAGGAGGTGAAAGGTGCTGATGCTCCAAGTAGGGGCTTGCTAGTAAAGCGGCTGGAATGGCGAACCCGGGCACAAGGAGATGAGAAATGAGGTGCGTTTTAGAAACCTTTCCCCATCACACGGTGTACCATCTTCTGGGTTTCTCATGCATGTTTTTGATGTAGGAAGATGCCCTTGAACCTGGAGATTTGGGACCCATGCGATGGGTACCACGCAGTATTACTTTAAAGGGTCTGCGTTTGCTCACCCAACCTCACCAAACCTCTCAGCCCCAAGAGTGTCCACCCTTATGTCTCATCCAGCTGTGCGTCTAGATATGGTCAATCCAGGTTGCATCACAGCCCCTGAACGCATTGTGTAAGAATTTCTCTCTCTTTCACTGTCTTTGTTTCATGGGTGTTTCAAAGTAATTTATTTTTATAATGGGGTTTAGCTGCTTTTCACTGCTGTGTTTATGCCGCTTTACACCCACTTGACACACTAACAGAGAGATATCAATACATAGGTTTTAAGATTATTACTAGTCAGATATATTCTTGTGCGGTGAATAGGGCGTGTTGAGTCCAGTTCTCTGAGCAAGGAGTAGGTCTTGTCTATTACATATTGGGTTTATGGAACGGTATCTGAGCTAATTTGATACCCTTGTTTTATGTATCACCCCACCTCACCTTTCCCGTTAAGCAGCCATAGTGTGTTTTCTGCATGTGTGACTCTGTTCTCTTTTGTAATTCAGTTCAAGTGTAACGGTTTTTACATTCCCTCTATCAGTGATACCTTATGAGAAGTGTCCTTTTCTGTGTGACTTATTTCACTTAGAATCGTCGTACCTAAATCCACTCATCATGCTGCTACTAACCTTACAACATTGATTTCCTGGCTGAGTGATATTCCAATGTACATAAGGACCACAACTTCTTTATCCATTTTTCTCTTTCCTGGGATATTTAAGGTGGAATGAAGTGGAGGTCCTGGTCAACAGAGCAGCCCTCAACTTTGGGGTGCTTGTGTCTTGCTGATTTTTCATTTTCCCAATTTATACCCCCATGAGTGGAAGTGCCCTATGCTCTCAAACTGTGTTTTTCAGATGTTTCAGGACTCACCAGACACTTCTCCAGAGTGGCTCTTGGCAATTTACATCCCGCCCATCAGTGTAGCAAGGCTCCCATTTCTCCATGGCCTGTCCTGCATTTCTGGTTTTGACACTTTTTTCAGCATGGCCCTTTTGACCAATGGGAAGCGAGACTTCTTTGTAGCGCTGATTTGCCTTTCCAGGTGGCTTGGTTGGCCAAAAAGGGCGTATGCGTTTTTTCCTGAATATATTCAGGAAAAAACACATACGCCCTTTTTGGCCAAGGGCATCATTGTCAACGTTTTGCCGCTTTTCATGTGCTTTAAAGGCGATTCGTATCTACCTCCTGAAATCTGTTTCCTGCAATTCTGCCTTGATTTCAAATCCTCTTCTTTGCCTTCCCTCAATATATTTGTGGACGAGAGTTATCATTTATAACTCTGAAGGTTTGTGAATTGCAGTGCCCTGAACCTCCATTTTACAACTCGTTTTTATGGGAGCTGGCCGCAAAATCGCAGAATGGCTTCAGGCCCTGTTCTGGTTCCGGGGGGCAGGCTGAGCCTGTGGTTAATTCTTCTTTCTGATGGGAAAATAGAGTTACCTGTGCCTGTCCCAACACCAAGAGCTAGTCTCTCGTTGGTTCCACGTCTTCCCGTTCATCCTCAGGACAAATTGCAACCTGCATGGAACAGGAGGTGAAAGGTGCTGATGCTCCAAGTAGGGAGCTTGCTAGTAAAGCGGCTGGAATGGCGAACCCGGGCACAAGGAGATGAGAAATGAGGTGCGTTTTAGAAACCTTTCCCCATCACACGGTGTACCATCTTCTGGGTTTCTCATGCATGTTTTTGATGTAGGAAGATGCCCTTGAACCTGGAGATTTGGGACCCATGCGATGGGTACCACGCAGTATTCCTTTAAAGGGTCTGCGTTTGCTCACCCAACCTCACCAAACCTCTCAGCCCCAAGAGTGTCCACCCTTATGTCTCATCCAGCTGTGCGTCTAGATATGGTCAATCCAGGTTGCATCACAGCCCCTGAACGCATTGTGTAAGAATTTCTCTCTCTTTCACTGTCTTTGTTTCATGGGTGTTTCAAAGTAATTTATTTTTATAATGGGGTTTAGCTGCTTTTCACTGCTGTGTTTATGCCGCTTTACACCCACTTGACACACTAACAGAGAGATATCAATACATAGGTTTTACGATTATTATTAGTCAGATATATTCTTGTGCGGTGAATAGGGCGTGTTGAGTCCAGTTCTCTGAGCAAGGAGTAGGTCTTGTCTATTACATATTGGGTTTATGGAACGGTATCTGAGCTAATTTGATACCCTTGTTTTATGTATCACCCCACCTCACCTTTCCCGTTAAGCAGCCATAGTGTGTTTTCTGCATGTGTGACTCTGTTCTGTTTTGTAATTCAGTTCAAGTGTAACGGTTTTTACATTCCCTCTATCAGTGATACCTTATGAGAAGTGTCCTTTTCTGTGTGACTTATTTCACTTAGAATCGTCGTACCTAAATCCACTCATCATGCTGCTACTAACCTTACGACATTGATTTCATGGCTGAGTGATATTCCATTGTACATAAGGACCACAACTTCTTTATCCATTTTTCTCTTTCCTGGGATATTTAAGGTGGAATGAAGTGGAGGTCCTGGTCAACAGAGCAGCCCTAAACTTTGGGGTGCTTGTGTCTTGCTGATTTTTCATTTTCCCAATTTATACCCCCATGAGTGGAAGTGCCCTATGCTCTCTAAGCTGTGTTTTTCAGATGTTTCAGGACTCACCGGACACATCTCCAGAGTGGCTCCTGGCAATTTACATCCCGCCCATCAGTGTAGCAAGGCTCCCATTTCTCCATGGCCTGTCCTGCATTTCTGGTTTTGACACTTTTTTCAGCATGGCCCTTTTGACCGATGGGAAGCGAGACTTCTTTGTAGCGCTGATTTGCCTTTCCAGGTGGCTTGGTTGGCCAAAAAGGGCGTATGCGTTTTTTCCTGAATATATTCAGGAAAAAACGCATACGCCCTTTTTGGCCAAGGGCATCATTGTCAACGTTTTGCCGCTTTTCATGTGCTTTAAAGGCGATTCGTATCTACCTCCTGAAATCTGTTTCCTGCAATTCTGCCTTGATTTCAAATCCTCTTCTTTGCCTTCCCTCAATATATTTGTGGACGGGAGTTATCATTTATAACTCTGCAGGTTTGTGAATTGCAGTGCCCTGAACCTCCATTTTACAACTCGTTTTTATGGGAGCTGGCCGCAAAATTGCAGAATGGCTTCAGGCCCTGTTCTGGTACCGGGGGGCAGGCTGAGCCTGTGGTTAATTCTTCTTTCTGATGGGAAAATAGAGTGACCTGTGCCTGTCCCAACACCAAGAGCTAGTCTCTCGTTGGTTCCACGTCTTCCCGTTTATCCTCAGGACAAATTGCAACCTGCATGGAACAGGAGGTGAAAGGTGCTGATGCTCCAAGTAGGGAGCTTGCTAGTAAAGCGGCTGGAATGGCGAACCCGGGCACAAGGAGATGAGAAATGAGGTGCGTTTTAGAAACCTTTCCCCATCACACGGTGTACCATCTTCTGGGTTTCTCATGCATGTTTTTGATGTAGGAAGATGCCCTTGAACCTGGAGATTTGGGACCCATGCGATGGGTACCACGCAGTATTCCTTTAAAGGGTCTGCGTTTGCTCACCCAACCTCACCAAACCTCTCAGCCCCAAGAGTGTCCACCCTTATGTCTCATCCAGCTGTGCGTCTAGATATGGTCAATCCAGGTTGCATCACAGCCCCTGAACGCATTGTGTAAGAATTTCTCTCTCTTTCACTGTCTTTGTTTCATGGGTGTTTCAAAGTAATTTATTTTTATAATGGGGTTTAGCTGCTTTTCACTGCTGTGTTTATGCCGCTTTACACCCACTTGACACACTAACAGAGAGATATCAATACATAGGTTTTACGATTATTATTAGTCAGATATATTCTTGTGCGGTGAATAGGGCGTGTTGAGTCCAGTTCTCTGAGCAAGGAGTAGGTCTTGTCTATTACATATTGGGTTTATGGAACGGTATCTGAGCTAATTTGATACCCTTGTTTTATGTATCACCCCACCTCACCTTTCCCGTTAAGCAGCCATAGTGTGTTTTCTGCATGTGTGACTCTGTTCTGTTTTGTAATTCAGTTCAAGTGTAACGGTTTTTACATTCCCTCTATCAGTGATACCTTATGAGAAGTGTCCTTTTCTGTGTGACTTATTTCACTTAGAATCGTCGTACCTAAATCCACTCATCATGCTGCTACTAACCTTACGACATTGATTTCCTGGCTGAGTGATATTCCAATGTACATAAGGACCACAACTTCTTTATCCATTTTTCTCTTTCCTGGGATATTTAAGGTGGAATGAAGTGGAGGTCCTGGTCAACAGAGCAGCCCTAAACTTTGGGGTGCTTGTGTCTTGCTGATTTTTCATTTTCCCAATTTATACCCCCATGAGTGGAAGTGCCCTATGCTCTCTAAGCTGTGTTTTTCAGATGTTTCAGGACTCACCGGACACTTCTCCAGAGTGGCTCTTGGCAATTTACATCCCGCCCATCAGTGTAGCAAGGCTCCCATTTCTCCATGGCCTGTCCTGCATTTCTGGTTTTGACACTTTTTTCAGCATGGCCCTTTTGACCGATGGGAAGCGAGACTTCTTTGTAGCGCTGATTTGCCTTTCCAGGTGGCTTGGTTGGCCAAAAAGGGCGTATGCGTTTTTTCCTGAATATATTCAGGAAAAAACGCATACGCCCTTTTTGGCCAAGGGCATCATTGTCAACGTTTTGCCGCTTTTCATGTGCTTTAAAGGCGATTCGTATCTACCTCCTGAAATCTGTTTCCTGCAATTCTGCCTTGATTTCAAATCCTCTTCTTTGCCTTCCCTCAATATATTTGTGGACGAGAGTTATCATTTATAACTCTGCAGGTTTGTGAATTGCAGTGCCCTGAACCTCCATTTTACAACTCGTTTTTATGGGAGCTGGCCGCAAAATCGCAGAATGGCTTCAGGCCCTGTTCTGGTACCGGGGGGCAGGCTGAGCCTGTGGTTAATTCTTCTTTCTGATGGGAAAATAGAGTGACCTGTGCCTGTCCCAACACCAAGAGCTAGTCTCTCGTTGGTTCCACGTCTTCCCGTTCATCCTCAGGACAAATTGCAACCTGTACAGAACAGGAGGTGAAAGGTGCTGATGCTCTAAGTAGGGAGCTTGCTAGTAAAGCGGCTGGAATGGCGAACCCGGGCACAAGGAGATGAGAAATGAGGTGCGTTTTAGAAACCTTTCCCCATCACACGGTGTACCATCTTCTGGGTTTCTCATGCATGTTTTTGATGTAGGAAGATGCCCTTGAACCTGGAGATTTGGGACCCATGCGATGGGTACCACGCAGTATTACTTTAAAGGGTCTGCGTTTGCTCACCCAACCTCACCAAACCTCTCAGCCCCAAGAGTGTCCACCCTTATGTCTCATCCAGCTGTGCGTCTAGATATGGTCAATCCAGGTTGCATCACAGCCCCTGAACGCATTGTGTAAGAATTTCTCTCTCTTTCACTGTCTTTGTTTCATGGGTGTTTCAAAGTAATTTATTTTTATAATGGGGTTTAGCTGCTTTTCACTGCTGTGTTTATGCCGCTTTACACCCACTTGACACACTAACAGAGAGATATCAATACATAGGTTTTACGATTATTATTAGTCAGATATATTCTTGTGCGGTGAATAGGGCGTGTTGAGTCCAGTTCTCTGAGCAAGGAGTAGGTCTTGTCTATTACATATTGGGTCTATGGAACGGTATCTGAGCTAATTTGATACCCTTGTTTTATGTATCACCCCACCTCACCTTTCCCGTTAAGCGGCCATAGTGTGTTTTCTGCATGTGTGACTCTGTTCTGTTTTGTAATTCAGTTCAAGTGTAACGGTTTTTACATTCCCTCTATCAGTGATACCTTATGAGAAGTGTCCTTTTCTGTGTGACTTATTTCACTTAGAATCGTCGTACCTAAATCCACTCATCATGCTGCTACTAACCTTACGACATTGATTTCATGGCTGAGTGATATTCCATTGTACATAAGGATCACAACTTCTTTATCCATTTTTCTCTTTCCTGGGATATTTAAGGTGGAATGAAGTGGAGGTCCTGGTCAACAGAGCAGCCCTAAACTTTGGGGTGCTTGTGTCTTGCTGATTTTTCATTTTCCCAATTTATACCCCCATGAGTGGAAGTGCCCTATGCTCTCTAAGCTGTGTTTTTCAGATGTTTCAGGACTCACCGGACACTTCTCCAGAGTGGCTCTTGGCAATTTACATCCCGCCCATCAGTGTAGCAAGGCTCCCATTTCTCCATGGCCTGTCCTGCATTTCTGGTTTTGACACTTTTTTCAGCATGGCCCTTTTGACCGATGGGAAGCGAGACTTCTTTGTAGCGCTGATTGGCCTTTCCAGGTTGCTTGGTTGGCCAAAAAGGGCGTATGCGTTTTTTCCTGAATATATTCAGGAAAAAACGCATACGCCCTTTTTGGCCAAGGGCATCATTGTCAACGTTTTGCCGCTTTTCATGTGCTTTAAAGGCGATTCGTATCTACCTCCTGAAATCTGTTTCCTGCAATTCTGCCTTGATTTCAAATCCTCTTCTTTGCCTTCCCTCAATATATTTGTGGACGAGAGTTATCATTTATAACTCTGCAGGTTTGTGAATTGCAGTGCCCTGAACCTCCATTTTACAACTCGTTTTTATGGGAGCTGGCCGCAAAATCCCAGAATGTCTTCAGGCCCTGTTCTGGTTCCGGGGGGCAGGCTGAGCCTGTGGTTAATTCTTCTTTCTGATGGGAAAATAGAGTGACCTGTGCCTGTCCCAACACCAAGAGCTAGTCTCTCGTTGGTTCCACGTCTTCCCGTTCATCCTCAGGACAAATTGCAACCTGTACGGAACAGGAGGTGAAAGGTGCTGATGCTCCAAGTATGGAGATTGCTAGTAAAGCGGCTGGAATGGCGAACCCGGGCACAAGGAGATGAGAAATGAGGTGCGTTTTAGAAACCTTTCCCCATCACACGGTGTACCATCTTCTGGGTTACTCATGCATGTTTTTGATGTAGGAAGATGCCCTTGAACCTGGAGATTTGGGACCCATGCGATGGGTACCACGCAGTATTACTTTAAAGGGTCTGCGTTTGCTCACCCAACCTCACCAAACCTCTCAGCCCCAAGAGTGTCCACCCTTATGTCTCATCCAGCTGTGCGTCTAGATATGGTCAATCCAGGTTGCATCACAGCCCCTGAACGCATTGTGTAAGAATTTCTCTCTCTTTCACTGTCTTTGTTTCATGGGTGTTTCAAAGTAATTTATTTTTATAATGGGGTTTAGCTGCTTTTCACTGCTGTGTTTATGCCGCTTTACACCCACTTGACACACTAACAGAGAGATATCAATACATAGGTTTTACGATTATTATTAGTCAGATATATTCTTGTGCGGTGAATAGGGCGTGTTGAGTCCAGTTCTCTGAGCAAGGAGTAGGTCTTGTCTATTACATATTGGGTCTATGGAACGGTATCTGAGCTAATTTGATACCCTTGTTTTATGTATCACCCCACCTCACCTTTCCCGTTAAGCGGCCATAGTGTGTTTTCTGCATGTGTGACTCTGTTCTGTTTTGTAATTCAGTTCAAGTGTAACGGTTTTTACATTCCCTCTATCAGTGATACCTTATGAGAAGTGTCCTTTTCTGTGTGACTTATTTCACTTAGAATCGTCGTACCTAAATCCACTCATCATGCTGCTACTAACCTTACGACATTGATTTCATGGCTGAGTGATATTCCATTGTACATAAGGATCACAACTTCTTTATCCATTTTTCTCTTTCCTGGGATATTTAAGGTGGAATGAAGTGGAGGTCCTGGTCAACAGAGCAGCCCTAAACTTTGGGGTGCTTGTGTCTTGCTGATTTTTCATTTTCCCAATTTATACCCCCATGAGTGGAAGTGCCCTATGCTCTCTAAGCTGTGTTTTTCAGATGTTTCAGGACTCACCGGACACTTCTCCAGAGTGGCTCTTGGCAATTTACATCCCGCCCATCAGTGTAGCAAGGCTCCCATTTCTCCATGGCCTGTCCTGCATTTCTGGTTTTGACACTTTTTTCAGCATGGCCCTTTTGACCGATGGGAAGCGAGACTTCTTTGTAGCGCTGATTGGCCTTTCCAGGTTGCTTGGTTGGCCAAAAAGGGCGTATGCGTTTTTTCCTGAATATATTCAGGAAAAAACGCATACGCCCTTTTTGGCCAAGGGCATCATTGTCAACGTTTTGCCGCTTTTCATGTGCTTTAAAGGCGATTCGTATCTACCTCCTGAAATCTGTTTCCTGCAATTCTGCCTTGATTTCAAATCCTCTTCTTTGCCTTCCCTCAATATATTTGTGGACGAGAGTTATCATTTATAACTCTGCAGGTTTGTGAATTGCAGTGCCCTGAACCTCCATTTTACAACTCGTTTTTATGGGAGCTGGCCGCAAAATCCCAGAATGTCTTCAGGCCCTGTTCTGGTTCCGGGGGGCAGGCTGAGCCTGTGGTTAATTCTTCTTTCTGATGGGAAAATAGAGTGACCTGTGCCTGTCCCAACACCAAGAGCTAGTCTCTCGTTGGTTCCACGTCTTCCCGTTCATCCTCAGGACAAATTGCAACCTGTACGGAACAGGAGGTGAAAGGTGCTGATGCTCCAAGTAGGGAGATTGCTAGTAAAGCGGCTGGAATGGCGAACCCGGGCACAAGGAGATGAGAAATGAGGTGCGTTTTAGAAACCTTTCCCCATCACACGGTGTACCATCTTCTGGGTTACTCATGCATGTTTTTGATGTAGGAAGATGCCCTTGAACCTGGAGATTTGGGACCCATGCGATGGGTACCACGCAGTATTACTTTAAAGGGTTTGCGTTTGCTCACCCAACCTCACCAAACCTCTCAGCCCCAAGAGTGTCCACCCTTATGTCTCATCCAGCTGTGCGTCTAGATATGGTTAATCCAGGTTGCATCACAGCCCCTGAACGCATTGTGTAAGAATTTCTCTCTCTTTCACTCTCTTTGTTTCATGGGTGTTTCAACGTAATTTATTTTTATAATGGGGTTTAGCTGCTTTTCACTGCTGTGTTTATGCCGCTTTACACCCACTTGACACACTAACAGAGAGATATCAATACATAGGTTTTATGATTATTATTAGTCAGATATATTCTTGTGCGGTGAATAGGGCGTGTTGAGTCCAGTTCTCTGAGCAAGGAGTAGGTCTTGTCTATTACATATTGGGTCTATGGAACGGTATCTGAGCTAATTTGAAACCCTTGTTTTATGTATCACCCCACCTCACCTTTCCCGTTAAGCAGCCATAGTGTGTTTTCTGCATGTGTGACTCTGTTCTGTTTTGTAATTCAGTTCAAGTGTAACGGATTTTACATTCCCTCTATCAGTGATACCTTATGAGAAGTGTCCTTTTCTGTGTGACTTATTTCACTTAGAATCGTCGTACCTAAATCCACTCATCATGCTGCTACTAACCTTACAACATTGATTTCATGGCTGAGTGATATTCCATTGTACATAAGGACCACAACTTCTTTATCCATTTTTCTCTTTCCTGGGATATTTAAGGTGGAATGAAGTGGAGGTCCTGGTCAACAGAGCAGCCCTAAACTTTGGGGTGCTTGTGTCTCGCTGATTTTTAATTTTCCCAATTTATACCCCCATGAGTGGAAGTGCCCTATGGTCTCAAGCTGTGTTTTTCAGATGTTTCAGGACTCACCGGACACTTCTCCAGAGTGGCTCTTGGCAATTTACATCCCGCCCATCAGTGTAGCAAGGCTCCCATTTCTCCATGGCCTGTCCTGCATTTCTGGTTTTGACACTTTTTTCAGCATGGCCCTTTTGACCGATGGGAAGCGAGACTTCTTTGTAGCGCTGATTTGCCTTTCCAGGTGGCTTGGTTGGCCAAAAAGGGCGTATGCGTTTTTTCCTGAATATATTCAGGAAAAAACGCATACGCCCTTTTTGGCCAAGGGCATCATTGTCAACGTCTTGCCGCTTTTCATGTGCTTTAAAGGCGATTCGTATCTACCTCATGAAATCTGTTTCCTGCAATTTTGCCTTGATTTCAAATCCTCTTCTTTGCCTTCCCTCAATATATTTGTGGACGAGAGTTATCATTTATAACTCTGCAGGTTTGTGAATTGCAGTGCCCTGAACCTCCATTTTACAACTCCTTTTTATGGGAGCTGGCCGCAAAATCGCAGAATGGCTTCAGGCCCTGTTCTGGTTCCGGGGGGCAGGCTGAGCCTGTGGTTAATTTTTCTTTCTGATGGGAAAATAGAGTTACCTGTGCCTGTCCCAACACCAAGAGCTAGTCTCTCGTTGGTTCCACGTCTTCCCGTTCATCCTCAGGACAAATTGCAACCTGTACGGAACAGGAGGTGAAAGGGGCTGATGCTCCAAGTAGGGAGCTTGCTAGTAAAGAGGCTGGAATGGCTAACCCGGGCACAAGGAGATGAGAAATGAGGTGCGTTTTAGAAACCTTTCCCCATCACACGGTGTACCATCTTCTGGGTTTCTCATGCATGTTTTCGATGTAGGAAGATGCCCTTGAACCTGGAGATTTGGGACCCATGCGATGGGTACCACGCAGTATTCCTTTAAAGGGTCTGCGTTTGCTCACCCAACCTCACCAAACCTCTCAGCCCCAAGAGTGTCCACCCTTATGTCTCATCCAGCTGTGCGTCTAGATATGGTCAATCCAGGTTGCATCACAGCCCCTGAACGCATTGTGTAAGAATTTCTCTCTCTTTCACTGTCTTTGTTTCATGGGTGTTTCAAAGTAATTTATTTTTATAATGGGGTTTAGCTGCTTTTCACTGCTGTGTTTATGCCGCTTTACACCCACTTGACACACTAACAGAGAGATATCAATACATAGGTTTTACGATTATTATTAGTCAGATATATTCTTGTGCGGTGAATAGGGCGTGTTGAGTCCAGTTCTCTGAGCAAGGAGTAGGTCTTGTCTATTACATATTGGGTTTATGGAACGGTATCTGAGCTAATTTGATACCCTTGTTTTATGTATCACCCCACCTCACCTTTCCCGTTAAGCAGCCATAGTGTGTTTTCTGCATGTGTGACTCTGTTCTGTTTTGTAATTCAGTTCAAGTGTAACGGTTTTTACATTCCCTCTATCAGTGATACCTTATGAGAAGTGTCCTTTTCTGTGTGACTTATTTCACTTAGAATCGTCGTACCTAAATCCACTCATCATGCTGCTACTAACCTTACGACATTGATTTCCTGGCTGAGTGATATTCCAATGTACATAAGGACCACAACTTCTTTATCCATTTTTCTCTTTCCTGGGATATTTAAGGTGGAATTAAGTGGAGGTCCTGGTCAACAGAGCAGCCCTCAACTTTGGGGTGCTTGTGTCTTGCTGATTTTTCATTTTCCCAATTTATACCCCCATGAGTGGAAGTGCCCTATGCTCTCAAACTGTGTTTTTCAGATGTTTCAGGACTCACCAGACACTTCTCCAGAGTGGCTCTTGGCAATTTACATCCCGCCCATCAGTGTAGCAAGGCTCCCATTTCTCCATGGCCTGTCCTGCATTTCTGGTTTTGACACTTTTTTCAGCATGGCCCTTTTGACCGATGGGAAGCGAGACTTCTTTGTAGCGCTGATTTGCCTTTCCAGGTGGCTTGGTTGGCCAAAAAGGGCGTATGCGTTTTTTCCTGAATATATTCAGGAAAAAACGCATACGCCCTTTTTGGCCAAGGGCATCATTGTCAACGTTTTGCCGCTTTTCATGTGCTTTAAAGGCGATTCGTATCTACCTCCTGAAATCTGTTTCCTGCAATTCTGCCTTGATTTCAAATCCTCTTCTTTGCCTTCCCTCAATATATTTGTGGACGAGAGTTATCATTTATAACTCTGCAGGTTTGTGAATTGCAGTGCCCTGAACCTCCATTTTACAACTCGTTTTTATGGGAGCTGGCCGCAAAATCGCAGAATGGCTTCAGGCCCTGTTCTGGTTCCGGGGGGCAGGCTGAGCCTGTGGTTAATTCTTCTTTCTGATGGGAAAATAGAGTTACCTGTGCCTGTCCCAACACCAAGAGCTAGTCTCTCGTTGGTTCCACGTCTTCCCGTTCATCCTCAGGACAAATTGCAACCTGCATGGAACAGGAGGTGAAAGGTGCTGATGCTCCAAGTAGGGAGCTTGCTAGTAAAGCGGCTGGAATGGCGAACCCGGGCACAAGGAGATGAGAAATGAGGTGCGTTTTAGAAACCTTTCCCCATCACACGGTGTACCATCTTCTGGGTTTCTCATGCATGTTTTTGATGTAGGAAGATGCCCTTGAACCTGGAGATTTGGGACCCATGCGATGGGTACCACGCAGTATTCCTTTAAAGGGTCTGCGTTTGCTCACCCAACCTCACCAAACCTCTCAGCCCCAAGAGTGTCCACCCTTATGTCTCATCCAGCTGTGCGTCTAGATATGGTCAATCCAGGTTGCATCACAGCCCCTGAACGCATTGTGTAAGAATTTCTCTCTCTTTCACTGTCTTTGTTTCATGGGTGTTTCAAAGTAATTTATTTTTATAATGGGGTTTAGCTGCTTTTCACTGCTGTGTTTATGCCGCTTTACACCCACTTGACACACTAACAGAGAGATATCAATACATAGGTTTTACGATTATTATTAGTCAGATATATTCTTGTGCGGTGAATAGGGCGTGTTGAGTCCAGTTCTCTGAGCAAGGAGTAGGTCTTGTCTATTACATATTGGGTTTATGGAACGGTATCTGAGCTAATTTGATACCCTTGTTTTATGTATCACCCCACCTCACCTTTCCCGTTAAGCAGCCATAGTGTGTTTTCTGCATGTGTGACTCTGTTCTGTTTTGTAATTCAGTTCAAGTGTAACGGTTTTTACATTCCCTCTATCAGTGATACCTTATGAGAAGTGTCCTTTTCTGTGTGACTTATTTCACTTAGAGTCGTCGTACCTAAATCCACTCATCATGCTGCTACTAACCTTATGACATTGATTTCCTGGCTGAGTCATATTCCAATGTACATAAGGACCACAACTTCTTTCTCCATTTTTCTCTTTCCTGGGATATTTAAGGTGGAATGAAGTGGAGGTCCTGGTCAACAGAGCAGCCCTAAACTTTGGGGTGCTTGTGTCTTGCTGATTTTTAATTTTCCCAATTTATACCCCCATGAGTGGAAGTGCCCTATGCTCTCTAAGCTGTGTTTTTCAGATGTTTCAGGACTCACCGGACACTTCTCCAGAGTGGCTCTTGGCAATTTACATCCCGCCCATCAGTGTAGCAAGGCTCCCATTTCTCCATGGCCTGTCCTGCATTTCTGGTTTTGTCACTTTTTTCAGCATGGCCCTTTTGACCGATGGGAAGCGAGACTTCTTTGTAGCGCTGATTTGCCTTTCCAGGTGGCTTGGTTGGCCAAAAAGGGCGTATGCGTTTTTTCCTGAATATATTCAGGAAAAAACGCATACGCCCTTTTTGGCCAAGGGCATCATTGTCAACGTTTTGCCGCTTTTCATGTGCTTTAAAGGCGATTCGTATCTACCTCCTGAAATCTGTTTCCTGCAATTCTGCCTTGATTTCAAATCCTCTTCTTTGCCTTCCCTCAATATATTTGTGGACGGGAGTTATCATTTATAACTCTGCAGGTTTGTGAATTGCAGTGCCCTGAACCTCCATTTTACAACTCGTTTTTATGGGAGCTGGCCGCAAAATCGCAGAATGGCTTCAGGCCCTGTTCTGGTACCGGGGGGCAGGCTGAGCCTGTGGTTAATTCTTCTTTCTGATGGGAAAATAGAGTGACCTGTGCCTGTCCCAACACCAAGAGCTAGTCTCTCGTTGGTTCCACGTCTTCCCGTTTATCCTCAGGACAAATTGCAACCTGCATGGAACAGGAGGTTAAAGGTGCTGATGCTCCAAGTAGGGAGCTTGCTAGTAAAGCGGCTGGAATGGCGAACCCGGGCACAAGGAGATGAGAAATGAGGTGCGTTTTAGAAACCTTTCCCCATCACACGGTGTACCATCTTCTGGGTTTCTCATGCATGTTTTTGATGTAGGAAGATGCCCTTGAACCTGGAGATTTGGGACCCATGCGATGGGTACCACGCAGTATTCCTTTAAAGGGTCTGCGTTTGCTCACCCAACCTCACCAAACCTCTCAGCCCCAAGAGTGTCCACCCTTATGTCTCATCCAGCTGTGCGTCTAGATATGGTCAATCCAGGTTGCATCACAGCCCCTGAACGCATTGTGTAAGAATTTCTCTCTCTTTCACTGTCTTTGTTTCATGGGTGTTTCAAAGTAATTTATTTTTATAATGGGGTTTAGCTGCTTTTCACTGCTGTGTTTATGCCGCTTTACACCCACTTGACACACTAACAGAGAGATATCAATACATAGGTTTTACGATTATTATTAGTCAGATATATTCTTGTGCGGTGAATAGGGCGTGTTGAGTCCAGTTCTCTGAGCAAGGAGTAGGTCTTGTCTATTACATATTGGGTTTATGGAACGGTATCTGAGCTAATTTGATACCCTTGTTTTATGTATCACCCCACCTCACCTTTCCCGTTAAGCAGCCATAGTGTGTTTTCTGCATGTGTGACTCTGTTCTGTTTTGTAATTCAGTTCAAGTGTAACGGTTTTTACATTCCCTCTATCAGTGATACCTTATGAGAAGTGTCCTTTTCTGTGTGACTTATTTCACTTAGAGTCGTCGTACCTAAATCCACTCATCATGCTGCTACTAACCTTATGACATTGATTTCCTGGCTGAGTCATATTCCAATGTACATAAGGACCACAACTTCTTTCTCCATTTTTCTCTTTCCTGGGATATTTAAGGTGGAATGAAGTGGAGGTCCTGGTCAACAGAGCAGCCCTAAACTTTGGGGTGCTTGTGTCTTGCTGATTTTTAATTTTCCCAATTTATACCCCCATGAGTGGAAGTGCCCTATGCTCTCTAAGCTGTGTTTTTCAGATGTTTCAGGACTCACCGGACACTTCTCCAGAGTGGCTCTTGGCAATTTACATCCCGCCCATCAGTGTAGCAAGGCTCCCATTTCTCCATGGCCTGTCCTGCATTTCTGGTTTTGACACTTTTTTCAGCATGGCCCTTTTGACCGATGGGAAGCGAGACTTCTTTGTAGCGCTGATTTGCCTTTCCAGGTGGCTTGGTTGGCCAAAAAGGGCGTATGCGTTTTTTCCTGAATATATTCAGGAAAAAACGCATACGCCCTTTTTGGCCAAGGGCATCATTGTCAACGTTTTGCCGCTTTTCATGTGCTTTAAAGGCGATTCGTATCTACCTCCTGAAATCTGTTTCCTGCAATTCTGCCTTGATTTCAAATCCTCTTCTTTGCCTTCCCTCAATATATTTGTGGACGGGAGTTATCATTTATAACTCTGCAGGTTTGTGAATTGCAGTGCCCTGAACCTCCATTTTACAACTCGTTTTTATGGGAGCTGGCCGCAAAATCGCAGAATGGCTTCAGGCTCTGTTCTGGTACCGGGGGGCAGGCTGAGCCTGTGGTTAATTCTTCTTTCTGATGGGAAAATAGAGTGACCTGTGCCTGTCCCAACACCAAGAGCTAGTCTCTCGTTGGTTCCACGTCTTCCCGTTTATCCTCAGGACAAATTGCAACCTGCATGGAACAGGAGGTTAAAGGTGCTGATGCTCCAAGTAGGGAGCTTGCTAGTAAAGTGGCTGGAATGGCGAACCCGGGCACAAGGAGATGAGAAATGAGGTGCGTTTTAGAAACCTTTCCCCATCACACGGTGTACCATCTTCTGGGTTTCTCATGCATGTTTTTGATGTAGGAAGATGCCCTTCAACCTGGAGATTTGGGACCCATGCGATGGGTACCACGCAGTATTCCTTTAAAGGGTCTGCGTTTGCTCACCCAACCTCACCAAACCTCTCAGCCCCAAGAGTGTCCACCCTTATGTCTCATCCAGCTGTGCGTCTAGATATGGTCAATCCAGGTTGCATCACAGCCCCTGAACGCATTGTGTAAGAATTTCTCTCTCTTTCACTGTCTTTGTTTCATGGGTGTTTCAAAGTAATTTATTTTTATAATGGGGTTTAGCTGCTTTTCACTGCTGTGTTTATGCCGCTTTACACCCACTTGACACACTAACAGAGAGATATCAATACATAGGTTTTACGATTATTATTAGTCAGATATATTCTTGTGCGGTGAATAGGGCGTGTTGAGTCCAGTTCTCTGAGCAAGGAGTAGGTCTTGTCTATTACATATTGGGTTTATGGAACGGTATCTGAGCTAATTTGATACCCTTGTTTTATGTATCACCCCACCTCACCTTTCCCGTTAAGCAGCCATAGTGTGTTTTCTGCATGTGTGACTCTGTTCTGTTTTGTAATTCAGTTCAAGTGTAACGGTTTTTACATTCCCTCTATCAGTGATACCTTATGAGAAGTGTCCTTTTCTGTGTGACTTATTTCACTTAGAATCGTCGTACCTAAATCCACTCATCATGCTGCTACTAACCTTACGACATTGATTTCCTGGCTGAGTGATATTCCAATGTACATAAGGACCACAACTTCTTTATCCATTTTTCTCTTTCCTGGGATATTTGAGGTGGAATGAAGTGGAGGTCCTGGTCAACAGAGCAGCCCTAAACTTTGGGGTGCTTGTGTCTTGCTGATTTTTAATTTTCCCAATTTATACCCCCATGAGTGGAAGTGCCCTATGCTCTCTAAGCTGTGTTTTTCAGATGTTTCAGGACTCACCGGACACTTCTCCAGAGTGGCTCTTGGCAATTTACATCCCGCCCATCAGTGTAGCAAGGCTCCCATTTCTCCATGGCCTGTCCTGCATTTCTGGTTTTGACACTTTTTTCAGCATGGCCCTTTTGACCGATGGGAAGCGAGACTTCTTTGTAGCGCTGATTTGCCTTTCCAGGTGGCTTGGTTGGCCAAAAAGGGCGTATGCGTTTTTTCCTGAATATATTCAGGAAAAAACGCATACGCCCTTTTTGGCCAAGGGCATCATTGTCAACGTTTTGCCGCTTTTCATGTGCTTTAAAGGCGATTCGTATCTACCTCCTGAAATCTGTTTCCTGCAATTCTGCCTTGATTTCAAATCCTCTTCTTTGCCTTCCCTCAATATATTTGTGGACGAGAGTTATCATTTATAACTCTGCAGGTTTGTGAATTGCAGTGCCCTGAACCTCCATTTTACAACTCGTTTTTATGGGAGCTGGCCGCAAAATCGCAGAATGGCTTCAGGCCCTGTTCTGGTTCCGGGGGGCAGGCTGAGCCTGTGGTTAATTCTTCTTTCTGATGGGAAAATAGAGTGACCTGTGCCTGTCCCAACACCAAGAGCTAGTCTCTCGTTGGTTCCACGTCTTCCCGTTTATCCTCAGGACAAATTGCAACCTGCATGGAACAGGAGGTGAAAGGTGCTGATGCTCCAAGTAGGGAGCTTGCTAGTAAAGCGGCTGGAATGGCGAACCCGGGCACAAGGAGATGAGAAATGAGGTGCGTTTTAGAAACCTTTCCCCATCACACGGTGTACCATCTTCTGGGTTTCTCATGCATGTTTTTGATGTAGGAAGATGCCCTTGAACCTGGAGATTTGGGACCCATGCGATGGGTACCACGCAGTATTCCTTTAAAGGGTCTGCGTTTGCTCACCCAACCTCACCAAACCTCTCAGCCCCAAGAGTGTCCACCCTTATGTCTCATCCAGCTGTGCGTCTAGATATGGTCAATCCAGGTTGCATCACAGCCCCTGAACGCATTGTGTAAGAATTTCTCTCTCTTTCACTGTCTTTGTTTCATGGGTGTTTCAAAGTAATTTATTTTTATAATGGGGTTTAGCTGCTTTTCACTGCTGTGTTTATGCCGCTTTACACCCACTTGACACACTAACAGAGAGATATCAATACATAGGTTTTACGATTATTATTAGTCAGATATATTCTTGTGCGGTGAATAGGGCGTGTTGAGTCCAGTTCTCTGAGCAAGGAGTAGGTCTTGTCTATTACATATTGGGTTTATGGAACGGTATCTGAGCTAATTTGATACCCTTGTTTTATGTATCACCCCACCTCACCTTTCCCGTTAAGCAGCCATAGTGTGTTTTCTGCATGTGTGACTCTGTTCTGTTTTGTAATTCAGTTCAAGTGTAACGGTTTTTACATTCCCTCTATCAGTGATACCTTATGAGAAGTGTCCTTTTCTGTGTGACTTATTTCACTTAGAATCGTCGTACCTAAATCCACTCATCATGCTGCTACTAACCTTACGACATTGATTTCCTGGCTGAGTGATATTCCAATGTACATAAGGACCACAACTTCTTTATCCATTTTTCTCTTTCCTGGGATATTTAAGGTGGAATGAAGTGGAGGTCCTGGTCAACAGAGCAGCCCTAAACTTTGGGGTGCTTGTGTCTTGCTGATTTTTAATTTTCCCAATTTATACCCCCATGAGTGGAAGTGCCCTATGCTCTCTAAGCTGTGTTTTTCAGATGTTTCAGGACTCACCGGACACTTCTCCAGAGTGGCTCTTGGCAATTTACATCCCGCCCATCAGTGTAGCAAGGCTCCCATTTCTCCATGGCCTGTCCTGCATTTCTGGTTTTGACACTTTTTTCAGCATGGCCCTTTTGACCGATGGGAAGCGAGACTTCTTTGTAGCGCTGACTTGCCTTTCCAGGTGGCTTGGTTGGCCAAAAAGGGCGTATGCGTTTTTTCCTGAATATATTCAGGAAAAAACGCATACGCCCTTTTTGGCCAAGGGCATCATTGTCAACGTTTTGCCGCTTTTCATGTGCTTTAAAGGCGATTCGTATCTACCTCCTGAAATCTGTTTCCTGCAATTCTGCCTTGATTTCAAATCCTCTTCTTTGCCTTCCCTCAATATATTTGTGGACGGGAGTTATCATTTATAACTCTGCAGGTTTGTGAATTGCAGTGCCCTGAACCTCCATTTTACAACTCGTTTTTATGGGAGCTGGCCGCAAAATCGCAGAATGGCTTCAGGCCCTGTTCTGGTTCCGGGGGGCAGGCTGAGCCTGTGGTTAATTCTTCTTTCTGATGGGAAAATAGAGTGACCTGTGCCTGTCCCAACACCAAGAGCTAGTCTCTCGTTGGTTCCACGTCTTCCCGTTCATCCTCAGGACAAATTGCAACCTGCATGGAACAGGAGGTGAAAGGTGCTGATGCTCCAAGTAGGGAGCTTGCTATTAAAGCGGCTGGAATGGCGAACCCGGGCACAAGGAGATGAGAAATGAGGTGCGTTTTAGAAACCTTTCCCCATCACACGGTGTACCATCTTCTGGGTTTCTCATGCATGTTTTTGATGTAGGAAGATGCCCTTGAACCTGGAGATTTGGGACCCATGCGATGGGTACCACGCAGTATTCCTTTAAAGGGTCTGCGTTTGCTCACCCAACCTCACCAAACCTCTCAGCCCCAAGAGTGTCCACCCTTATGTCTCATCCAGCTGTGCGTCTAGATATGGTCAATCCAGGTTGCATCACAGCCCCTGAACGCATTGTGTAAGAATTTCTCTCTCTTTCACTGTCTTTGTTTCATGGGTGTTTCAAAGTAATTTATTTTTATAATGGGGTTTAGCTGCTTTTCACTGCTGTGTTTATGCCGCTTTACACCCACTTGACACACTAACAGAGAGATATCAATACATAGGTTTTACGATTATTATTAGTCAGATATATTCTTGTGCGGTGAATAGGGCGTGTTGAGTCCAGTTCTCTGAGCAAGGAGTAGGTCTTGTCTATTACATATTGGGTTTATGGAACGGTATCTGAGCTAATTTGATACCCTTGTTTTATGTATCACCCCACCTCACCTTTCCCGTTAAGCAGCCATAGTGTGTTTTCTGCATGTGTGACTCTGTTCTGTTTTGTAATTCAGTTCAAGTGTAACGGTTTTTACATTCCCTCTATCAGTGATACCTTATGAGAAGTGTCCTTTTCTGTGTGACTTATTTCACTTAGAATCGTCGTACCTAAATCCACTCATCATGCTGCTACTAACCTTACGACATTGATTTCCTGGCTGAGTGATATTCCAATGTACATAAGGACCACAACTTCTTTATCCATTTTTCTCTTTCCTGGGATATTTGAGGTGGAATGAAGTGGAGGTCCTGGTCAACAGAGCAGCCCTAAACTTTGGGGTGCTTGTGTCTTGCTGATTTTTAATTTTCCCAATTTATACCCCCATGAGTGGAAGTGCCCTATGCTCTCTAAGCTGTGTTTTTCAGATGTTTCAGGACTCACCGGACACTTCTCCAGAGTGGCTCTTGGCAATTTACATCCCGCCCATCAGTGTAGCAAGGCTCCCATTTCTCCATGGCCTGTCCTGCATTTCTGGTTTTGACACTTTTTTCAGCATGGCCCTTTTGACCGATGGGAAGCGAGACTTCTTTGTAGCGCTGATTTGCCTTTCCAGGTGGCTTGGTTGGCCAAAAAGGGCGTATGCGTTTTTTCCTGAATATATTCAGGAAAAAACGCATACGCCCTTTTTGGCCAAGGGCATCATTGTCAACGTTTTGCCGCTTTTCATGTGCTTTAAAGGCGATTCGTATCTACCTCCTGAAATCTGTTTCCTGCAATTCTGCCTTGATTTCAAATCCTCTTCTTTGCCTTCCCTCAATATATTTGTGGACGAGAGTTATCATTTATAACTCTGCAGGTTTGTGAATTGCAGTGCCCTGAACCTCCATTTTACAACTCGTTTTTATGGGAGCTGGCCGCAAAATCGCAGAATGGCTTCAGGCCCTGTTCTGGTTCCGGGGGGCAGGCTGAGCCTGTGGTTAATTCTTCTTTCTGATGGGAAAATAGAGTGACCTGTGCCTGTCCCAACACCAAGAGCTAGTCTCTCGTTGGTTCCACGTCTTCCCGTTTATCCTCAGGACAAATTGCAACCTGTATGGAACAGGAGGTTAAAGGTGCTGATGCTCCAAGTAGGGAGCTTGCTAGTAAAGCGGCTGGAATGGCGAACCCGGGCACAAGGAGATGAGAAATGAGGTGCGTTTTAGAAACCTTTCCCCATCACACGGTGTACCATCTTCTGGGTTTCTCATGCATGTTTTTGATGTAGGAAGATGCCCTTGAACCTGGAGATTTGGGACCCATGCGATGGGTACCACGCAGTATTCCTTTAAAGGGTCTGCGTTTGCTCACCCAACCTCACCAAACCTCTCAGCCCCAAGAGTGTCCACCCTTATGTCTCATCCAGCTGTGCGTCTAGATATGGTCAATCCAGGTTGCATCACAGCCCCTGAACGCATTGTGTAAGAATTTCTCTCTCTTTCACTGTCTTTGTTTCATGGGTGTTTCAAAGTAATTTATTTTTATAATGGGGTTTAGCTGCTTTTCACTGCTGTGTTTATGCCGCTTTACACCCACTTGACACACTAACAGAGAGATATCAATACATAGGTTTTACGATTATTATTAGTCAGATATATTCTTGTGCGGTGAATAGGGCGTGTTGAGTCCAGTTCTCTGAGCAAGGAGTAGGTCTTGTCTATTACATATTGGGTTTATGGAACGGTATCTGAGCTAATTTGATACCCTTGTTTTATGTATCACCCCACCTCACCTTTCCCGTTAAGCAGCCATAGTGTGTTTTCTGCATGTGTGACTCTGTTCTGTTTTGTAATTCAGTTCAAGTGTAACGGTTTTTACATTCCCTCTATCAGTGATACCTTATGAGAAGTGTCCTTTTCTGTGTGACTTATTTCACTTAGAATCGTCGTACCTAAATCCACTCATCATGCTGCTACTAACCTTACGACATTGATTTCCTGGCTGAGTGATATTCCAATGTACATAAGGACCACAACTTCTTTATCCATTTTTCTCTTTCCTGGGATATTTAAGGTGGAATGAAGTGGAGGTCCTGGTCAACAGAGCAGCCCTAAACTTTGGGGTGCTTGTGTCTTGCTGATTTTTAATTTTCCCAATTTATACCCCCATGAGTGGAAGTGCCCTATGCTCTCTAAGCTGTGTTTTTCAGATGTTTCAGGACTCACCGGACACTTCTCCAGAGTGGCTCTTGGCAATTTACATCCCGCCCATCAGTGTAGCAAGGCTCCCATTTCTCCATGGCCTGTCCTGCATTTCTGGTTTTGACACTTTTTTCAGCATGGCCCTTTTGACCGATGGGAAGCGAGACTTCTTTGTAGCGCTGATTTGCCTTTCCAGGTGGCTTGGTTGGCCAAAAAGGGCGTATGCGTTTTTTCCTGAATATATTCAGGAAAAAACGCATACGCCCTTTTTGGCCAAGGGCATCATTGTCAACGTTTTGCCGCTTTTCATGTGCTTTAAAGGCGATTCGTATCTACCTCCTGAAATCTGTTTCCTGCAATTCTGCCTTGATTTCAAATCCTCTTCTTTGCCTTCCCTCAATATATTTGTGGACGGGAGTTATCATTTATAACTCTGCAGGTTTGTGAATTGCAGTGCCCTGAACCTCCATTTTACAACTCGTTTTTATGGGAGCTGGCCGCAAAATCGCAGAATGGCTTCAGGCCCTGTTCTGGTACCGGGGGGCAGGCTGAGCCTGTGGTTAATTCTTCTTTCTGATGGGAAAATAGAGTGACCTGTGCCTGTCCCAACACCAAGAGCTAGTTTCTCGTTGGTTCCACGTCTTCCCGTTTATCCTCAGGACAAATTGCAACCTGCATGGAACAGGAGGTGAAAGGTGCTGATGCTCCAAGTAGGGAGCTTGCTAGTAAAGCGGCTGGAATGGCGAACCCGGGCACAAGGAGATGAGAAATGAGGTGCGTTTTAGAAACCTTTCCCCATCACACGGTGTACCATCTTCTGGGTTTCTCATGCATGTTTTTGATGTAGGAAGATGCCCTTGAACCTGGAGATTTGGGACCCATGCGATGGGTACCACGCAGTATTCCTTTAAAGGGTCTGCGTTTGCTCACCCAACCTCACCAAACCTCTCAGCCCCAAGAGTGTCCACCCTTATGTCTCATCCAGCTGTGCGTCTAGATATGGTCAATCCAGGTTGCATCACAGCCCCTGAACGCATTGTGTAAGAATTTCTCTCTCTTTCACTGTCTTTGTTTCATGGGTGTTTCAAAGTAATTTATTTTTATAATGGGGTTTAGCTGCTTTTCACTGCTGTGTTTATGCCGCTTTACACCCACTTGACACACTAACAGAGAGATATCAATACATAGGTTTTATGATTATTATTAGTCAGATATATTCTTGTGCGGTGAATAGGGCGTGTTGAGTCCAGTTCTCTGAGCAAGGAGTAGGTCTTGTCTATTACATATTGGGTTTATGGAACGGTATCTGAGCTAATTTGATACCCTTGTTTTATGTATCACCCCACCTCACCTTTCCCGTTAAGCGGCCATAGTGTGTTTTCTGCATGTGTGACTCTGTTCTGTTTTGTAATTCAGTTCAAGTGTAACGGTTTTCACATTCCCTCTATCAGTGATACCTTATGAGAAGTGTCTTTTTCTGTGTGACTTATTTCACTTAGAATCGTCGTACCTAAATCCACTCATCATGCTGCTACTAACCTTACAACATTGATTTCATGGCTGAGTGATATTCCATTGTACATAAGGACCACAACTTCTTTATCCATTTTTCTCTTTCCTGGGATATTTAAGGTGGAATGAAGTGGAGGTCCTGGTCAACAGAGCAGCCCTAAACTTTGGGGTGCTTGTGTCTTGCTGATTTTTAATTTTCCCAATTTATACCCCCATGAGTGGAAGTGCCCTATGCTCTCTAAGCTGTGTTTTTCAGATGTTTCAGGACTCACCGGACACTTCTCCAGAGTGGCTCTTGGCAATTTACATCCCGCCCATCAGTGTAGCAAGGCTCCCATTTCTCCATGGCCTGTCCTGCATTTCTGGTTTTGACACTTTTTTCAGCATGGCCCTTTTGACCGATGGGAAGCGAGACTTCTTTGTAGCGCTGATTTGCCTTTCCAGGTGGCTTGGTTGGCCAAAAAGGGCGTATGCGTTTTTTCCTGAATATATTCAGGAAAAAACGCATACGCCCTTTTTGGCCAAGGGCATCATTGTCAACGTCTTGCCGCTTTTCATGTGCTTTAAAGGCGATTCGTATCTACCTCCTGAAATCTGTTTCCTGCAATTCTGCCTTGATTTCAAATCCTCTTCTTTGCCTTCCCTCAATATATTTGTGGACGAGAGTTATCATTTATAACTCTGCAGGTTTGTGAATTGCAGTGCCCTGAACCTCCATTTTACAACTCGTTTTTATGGGAGCTGGCCGCAAAATCGCAGAATGGCTTCAGGCCCTGTTCTGGTTCCGGGGGGCAGGCTGAGCCTGTGGTTAATTTTTCTTTCTGATGGGAAAATAGAGTGACCTGTGCCTGTCCCAACACCAAGAGCTAGTCTCTCGTTGGTTCCACGTCTTCCCGTTCATCCTCAGGACAAATTGCAACCTGTACGGAACAGGAGGTGAAAGGTGCTGATGCTCCAAGTAGGGAGATTGCTAGTAAAGAGGCTGGAATGGCTAACCCGGGCACAAGGAGATGAGAAATGAGGTGCGTTTTAGAAACCTTTCCCCATCACACGGTGTACCATCTTCTGGGTTTCTCATGCATGTTTTCGATGTAGGAAGATGCCCTTGAACCTGGAGATTTGGGACCCATGCGATGGGTACCACGCAGTATTACTTTAAAGGGTCTGCGTTTGCTCACCCAACCTCACCAAACCTCTCAGCCCCAAGAGTGTCCACCCTTATGTCTCATCCAGCTGTGCGTCTAGATATGGTCAATCCAGGTTGCATCACAGCCCCTGAACGCATTGTGTAAGAATTTCTCTCTCTTTCACTGTCTTTGTTTCATGGGTGTTTCAAAGTAATTTATTTTTATAATGGGGTTTAGCTGCTTTTCACTGCTGTGTTTATGCCGCTTTACACCCACTTGACACACTAACAGAGAGATATCAATACATAGGTTTTACGATTATTATTAGTCAGATATATTCTTGTGCGGTGAATAGGGCGTGTTGAGTCCAGTTCTCTGAGCAAGGAGTAGGTCTTGTCTATTACATATTGGGTTTATGGAACGGTATCTGAGCTAATTTGATACCCTTGTTTTATGTATCACCCCACCTCACCTTTCCCGTTAAGCAGCCATAGTGTGTTTTCTGCATGTGTGACTCTGTTCTGTTTTGTAATTCAGTTCAAGTGTAACGGTTTTTACATTCCCTCTATCAGTGATACCTTATGAGAAGTGTCCTTTTCTGTGTGACTTATTTCACTTAGAATCGTCGTACCTAAATCCACTCATCATGCTGCTACTAACCTTACGACATTGATTTCATGGCTGAGTGATATTCCATTGTACATAAGGACCACAACTTCTTTATCCATTTTTCTCTTTCCTGGGATATTTAAGGTGGAATTAAGTGGAGGTCCTGGTCAACAGAGCATCCCTCAACTTTGGGGTGCTTGTGTCTTGCTGATTTTTCATTTTCCCAATTTATACCCCCATGAGTGGAAGTGCCCTATGCTCTCAAACTGTGTTTTTCAGATGTTTCAGGACTCACCAGACACTTCTCCAGAGTGGCTCTTGGCAATTTACATCCCGCCCATCAGTGTAGCAAGGCTCCCATTTCTCCATGGCCTGTCCTGCATTTCTGGTTTTGACACTTTTTTCAGCATGGCCCTTTTGACCGATGGGAAGCGAGACTTCTTTGTAGCGCTGATTTGCCTTTCCAGGTGGCTTGGTTGGCCAAAAAGGGCGTATGCGTTTTTTCCTGAATATATTCAGGAAAAAACACATACGCCCTTTTTGGCCAAGGGCATCATTGTCAACGTTTTGCCGCTTTTCATGTGCTTTAAAGGCGATTCGTATCTACCTCCTGAAATCTGTTTCCTGCAATTCTGCCTTGATTTCAAATCCTCTTCTTTGCCTTCCCTCAATATATTTGTGGACGAGAGTTATCATTTATAACTCTGCAGGTTTGTGAATTGCAGTGCCCTGAACCTCCATTTTACAACTCGTTTTTATGGGAGCTGGCCGCAAAATCGCAGAATGGCTTCAGGCCCTGTTCTGGTTCCGGGGGGCAGGCTGAGCCTGTGGTTAATTCTTCTTTCTGATGGGAAAATAGAGTGACCTGTGCCTGTCCCAACACCAAGAGCTAGTCTCTCGTTGGTTCCACGTCTTCCCGTTCATCCTCAGGACAAATTGCAACCTGCATGGAACAGGAGGTGAAAGGTGCTGATGCTCCAAGTAGGGAGCTTGCTAGTAAAGCGGCTTGAATGGCGAACCCGGGCACAAGGAGATGAGAAATGAGGTGCGTTTTAGAAACCTTTCCCCATCACACGGTGTACCATCTTCTGGGTTTCTCATGCATGTTTTTGATGTAGGAAGATGCCCTTGAACCTGGAGATTTGGGACCCATGCGATGGGTACCACGCAGTATTACTTTAAAGGGTCTGCGTTTGCTCACCCAACCTCACCAAACCTCTCAGCCCCAAGAGTGTCCACCCTTATGTCTCATCCAGCTGTGCGTCTAGATATGGTCAATCCAGGTTGCATCACAGCCCCTGAACGCATTGTGTAAGAATTTCTCTCTCTTTCACTGTCTTTGTTTCATGGGTGTTTCAAAGTAATTTATTTTTATAATGGGGTTTAGCTGCTTTTCACTGCTGTGTTTATGCCGCTTTACACCCACTTGACACACTAACAGAGAGATATCAATACATAGGTTTTACGATTATTATTAGTCAGATATATTCTTGTGCGGTGAATAGGGCGTGTTGAGTCCAGTTCTCTGAGCAAGGAGTAGGTCTTGTCTATTACATATTGGGTTTATGGAACGGTATCTGAGCTAATTTGATACCCTTGTTTTATGTATCACCCCACCTCACCTTTCCCGTTAAGCAGCCATAGTGTGTTTTCTGCATGTGTGACTCTGTTCTGTTTTGTAATTCAGTTCAAGTGTAACGGTTTTTACATTCCCTCTATCAGTGATACCTTATGAGAAGTGTCCTTTTCTGTGTGACTTATTTCACTTAGAATCGTCGTACCTAAATCCACTCATCATGCTGCTACTAACCTTACGACATTGATTTCCTGGCTGAGTGATATTCCAATGTACATAAGGACCACAACTTCTTTATCCATTTTTCTCTTTCCTGGGATATTTAAGGTGGAATTAAGTGGAGGTCCTGGTCAACAGAGCAGCCCTCAACTTTGGGGTGCTTGTGTCTTGCTGATTTTTCATTTTCCCAATTTATACCCCCATGAGTGGAAGTGCCCTATGCTCTCAAACTGTGTTTTTCAGATGTTTCAGGACTCACCAGACACTTCTCCAGAGTGGCTCTTGGCAATTTACATCCCGCCCATCAGTGTAGCAAGGCTCCCATTTCTCCATGGCCTTTCCTGCATTTCTGGTTTTGACACTTTTTTCAGCATGGCCCTTTTGACCGATGGGAAGCGAGACTTCTTTGTAGCGCTGATTTGCCTTTCCAGGTGGCTTGGTTGGCCAAAAAGGGCGTATGCGTTTTTTCCTGAATATATTCAGGAAAAAACACATACGCCCTTTTTGGCCAAGGGCATCATTGTCAACGTTTTGCCGCTTTTCATGTGCTTTAAAGGCGATTCGTATCTACCTCCTGAAATCTGTTTCCTGCAATTCTGCCTTGATTTCAAATCCTCTTCTTTGCCTTCCCTCAATATATTTGTGGACGAGAGTTATCATTTATAACTCTGCAGGTTTGTGAATTGCAGTGCCCTGAACCTCCATTTTACAACTCGTTTTTATGGGAGCTGGCCGCAAAATCGCAGAATGGCTTCAGGCCCTGTTCTGGTACCGGGGGGCAGGCTGAGCCTGTGGTTAATTTTTCTTTCTGATGGGAAAATAGAGTGACCTGTGCCTGTCCCAACACCAAGAGCTAGTCTCTCGTTGGTTCCACGTCTTCCCGTTTATCCTCAGGACAAATTGCAACCTGCATGGAACAGGAGGTTAAAGGTGCTGATGCTCCAAGTAGGGAGCTTGCTAGTAAAGCGGCTGGAATGGCGAACCCGGGCACAAGGAGATGAGAAATGAGGTGCGTTTTAGAAACCTTTCCCCATCACACGGTGTACCATCTTCTGGGTTTCTCATGCATGTTTTTGATGTAGGAAGATGCCCTTGAACCTGGAGATTTGGGACCCATGCGATGGGTACCACGCAGTATTACTTTAAAGGGTCTGCGTTTGCTCACCCAACCTCACCAAACCTCTCAGCCCCAAGAGTGTCCACCCTTATGTCTCATCCAGCTGTGCGTCTACATATGGTCAATCCAGGTTGCATCACAGCCCCTGAACGCATTGTGTAAGAATTTCTCTCTCTTTCACTGTCTTTGTTTCATGGGTGTTTCAAAGTAATTTATTTTTATAATGGGGTTTAGCTGCTTTTCACTGCTGTGTTTATGCCGCTTTACACCCACTTGACACACTAACAGAGAGATATCAATACATAGGTTTTACGATTATTATTAGTCAGATATATTCTTGTGCGGTGAATAGGGCGTGTTGAGTCCAGTTCTCTGAGCAAGGAGTAGGTCTTGTCTATTACATATTGGGTTTATGGAACGGTATCTGAGCTAATTTGATACCCTTGTTTTATGTATCACCCCACCTCACCTTTCCCGTTAAGCAGCCATAGTGTGTTTTCTGCATGTGTGACTCTGTTCTGTTTTGTAATTCAGTTCAAGTGTAACGGTTTTTACATTCCCTCTATCAGTGATACCTTATGAGAAGTGTCCTTTTCTGTGTGACTTATTTCACTTAGAATCGTCGTACCTAAATCCACTCATCATGCTGCTACTAACCTTATGACATTGATTTCCTGGCTGAGTGATATTCCAATGTACATAAGGACCACAACTTCTTTATCCATTTTTCTCTTTCCTGGGATATTTAAGGTGGAATGAAGTGGAGGTCCTGGTCAACAGAGCAGCCCTAAACTTTGGGGTGCTTGTGTCTTGCTGATTTTTAATTTTCCCAATTTATACCCCCATGAGTGGAAGTGCCCTATGCTCTCTAAGCTGTGTTTTTCAGATGTTTCAGGACTCACCGGACACTTCTCCAGAGTGGCTCTTGGCAATTTACATCCCGCCCATCAGTGTAGCAAGGCTCCCATTTCTCCATGGCCTGTCCTGCATTTCTGGTTTTGACACTTTTTTCAGCATGGCCCTTTTGACCGATGGGAAGCGAGACTTCTTTGTAGCGCTGATTTGCCTTTCCAGGTGGCTTGGTTGGCCAAAAAGGGCGTATGCGTTTTTTCCTGAATATATTCAGGAAAAAACGCATACGCCCTTTTTGGCCAAGGGCATCATTGTCAACGTTTTGCCGCTTTTCATGTGCTTTAAAGGCGATTCGTATCTACCTCCTGAAATCTGTTTCCTGCAATTCTGCCTTGATTTCAAATCCTCTTCTTTGCCTTCCCTCTATATATTTGTGGACGAGAGTTATCATTTATAACTCTGCAGGTTTGTGAATTGCAGTGCCCTGAACCTCCATTTTACAACTCGTTTTTATGGGAGCTGGCCGCAAAATCGCAGAATGGCTTCAGGCCCTGTTCTGGTTCCGGGGGGCAGGCTGAGCCTGTGGTTAATTCTTCTTTCTGATGGGAAAATAGAGTGACCTGTGCCTGTCCCAACACCAAGAGCTAGTCTCTCGTTGGTTCCACGTCTTCCCGTTCATCCTCAGGACAAATTGCAACCTGCATGGAACAGGAGGTGAAAGGTGCTGATGCTCCAAGTAGGGAGCTTGCTAGTAAAGCGGCTTGAATGGCGAACCCGGGCACAAGGAGATGAGAAATGAGGTGCGTTTTAGAAACCTTTCCCCATCACACGGTGTACCATCTTCTGGGTTTCTCATGCATGTTTTTGATGTAGGAAGATGCCCTTGAACCTGGAGATTTGGGACCCATGCGATGGGTACCACGCAGTATTCCTTTAAAGGGTCTGCGTTTGCTCACCCAACCTCACCAAACCTCTCAGCCCCAAGAGTGTCCACCCTTATGTCTCATCCAGCTGTGCGTCTAGATATGGTCAATCCAGGTTGCATCACAGCCCCTGAACGCATTGTGTAAGAATTTCTCTCTCTTTCACTGTCTTTGTTTCATGGGTGTTTCAAAGTAATTTATTTTTATAATGGGGTTTAGCTGCTTTTCACTGCTGTGTTTATGCCGCTTTACACCCACTTGACACACTAACAGAGAGATATCAATACATAGGTTTTACGATTATTATTAGTCAGATATATTCTTGTGCGGTGAATAGGGCGTGTTGAGTCCAGTTCTCTGAGCAAGGAGTAGGTCTTGTCTATTACATATTGGGTTTATGGAACGGTATCTGAGCTAATTTGATACCCTTGTTTTATGTATCACCCCACCTCACCTTTCCCGTTAAGCAGCCATAGTGTGTTTTCTGCATGTGTGACTCTGTTCTGTTTTGTAATTCAGTTCAAGTGTAACGGTTTTTACATTCCCTCTATCAGTGATACCTTATGAGAAGTGTCCTTTTCTGTGTGACTTATTTCACTTAGAATCGTCGTACCTAAATCCACTCATCATGCTGCTACTAACCTTACGACATTGATTTCCTGGCTGAGTGATATTCCAATGTACATAAGGACCACAACTTCTTTATCCATTTTTCTCTTTCCTGGGATATTTAAGGTGGAATTAAGTGGAGGTCCTGGTCAACAGAGCAGCCCTCAACTTTGGGGTGCTTGTGTCTTGCTGATTTTTCATTTTCCCAATTTATACCCCCATGAGTGGAAGTGCCCTATGCTCTCAAACTGTGTTTTTCAGATGTTTCAGGACTCACCGGACACTTCTCCAGAGTGGCTCTTGGCAATTTACATCCCGCCCATCAGTGTAGCAAGGCTCCCATTTCTCCATGGCCTTTCCTGCATTTCTGGTTTTGACACTTTTTTCAGCATGGCCCTTTTGACCGATGGGAAGCGAGACTTCTTTGTAGCGCTGATTTGCCTTTCCAGGTGGCTTGGTTGGCCAAAAAGGGCGTATGCGTTTTTTCCTGAATATATTCAGGAAAAAACACATACGCCCTTTTTGGCCAAGGGCATCATTGTCAACGTTTTGCCGCTTTTCATGTGCTTTAAAGGCGATTCGTATCTACCTCCTGAAATCTGTTTCCTGCAATTCTGCCTTGATTTCAAATCCTCTTCTTTGCCTTCCCTCAATATATTTGTGGACGAGAGTTATCATTTATAACTCTGCAGGTTTGTGAATTGCAGTGCCCTGAACCTCCATTTTACAACTCGTTTTTATGGGAGCTGGCCGCAAAATCGCAGAATGGCTTCAGGCCCTGTTCTGGTTCCGGGGGGCAGGCTGAGCCTGTGGTTAATTCTTCTTTCTGATGGGAAAATAGAGTTACCTGTGCCTGTCCCAACACCAAGAGCTAGTCTCTCGTTGGTTCCACGTCTTCCCGTTCATCCTCAGGACAAATTGCAACCTGCATGGAACAGGAGGTGAAAGGTGCTGATGCTCCAAGTAGGGAGCTTGCTAGTAAAGCGGCTGGAATGGCGAACCCGGGCACAAGGAGATGAGAAATGAGGTGCGTTTTAGAAACCTTTCCCCATCACACGGTGTACCATCTTCTGGGTTTCTCATGCATGTTTTTGATGTAGGAAGATGCCCTTGAACCTGGAGATTTGGGACCCATGCGATGGGTACCACGCAGTATTACTTTAAAGGGTCTGCGTTTGCTCACCCAACCTCACCAAACCTCTCAGCCCCAAGAGTGTCCACCCTTATGTCTCATCCAGCTGTGCGTCTAGATATGGTCAATCCAGGTTGCATCACAGCCCCTGAACGCATTGTGTAAGAATTTCTCTCTCTTTCACTGTCTTTGTTTCATGGGTGTTTCAAAGTAATTTATTTTTATAATGGGGTTTAGCTGCTTTTCACTGCTGTGTTTATGCCGCTTTACACCCACTTGACACACTAACAGAGAGATATCAATACATAGGTTTTACGATTATTATTAGTCAGATATATTCTTGTGCGGTGAATAGGGCGTGTTGAGTCCAGTTCTCTGAGCAAGGAGTAGGTCTTGTCTATTACATATTGGGTTTATGGAACGGTATCTGAGCTAATTTGATACCCTTGTTTTATGTATCACCCCACCTCACCTTTCCCGTTAAGCAGCCATAGTGTGTTTTCTGCATGTGTGACTCTGTTCTGTTTTGTAATTCAGTTCAAGTGTAACGGTTTTTACATTCCCTCTATCAGTGATACCTTATGAGAAGTGTCCTTTTCTGTGTGACTTATTTCACTTAGAGTCGTCGTACCTAAATCCACTCATCATGCTGCTACTAACCTTATGACATTGATTTCCTGGCTGAGTCATATTCCAATGTACATAAGGACCACAACTTCTTTCTCCATTTTTCTCTTTCCTGGGATATTTAAGGTGGAATGAAGTGGAGGTCCTGGTCAACAGAGCAGCCCTAAACTTTGGGGTGCTTGTGTCTTGCTGATTTTTAATTTTCCCAATTTATACCCCCATGAGTGGAAGTGCCCTATGCTCTCTAAGCTGTGTTTTTCAGATGTTTCAGGACTCACCGGACACTTCTCCAGAGTGGCTCTTGGCAATTTACATCCCGCCCATCAGTGTAGCAAGGCTCCCATTTCTCCATGGCCTGTCCTGCATTTCTGGTTTTGACACTTTTTTCAGCATGGCCCTTTTGACCGATGGGAAGCGAGACTTCTTTGTAGCGCTGATTTGCCTTTCCAGGTGGCTTGGTTGGCCAAAAAGGGCGTATGCGTTTTTTCCTGAATATATTCAGGAAAAAACGCATACGCCCTTTTTGGCCAAGGGCATCATTGTCAACGTTTTGCCGCTTTTCATGTGCTTTAAAGGCGATTCGTATCTACCTCCTGAAATCTGTTTCCTGCAATTCTGCCTTGATTTCAAATCCTCTTCTTTGCCTTCCCTCAATATATTTGTGGACGGGAGTTATCATTTATAACTCTGCAGGTTTGTGAATTGCAGTGCCCTGAACCTCCATTTTACAACTCGTTTTTATGGGAGCTGGCCGCAAAATCGCAGAATGGCTTCAGGCCCTGTTCTGGTACCGGGGGGCAGGCTGAGCCTGTGGTTAATTTTTCTTTCTGATGGGAAAATAGAGTGACCTGTGCCTGTCCCAACACCAAGAGCTAGTCTCTCGTTGGTTCCACGTCTTCCCGTTTATCCTCAGGACAAATTGCAACCTGCATGGAACAGGAGGTTAAAGGTGCTGATGCTCCAAGTAGGGAGCTTGCTAGTAAAGCGGCTGGAATGGCAAACCCGGGCACAAGGAGATGAGAAATGAGGTGCGTTTTAGAAACCTTTCCCCATCACACGGTGTACCATCTTCTGGGTTTCTCATGCATGTTTTTGATGTAGGAAGATGCCCTTGAACCTGGAGATTTGGGACCCATGCGATGGGTACCACGCAGTATTACTTTAAAGGGTCTGCGTTTGCTCACCCAACCTCACCAAACCTCTCAGCCCCAAGAGTGTCCACCCTTATGTCTCATCCAGCTGTGCGTCTAGATATGGTCAATCCAGGTTGCATCACAGCCCCTGAACGCATTGTGTAAGAATTTCTCTCTCTTTCACTGTCTTTGTTTCATGGGTGTTTCAAAGTAATTTATTTTTATAATGGGGTTTAGCTGCTTTTCACTGCTGTGTTTATGCCGCTTTACACCCACTTGACACACTAACAGAGAGATATCAATACATAGGTTTTACGATTATTATTAGTCAGATATATTCTTGTGCGGTGAATAGGGCGTGTTGAGTCCAGTTCTCTGAGCAAGGAGTAGGTCTTGTCTATTACATATTGGGTTTATGGAACGGTATCTGAGCTAATTTGATACCCTTGTTTTATGTATCACCCCACCTCACCTTTCCCGTTAAGCAGCCATAGTGTGTTTTCTGCATGTGTGACTCTGTTCTGTTTTGTAATTCAGTTCAAGTGTAACGCTTTTTACATTCCCTCTATCAGTGATACCTTATGAGAAGTGTCCTTTTCTGTGTGACTTATTTCACTTAGAATCGTCGTACCTAAATCCACTCATCATGCTGCTACTAACCTTATGACATTGATTTCCTGGCTGAGTGATATTCCAATGTACATAAGGACCACAACTTCTTTATCCATTTTTCTCTTTCCTGGGATATTTAAGGTGGAATGAAGTGGAGGTCCTGGTCAACAGAGCAGCCCTAAACTTTGGGGTGCTTGTGTCTTGCTGATTTTTAATTTTCCCAATTTATACCCCCATGAGTGGAAGTGCCCTATGCTCTCTAAGCTGTGTTTTTCAGATGTTTCAGGACTCACCGGACACTTCTCCAGAGTGGCTCTTGGCAATTTACATCCCGCCCATCAGTGTAGCAAGGCTCCCATTTCTCCATGGCCTGTCCTGCATTTCTGGTTTTGACACTTTTTTCAGCATGGCCCTTTTGACCGATGGGAAGCGAGACTTCTTTGTAGCGCTGATTTGCCTTTCCAGGTGGCTTGGTTGGCCAAAAAGGGCGTATGCGTTTTTTCCTGAATATATTCAGGAAAAAACGCATACGCCCTTTTTGGCCAAGGGCATCATTGTCAACGTTTTGCCGCTTTTCATGTGCTTTAAAGGCGATTCGTATCTACCTCCTGAAATCTGTTTCCTGCAATTCTGCCTTGATTTCAAATCCTCTTCTTTGCCTTCCCTCAATATATTTGTGGACGAGAGTTATCATTTATAACTCTGCAGGTTTGTGAATTGCAGTGCCCTGAACCTCCATTTTACAACTCGTTTTTATGGGAGCTGGCCGCAAAATCGCAGAATGGCTTCAGGCCCTGTTCTGGTTCCGGGGGGCAGGCTGAGCCTGTGGTTAATTCTTCTTTCTGATGGGAAAATAGAGTGACCTGTGCCTGTCCCAACACCAAGAGCTAGTCTCTCGTTGGTTCCACGTCTTCCCGTTCATCCTCAGGACAAATTGCAACCTGCATGGAACAGGAGGTGAAAGGTGCTGATGCTCCAAGTAGGGAGCTTGCTAGTAAAGCGGCTTGAATGGCGAACCCGGGCACAAGGAGATGAGAAATGAGGTGCGTTTTAGAAACCTTTCCCCATCACACGGTGTACCATCTTCTGGGTTTCTCATGCATGTTTTTGATGTAGGAAGATGCCCTTGAACCTGGAGATTTGGGACCCATGCGATGGGTACCACGCAGTATTCCTTTAAAGGGTCTGCGTTTGCTCACCCAACCTCACCAAACCTCTCAGCCCCAAGAGTGTCCACCCTTATGTCTCATCCAGCTGTGCGTCTAGATATGGTCAATCCAGGTTGCATCACAGCCCCTGAACGCATTGTGTAAGAATTTCTCTCTCTTTCACTGTCTTTGTTTCATGGGTGTTTCAAAGTAATTTATTTTTATAATGGGGTTTAGCTGCTTTTCACTGCTGTGTTTATGCCGCTTTACACCCACTTGACACACTAACAGAGAGATATCAATACATAGGTTTTACGATTATTATTAGTCAGATATATTCTTGTGCGGTGAATAGGGCGTGTTGAGTCCAGTTCTCTGAGCAAGGAGTAGGTCTTGTCTATTACATATTGGGTTTATGGAACGGTATCTGAGCTAATTTGATACCCTTGTTTTATGTATCACCCCACCTCACCTTTCCCGTTAAGCAGCCATAGTGTGTTTTCTGCATGTGTGACTCTGTTCTGTTTTGTAATTCAGTTCAAGTGTAACGGTTTTTACATTCCCTCTATCAGTGATACCTTATGAGAAGTGTCCTTTTCTGTGTGACTTATTTCACTTAGAGTCGTCGTACCTAAATCCACTCATCATGCTGCTACTAACCTTATGACATTGATTTCCTGGCTGAGTCATATTCCAATGTACATAAGGACCACAACTTCTTTCTCCATTTTTCTCTTTCCTGGGATATTTAAGGTGGAATGAAGTGGAGGTCCTGGTCAACAGAGCAGCCCTAAACTTTGGGGTGCTTGTGTCTTGCTGATTTTTAATTTTCCCAATTTATACCCCCATGAGTGGAAGTGCCCTATGCTCTCTAAGCTGTGTTTTTCAGATGTTTCAGGACTCACCGGACACTTCTCCAGAGTGGCTCTTGGCAATTTACATCCCGCCCATCAGTGTAGCAAGGCTCCCATTTCTCCATGGCCTGTCCTGCATTTCTGGTTTTGACACTTTTTTCAGCATGGCCCTTTTGACCGATGGGAAGCGAGACTTCTTTGTAGCGCTGATTTGCCTTTCCAGGTGGCTTGGTTGGCCAAAAAGGGCGTATGCGTTTTTTCCTGAATATATTCAGGAAAAAACGCATACGCCCTTTTTGGCCAAGGGCATCATTGTCAACGTTTTGCCGCTTTTCATGTGCTTTAAAGGCGATTCGTATCTACCTCCTGAAATCTGTTTCCTGCAATTCTGCCTTGATTTCAAATCCTCTTCTTTGCCTTCCCTCAATATATTTGTGGACGGGAGTTATCATTTATAACTCTGCAGGTTTGTGAATTGCAGTGCCCTGAACCTCCATTTTACAACTCGTTTTTATGGGAGCTGGCCGCAAAATCGCAGAATGGCTTCAGGCCCTGTTCTGGTACCGGGGGGCAGGCTGAGCCTGTGGTTAATTTTTCTTTCTGATGGGAAAATAGAGTGACCTGTGCCTGTCCCAACACCAAGAGCTAGTCTCTCGTTGGTTCCACGTCTTCCCGTTTATCCTCAGGACAAATTGCAACCTGCATGGAACAGGAGGTTAAAGGTGCTGATGCTCCAAGTAGGGAGCTTGCTAGTAAAGCGGCTGGAATGGCGAACCCGGGCACAAGGAGATGAGAAATGAGGTGCGTTTTAGAAACCTTTCCCCATCACACGGTGTACCATCTTCTGGGTTTCTCATGCATGTTTTTGATGTAGGAAGATGCCCTTGAACCTGGAGATTTGGGACCCATGCGATGGGTACCACGCAGTATTACTTTAAAGGGTCTGCGTTTGCTCACCCAACCTCACCAAACCTCTCAGCCCCAAGAGTGTCCACCCTTATGTCTCATCCAGCTGTGCGTCTAGATATGGTCAATCCAGGTTGCATCACAGCCCCTGAACGCATTGTGTAAGAATTTCTCTCTCTTTCACTGTCTTTGTTTCATGGGTGTTTCAAAGTAATTTATTTTTATAATGGGGTTTAGCTGCTTTTCACTGCTGTGTTTATGCCGCTTTACACCCACTTGACACACTAACAGAGAGATATCAATACATAGGTTTTACGATTATTATTAGTCAGATATATTCTTGTGCGGTGAATAGGGCGTGTTGAGTCCAGTTCTCTGAGCAAGGAGTAGGTCTTGTCTATTACATATTGGGTTTATGGAACGGTATCTGAGCTAATTTGATACCCTTGTTTTATGTATCACCCCACCTCACCTTTCCCGTTAAGCAGCCATAGTGTGTTTTCTGCATGTGTGACTCTGTTCTGTTTTGTAATTCAGTTCAAGTGTAACGGTTTTTACATTCCCTCTATCAGTGATACCTTATGAGAAGTGTCCTTTTCTGTGTGACTTATTTCACTTAGAATCGTCGTACCTAAATCCACTCATCATGCTGCTACTAACCTTATGACATTGATTTCCTGGCTGAGTGATATTCCAATGTACATAAGGACCACAACTTCTTTATCCATTTTTCTCTTTCCTGGGATATTTAAGGTGGAATGAAGTGGAGGTCCTGGTCAACAGAGCAGCCCTAAACTTTGGGGTGCTTGTGTCTTGCTGATTTTTAATTTTCCCAATTTATACCCCCATGAGTGGAAGTGCCCTATGCTCTCTAAGCTGTGTTTTTCAGATGTTTCAGGACTCACCGGACACTTCTCCAGAGTGGCTCTTGGCAATTTACATCCCGCCCATCAGTGTAGCAAGGCTCCCATTTCTCCATGGCCTGTCCTGCATTTCTGGTTTTGACACTTTTTTCAGCATGGCCCTTTTGACCGATGGGAAGCGAGACTTCTTTGTAGCGCTGATTTGCCTTTCCAGGTGGCTTGGTTGGCCAAAAAGGGCGTATGCGTTTTTTCCTGAATATATTCAGGAAAAAACGCATACGCCCTTTTTGGCCAAGGGCATCATTGTCAACGTTTTGCCGCTTTTCATGTGCTTTAAAGGCGATTCGTATCTACCTCCTGAAATCTGTTTCCTGCAATTCTGCCTTGATTTCAAATCCTCTTCTTTGCCTTCCCTCAATATATTTGTGGACGAGAGTTATCATTTATAACTCTGCAGGTTTGTGAATTGCAGTGCCCTGAACCTCCATTTTACAACTCGTTTTTATGGGAGCTGGCCGCAAAATCGCAGAATGGCTTCAGGCCCTGTTCTGGTTCCGGGGGGCAGGCTGAGCCTGTGGTTAATTCTTCTTTCTGATGGGAAAATAGAGTGACCTGTGCCTGTCCCAACACCAAGAGCTAGTCTCTCGTTGGTTCCACGTCTTCCCGTTCATCCTCAGGACAAATTGCAACCTGCATGGAACAGGAGGTTAAAGGTGCTGATGCTCCAAGTAGGGAGCTTGCTAGTAAAGCGGCTGGAATGGCGAACCCGGGCACAAGGAGATGAGAAATGAGGTGCGTTTTAGAAACCTTTCCCCATCACACGGTGTACCATCTTCTGGGTTTCTCATGCATGTTTTTGATGTAGGAAGATGCCCTTGAACCTGGAGATTTGGGACCCATGCGATGGGTACCACGCAGTATTCCTTTAAAGGGTCTGCGTTTGCTCACCCAACCTCACCAAACCTCTCAGCCCCAAGAGTGTCCACCCTTATGTCTCATCCAGCTGTGCGTCTAGATATGGTCAATCCAGGTTGCATCACAGCCCCTGAACGCATTGTGTAAGAATTTCTCTCTCTTTCACTGTCTTTGTTTCATGGGTGTTTCAAAGTAATTTATTTTTATAATGGGGTTTAGCTGCTTTTCACTGCTGTGTTTATGCCGCTTTACACCCACTTGACACACTAACAGAGAGATATCAATACATAGGTTTTACGATTATTATTAGTCAGATATATTCTTGTGCGGTGAATAGGGCGTGTTGAGTCCAGTTCTCTGAGCAAGGAGTAGGTCTTGTCTATTACATATTGGGTTTATGGAACGGTATCTGAGCTAATTTGATACCCTTGTTTTATGTATCACCCCACCTCACCTTTCCCGTTAAGCAGCCATAGTGTGTTTTCTGCATGTGTGACTCTGTTCTGTTTTGTAATTCAGTTCAAGTGTAACGGTTTTTACATTCCCTCTATCAGTGATACCTTATGAGAAGTGTCCTTTTCTGTGTGACTTATTTCACTTAGAATCGTCGTACCTAAATCCACTCATCATGCTGCTACTAACCTTACGACATTGATTTCCTGGCTGAGTGATATTCCAATGTACATAAGGACCACAACTTCTTTATCCATTTTTCTCTTTCCTGGGATATTTAAGGTGGAATGAAGTGGAGGTCCTGGTCAACAGAGCATCCCTCAACTTTGGGGTGCTTGTGTCTTGCTGATTTTTCATTTTCCCAATTTATACCCCCATGAGTGGAAGTGCCCTATGCTCTCTAAGCTTTGTTTTTCAGATGTTTCAGGACTCACCGGACACTTCTCCAGAGTGGCTCTTGGCAATTTACATCCCGCCCATCAGTGTAGCAAGGCTCCCATTTCTCCATGGCCTTTCCTGCATTTCTGGTTTTGACACTTTTTTCAGCATGGCCCTTTTGACCGATGGGAAGCGAGACTTCTTTGTAGCGCTGATTTGCCTTTCCAGGTGGCTTGGTTGGCCAAAAAGGGCGTATGCGTTTTTTCCTGAATATATTCAGGAAAAAACGCATACGCCCTTTTTGGCCAAGGGCATCATTGTCAACGTTTTGCCGCTTTTCATGTGCTTTAAAGGCGATTCGTATCTACCTCCTGAAATCTGTTTCCTGCAATTCTGCCTTGATTTCAAATCCTCTTCTTTGCCTTCCCTCAATATATTTGTGGACGGGAGTTATCATTTATAACTCTGCAGGTTTGTGAATTGCAGTGCCCTGAACCTCCATTTTACAACTCGTTTTTATGGGAGCTGGCCGCAAAATCGCAGAATGGCTTCAGGCCCTGTTCTGGTACCGGGGGGCAGGCTGAGCCTGTGGTTAATTCTTCTTTCTGATGGGAAAATAGAGTGACCTGTGCCTGTCCCAACACCAAGAGCTAGTTTCTCGTTGGTTCCACGTCTTCCCGTTTATCCTCAGGACAAATTGCAACCTGCATGGAACAGGAGGTTAAAGGTGCTGATGCTCCAAGTAGGGAGCTTGCTAGTAAAGCGGCTGGAATGGCGAACCCGGGCACAAGGAGATGAGAAATGAGGTGCGTTTTAGAAACCTTTCCCCATCACACGGTGTACCATCTTCTGGGTTTTTCATGCATGTTTTTGATGTAGGAAGATGCCCTTGAACCTGGAGATTTGGGACCCATGCGATGGGTACCACGCAGTATTCCTTTAAAGGGTCTGCGTTTGCTCACCCAACCTCACCAAACCTCTCAGCCCCAAGAGTGTCCACCCTTATGTCTCATCCAGCTGTGCGTCTAGATATGGTCAATCCAGGTTGCATCACAGCCCCTGAACGCATTGTGTAAGAATTTCTCTCTCTTTCACTGTCTTTGTTTCATGGGTGTTTCAAAGTAATTTATTTTTATAATGGGGTTTAGCTGCTTTTCACTGCTGTGTTTATGCCGCTTTACACCCACTTGACACACTAACAGAGAGATATCAATACATAGGTTTTACGATTATTATTAGTCAGATATATTCTTGTGCGGTGAATAGGGCGTGTTGAGTCCAGTTCTCTGAGCAAGGAGTAGGTCTTGTCTATTACATATTGGGTTTATGGAACGGTATCTGAGCTAATTTGATACCCTTGTTTTATGTATCACCCCACCTCACCTTTCCCGTTAAGCAGCCATAGTGTGTTTTCTGCATGTGTGACTCTGTTCTGTTTTGTAATTCAGTTCAAGTGTAACGGTTTTTACATTCCCTCTATCAGTGATACCTTATGAGAAGTGTCCTTTTCTGTGTGACTTATTTCACTTAGAATCGTCGTACCTAAATCCACTCATCATGCTGCTACTAACCTTACGACATTGATTTCCTGGCTGAGTGATATTCCAATGTACATAAGGACCACAACTTCTTTATCCATTTTTCTCTTTCCTGGGATATTTAAGGTGGAATGAAGTGGAGGTCCTGGTCAACAGAGCATCCCTCAACTTTGGGGTGCTTGTGTCTTGCTGATTTTTCATTTTCCCAATTTATACCCCCATGAGTGGAAGTGCCCTATGCTCTCTAAGCTGTGTTTTTCAGATGTTTCAGGACTCACCGGACACTTCTCCAGAGTGGCTCTTGGCAATTTACATCCCGCCCATCAGTGTAGCAAGGCTCCCATTTCTCCATGGCCTTTCCTGCATTTCTGGTTTTGACACTTTTTTCAGCATGGCCCTTTTGACCGATGGGAAGCGAGACTTCTTTGTAGCGCTGATTTGCCTTTCCAGGTGGCTTGGTTGGCCAAAAAGGGCGTATGCGTTTTTTCCTGAATATATTCAGGAAAAAACGCATACGCCCTTTTTGGCCAAGGGCATCATTGTCAACGTTTTGCCGCTTTTCATGTGCTTTAAAGGCGATTCGTATCTACCTCCTGAAATCTGTTTCCTGCAATTCTGCCTTGATTTCAAATCCTCTTCTTTGCCTTCCCTCAATATATTTGTGGACGGGAGTTATCATTTATAACTCTGCAGGTTTGTGAATTGCAGTGCCCTGAACCTCCATTTTACAACTCGTTTTTATGGGAGCTGGCCGCAAAATCGCAGAATGGCTTCAGGCCCTGTTCTGGTACCGGGGGGCAGGCTGAGCCTGTGGTTAATTCTTCTTTCTGATGGGAAAATAGAGTGACCTGTGCCTGTCCCAACACCAAGAGCTAGTTTCTCGTTGGTTCCACGTCTTCCCGTTTATCCTCAGGACAAATTGCAACCTGCATGGAACAGGAGGTTAAAGGTGCTGATGCTCCAAGTAGGGAGCTTGCTAGTAAAGCGGCTGGAATGGCGAACCCGGGCACAAGGAGATGAGAAATGAGGTGCGTTTTAGAAACCTTTCCCCATCACACGGTGTACCATCTTCTGGGTTTCTCATGCATGTTTTTGATGTAGGAAGATGCCCTTGAACCTGGAGATTTGGGACCCATGCGATGGGTACCACGCAGTATTCCTTTAAAGGGTCTGCGTTTGCTCACCCAACCTCACCAAACCTCTCAGCCCCAAGAGTGTCCACCCTTATGTCTCATCCAGCTGTGCGTCTAGATATGGTCAATCCAGGTTGCATCACAGCCCCTGAACGCATTGTGTAAGAATTTCTCTCTCTTTCACTGTCTTTGTTTCATGGGTGTTTCAAAGTAATTTATTTTTATAATGGGGTTTAGCTGCTTTTCACTGCTGTGTTTATGCCGCTTTACACCCACTTGACACACTAACAGAGAGATATCAATACATAGGTTTTACGATTATTATTAGTCAGATATATTCTTGTGCGGTGAATAGGGCGTGTTGAGTCCAGTTCTCTGAGCAAGGAGTAGGTCTTGTCTATTACATATTGGGTTTATGGAACGGTATCTGAGCTAATTTGATACCCTTGTTTTATGTATCACCCCACCTCACCTTTCCCGTTAAGCAGCCATAGTGTGTTTTCTGCATGTGTGACTCTGTTCTGTTTTGTAATTCAGTTCAAGTGTAACGCTTTTTACATTCCCTCTATCAGTGATACCTTATGAGAAGTGTCCTTTTCTGTGTGACTTATTTCACTTAGAATCGTCGTACCTAAATCCACTCATCATGCTGCTACTAACCTTATGACATTGATTTCCTCGCTGAGTGATATTCCAATGTACATAAGGACCACAACTTCTTTATCCATTTTTCTCTTTCCTGGGATATTTAAGGTGGAATGAAGTGGAGGTCCTGGTCAACAGAGCAGCCCTAAACTTTGGGGTGCTTGTGTCTTGCTGATTTTTAATTTTCCCAATTTATACCCCCATGAGTGGAAGTGCCCTATGCTCTCTAAGCTGTGTTTTTCAGATGTTTCAGGACTCACCGGACACTTCTCCAGAGTGGCTCTTGGCAATTTACATCCCGCCCATCAGTGTAGCAAGGCTCCCATTTCTCCATGGCCTGTCCTGCATTTCTGGTTTTGACACTTTTTTCAGCATGGCCCTTTTGACCGATGGGAAGCGAGACTTCTTTGTAGCGCTGATTTGCCTTTCCAGGTGGCTTGGTTGGCCAAAAAGGGCGTATGCGTTTTTTCCTGAATATATTCAGGAAAAAACGCATACGCCCTTTTTGGCCAAGGGCATCATTGTCAACGTTTTGCCGCTTTTCATGTGCTTTAAAGGCGATTCGTATCTACCTCCTGAAATCTGTTTCCTGCAATTCTGCCTTGATTTCAAATCCTCTTCTTTGCCTTCCCTCAATATATTTGTGGACGAGAGTTATCATTTATAACTCTGCAGGTTTGTGAATTGCAGTGCCCTGAACCTCCATTTTACAACTCGTTTTTATGGGAGCTGGCCGCAAAATCGCAGAATGGCTTCAGGCCCTGTTCTGGTTCCGGGGGGCAGGCTGAGCCTGTGGTTAATTCTTCTTTCTGATGGGAAAATAGAGTGACCTGTGCCTGTCCCAACACCAAGAGCTAGTCTCTCGTTGGTTCCACGTCTTCCCGTTTATCCTCAGGACAAATTGCAACCTGTATGGAACAGGAGGTTAAAGGTGCTGATGCTCCAAGTAGGGAGCTTGCTAGTAAAGCGGCTGGAATGGCGAACCCGGGCACAAGGAGATGAGAAATGAGGTGCGTTTTAGAAACCTTTCCCCATCACACTGTGTACCATCTTCTGGGTTTCTCATGCATGTTTTTGATGTAGGAAGATGCCCTTGAACCTGGAGATTTGGGACCCATGCGATGGGTACCACGCAGTATTACTTTAAAGGGTCTGCGTTTGCTCACCCAACCTCACCAAACCTCTCAGCCCCAAGAGTGTCCACCCTTATGTCTCATCCAGCTGTGCGTCTAGATATGGTCAATCCAGGTTGCATCACAGCCCCTGAACGCATTGTGTAAGAATTTCTCTCTCTTTCACTGTCTTTGTTTCATGGGTGTTTCAAAGTAATTTATTTTTATAATGGGGTTTAGCTGCTTTTCACTGCTGTGTTTATGCCGCTTTACACCCACTTGACACACTAACAGAGAGATATCAATACATAGGTTTTACGATTATTATTAGTCAGATATATTCTTGTGCGGTGAATAGGGCGTGTTGAGTCCAGTTCTCTGAGCAAGGAGTAGGTCTTGTCTATTACATATTGGGTTTATGGAACGGTATCTGAGCTAATTTGATACCCTTGTTTTATGTATCACCCCACCTCACCTTTCCCGTTAAGCAGCCATAGTGTGTTTTCTGCATGTGTGACTCTGTTCTGTTTTGTAATTCAGTTCAAGTGTAACGGTTTTTACATTCCCTCTATCAGTGATACCTTATGAGAAGTGTCCTTTTCTGTGTGACTTATTTCACTTAGAGTCGTCGTACCTAAATCCACTCATCATGCTGCTACTAACCTTATGACATTGATTTCCTGGCTGAGTCATATTCCAATGTACATAAGGACCACAACTTCTTTCTCCATTTTTCTCTTTCCTGGGATATTTAAGGTGGAATGAAGTGGAGGTCCTGGTCAACAGAGCAGCCCTAAACTTTGGGGTGCTTGTGTCTTGCTGATTTTTAATTTTCCCAATTTATACCCCCATGAGTGGAAGTGCCCTATGCTCTCTAAGCTGTGTTTTTCAGATGTTTCAGGACTCACCGGACACTTCTCCAGAGTGGCTCTTGGCAATTTACATCCCGCCCATCAGTGTAGCAAGGCTCCCATTTCTCCATGGCCTGTCCTGCATTTCTGGTTTTGACACTTTTTTCAGCATGGCCCTTTTGACCGATGGGAAGCGAGACTTCTTTGTAGCGCTGATTTGCCTTTCCAGGTGGCTTGGTTGGCCAAAAAGGGCGTATGCGTTTTTTCCTGAATATATTCAGGAAAAAACGCATACGCCCTTTTTGGCCAAGGGCATCATTGTCAACGTTTTGCCGCTTTTCATGTGCTTTAAAGGCGATTCGTATCTACCTCCTGAAATCTGTTTCCTGCAATTCTGCCTTGATTTCAAATCCTCTTCTTTGCCTTCCCTCAATATATTTGTGGACGGGAGTTATCATTTATAACTCTGCAGGTTTGTGAATTGCAGTGCCCTGAACCTCCATTTTACAACTCGTTTTTATGGGAGCTGGCCGCAAAATCGCAGAATGGCTTCAGGCCCTGTTCTGGTACCGGGGGGCAGGCTGAGCCTGTGGTTAATTTTTCTTTCTGATGGGAAAATAGAGTGACCTGTGCCTGTCCCAACACCAAGAGCTAGTCTCTCGTTGGTTCCACGTCTTCCCGTTTATCCTCAGGACAAATTGCAACCTGCATGGAACAGGAGGTTAAAGGTGCTGATGCTCCAAGTAGGGAGCTTGCTAGTAAAGCGGCTGGAATGGCAAACCCGGGCACAAGGAGATGAGAAATGAGGTGCGTTTTAGAAACCTTTCCCCATCACACGGTGTACCATCTTCTGGGTTTCTCATGCATGTTTTTGATGTAGGAAGATGCCCTTGAACCTGGAGATTTGGGACCCATGCGATGGGTACCACGCAGTATTACTTTAAAGGGTCTGCGTTTGCTCACCCAACCTCACCAAACCTCTCAGCCCCAAGAGTGTCCACCCTTATGTCTCATCCAGCTGTGCGTCTAGATATGGTCAATCCAGGTTGCATCACAGCCCCTGAACGCATTGTGTAAGAATTTCTCTCTCTTTCACTGTCTTTGTTTCATGGGTGTTTCAAAGTAATTTATTTTTATAATGGGGTTTAGCTGCTTTTCACTGCTGTGTTTATGCCGCTTTACACCCACTTGACACACTAACAGAGAGATATCAATACATAGGTTTTACGATTATTATTAGTCAGATATATTCTTGTGCGGTGAATAGGGCGTGTTGAGTCCAGTTCTCTGAGCAAGGAGTAGGTCTTGTCTATTACATATTGGGTTTATGGAACGGTATCTGAGCTAATTTGATACCCTTGTTTTATGTATCACCCCACCTCACCTTTCCCGTTAAGCAGCCATAGTGTGTTTTCTGCATGTGTGACTCTGTTCTGTTTTGTAATTCAGTTCAAGTGTAACGCTTTTTACATTCCCTCTATCAGTGATACCTTATGAGAAGTGTCCTTTTCTGTGTGACTTATTTCACTTAGAATCGTCGTACCTAAATCCACTCATCATGCTGCTACTAACCTTATGACATTGATTTCCTGGCTGAGTGATATTCCAATGTACATAAGGACCACAACTTCTTTATCCATTTTTCTCTTTCCTGGGATATTTAAGGTGGAATGAAGTGGAGGTCCTGGTCAACAGAGCAGCCCTAAACTTTGGGGTGCTTGTGTCTTGCTGATTTTTAATTTTCCCAATTTATACCCCCATGAGTGGAAGTGCCCTATGCTCTCTAAGCTGTGTTTTTCAGATGTTTCAGGACTCACCGGACACTTCTCCAGAGTGGCTCTTGGCAATTTACATCCCGCCCATCAGTGTAGCAAGGCTCCCATTTCTCCATGGCCTGTCCTGCATTTCTGGTTTTGACACTTTTTTCAGCATGGCCCTTTTGACCGATGGGAAGCGAGACTTCTTTGTAGCGCTGATTTGCCTTTCCAGGTGGCTTGGTTGGCCAAAAAGGGCGTATGCGTTTTTTCCTGAATATATTCAGGAAAAAACGCATACGCCCTTTTTGGCCAAGGGCATCATTGTCAACGTTTTGCCGCTTTTCATGTGCTTTAAAGGCGATTCGTATCTACCTCCTGAAATCTGTTTCCTGCAATTCTGCCTTGATTTCAAATCCTCTTCTTTGCCTTCCCTCAATATATTTGTGGACGAGAGTTATCATTTATAACTCTGCAGGTTTGTGAATTGCAGTGCCCTGAACCTCCATTTTACAACTCGTTTTTATGGGAGCTGGCCGCAAAATCGCAGAATGGCTTCAGGCCCTGTTCTGGTTCCGGGGGGCAGGCTGAGCCTGTGGTTAATTCTTCTTTCTGATGGGAAAATAGAGTGACCTGTGCCTGTCCCAACACCAAGAGCTAGTCTCTCGTTGGTTCCACGTCTTCCCGTTCATCCTCAGGACAAATTGCAACCTGCATGGAACAGGAGGTGAAAGGTGCTGATGCTCCAAGTAGGGAGCTTGCTAGTAAAGCGGCTTGAATGGCGAACCCGGGCACAAGGAGATGAGAAATGAGGTGCGTTTTAGAAACCTTTCCCCATCACACGGTGTACCATCTTCTGGGTTTCTCATGCATGTTTTTGATGTAGGAAGATGCCCTTGAACCTGGAGATTTGGGACCCATGCGATGGGTACCACGCAGTATTCCTTTAAAGGGTCTGCGTTTGCTCACCCAACCTCACCAAACCTCTCAGCCCCAAGAGTGTCCACCCTTATGTCTCATCCAGCTGTGCGTCTAGATATGGTCAATCCAGGTTGCATCACAGCCCCTGAACGCATTGTGTAAGAATTTCTCTCTCTTTCACTGTCTTTGTTTCATGGGTGTTTCAAAGTAATTTATTTTTATAATGGGGTTTAGCTGCTTTTCACTGCTGTGTTTATGCCGCTTTACACCCACTTGACACACTAACAGAGAGATATCAATACATAGGTTTTACGATTATTATTAGTCAGATATATTCTTGTGCGGTGAATAGGGCGTGTTGAGTCCAGTTCTCTGAGCAAGGAGTAGGTCTTGTCTATTACATATTGGGTTTATGGAACGGTATCTGAGCTAATTTGATACCCTTGTTTTATGTATCACCCCACCTCACCTTTCCCGTTAAGCAGCCATAGTGTGTTTTCTGCATGTGTGACTCTGTTCTGTTTTGTAATTCAGTTCAAGTGTAACGGTTTTTACATTCCCTCTATCAGTGATACCTTATGAGAAGTGTCCTTTTCTGTGTGACTTATTTCACTTAGAGTCGTCGTACCTAAATCCACTCATCATGCTGCTACTAACCTTATGACATTGATTTCCTGGCTGAGTCATATTCCAATGTACATAAGGACCACAACTTCTTTCTCCATTTTTCTCTTTCCTGGGATATTTAAGGTGGAATGAAGTGGAGGTCCTGGTCAACAGAGCAGCCCTAAACTTTGGGGTGCTTGTGTCTTGCTGATTTTTAATTTTCCCAATTTATACCCCCATGAGTGGAAGTGCCCTATGCTCTCTAAGCTGTGTTTTTCAGATGTTTCAGGACTCACCGGACACTTCTCCAGAGTGGCTCTTGGCAATTTACATCCCGCCCATCAGTGTAGCAAGGCTCCCATTTCTCCATGGCCTGTCCTGCATTTCTGGTTTTGACACTTTTTTCAGCATGGCCCTTTTGACCGATGGGAAGCGAGACTTCTTTGTAGCGCTGATTTGCCTTTCCAGGTGGCTTGGTTGGCCAAAAAGGGCGTATGCGTTTTTTCCTGAATATATTCAGGAAAAAACGCATACGCCCTTTTTGGCCAAGGGCATCATTGTCAACGTTTTGCCGCTTTTCATGTGCTTTAAAGGCGATTCGTATCTACCTCCTGAAATCTGTTTCCTGCAATTCTGCCTTGATTTCAAATCCTCTTCTTTGCCTTCCCTCAATATATTTGTGGACGGGAGTTATCATTTATAACTCTGCAGGTTTGTGAATTGCAGTGCCCTGAACCTCCATTTTACAACTCGTTTTTATGGGAGCTGGCCGCAAAATCGCAGAATGGCTTCAGGCCCTGTTCTGGTACCGGGGGGCAGGCTGAGCCTGTGGTTAATTTTTCTTTCTGATGGGAAAATAGAGTGACCTGTGCCTGTCCCAACACCAAGAGCTAGTCTCTCGTTGGTTCCACGTCTTCCCGTTTATCCTCAGGACAAATTGCAACCTGCATGGAACAGGAGGTTAAAGGTGCTGATGCTCCAAGTAGGGAGCTTGCTAGTAAAGCGGCTGGAATGGCGAACCCGGGCACAAGGAGATGAGAAATGAGGTGCGTTTTAGAAACCTTTCCCCATCACACGGTGTACCATCTTCTGGGTTTCTCATGCATGTTTTTGATGTAGGAAGATGCCCTTGAACCTGGAGATTTGGGACCCATGCGATGGGTACCACGCAGTATTACTTTAAAGGGTCTGCGTTTGCTCACCCAACCTCACCAAACCTCTCAGCCCCAAGAGTGTCCACCCTTATGTCTCATCCAGCTGTGCGTCTAGATATGGTCAATCCAGGTTGCATCACAGCCCCTGAACGCATTGTGTAAGAATTTCTCTCTCTTTCACTGTCTTTGTTTCATGGGTGTTTCAAAGTAATTTATTTTTATAATGGGGTTTAGCTGCTTTTCACTGCTGTGTTTATGCCGCTTTACACCCACTTGACACACTAACAGAGAGATATCAATACATAGGTTTTACGATTATTATTAGTCAGATATATTCTTGTGCGGTGAATAGGGCGTGTTGAGTCCAGTTCTCTGAGCAAGGAGTAGGTCTTGTCTATTACATATTGGGTTTATGGAACGGTATCTGAGCTAATTTGATACCCTTGTTTTATGTATCACCCCACCTCACCTTTCCCGTTAAGCAGCCATAGTGTGTTTTCTGCATGTGTGACTCTGTTCTGTTTTGTAATTCAGTTCAAGTGTAACGGTTTTTACATTCCCTCTATCAGTGATACCTTATGAGAAGTGTCCTTTTCTGTGTGACTTATTTCACTTAGAATCGTCGTACCTAAATCCACTCATCATGCTGCTACTAACCTTATGACATTGATTTCCTGGCTGAGTGATATTCCAATGTACATAAGGACCACAACTTCTTTATCCATTTTTCTCTTTCCTGGGATATTTAAGGTGGAATGAAGTGGAGGTCCTGGTCAACAGAGCAGCCCTAAACTTTGGGGTGCTTGTGTCTTGCTGATTTTTAATTTTCCCAATTTATACCCCCATGAGTGGAAGTGCCCTATGCTCTCTAAGCTGTGTTTTTCAGATGTTTCAGGACTCACCGGACACTTCTCCAGAGTGGCTCTTGGCAATTTACATCCCGCCCATCAGTGTAGCAAGGCTCCCATTTCTCCATGGCCTGTCCTGCATTTCTGGTTTTGACACTTTTTTCAGCATGGCCCTTTTGACCGATGGGAAGCGAGACTTCTTTGTAGCGCTGATTTGCCTTTCCAGGTGGCTTGGTTGGCCAAAAAGGGCGTATGCGTTTTTTCCTGAATATATTCAGGAAAAAACGCATACGCCCTTTTTGGCCAAGGGCATCATTGTCAACGTTTTGCCGCTTTTCATGTGCTTTAAAGGCGATTCGTATCTACCTCCTGAAATCTGTTTCCTGCAATTCTGCCTTGATTTCAAATCCTCTTCTTTGCCTTCCCTCAATATATTTGTGGACGAGAGTTATCATTTATAACTCTGCAGGTTTGTGAATTGCAGTGCCCTGAACCTCCATTTTACAACTCGTTTTTATGGGAGCTGGCCGCAAAATCGCAGAATGGCTTCAGGCCCTGTTCTGGTTCCGGGGGGCAGGCTGAGCCTGTGGTTAATTCTTCTTTCTGATGGGAAAATAGAGTGACCTGTGCCTGTCCCAACACCAAGAGCTAGTCTCTCGTTGGTTCCACGTCTTCCCGTTCATCCTCAGGACAAATTGCAACCTGCATGGAACAGGAGGTTAAAGGTGCTGATGCTCCAAGTAGGGAGCTTGCTAGTAAAGCGGCTGGAATGGCGAACCCGGGCACAAGGAGATGAGAAATGAGGTGCGTTTTAGAAACCTTTCCCCATCACACGGTGTACCATCTTCTGGGTTTCTCATGCATGTTTTTGATGTAGGAAGATGCCCTTGAACCTGGAGATTTGGGACCCATGCGATGGGTACCACGCAGTATTCCTTTAAAGGGTCTGCGTTTGCTCACCCAACCTCACCAAACCTCTCAGCCCCAAGAGTGTCCACCCTTATGTCTCATCCAGCTGTGCGTCTAGATATGGTCAATCCAGGTTGCATCACAGCCCCTGAACGCATTGTGTAAGAATTTCTCTCTCTTTCACTGTCTTTGTTTCATGGGTGTTTCAAAGTAATTTATTTTTATAATGGGGTTTAGCTGCTTTTCACTGCTGTGTTTATGCCGCTTTACACCCACTTGACACACTAACAGAGAGATATCAATACATAGGTTTTACGATTATTATTAGTCAGATATATTCTTGTGCGGTGAATAGGGCGTGTTGAGTCCAGTTCTCTGAGCAAGGAGTAGGTCTTGTCTATTACATATTGGGTTTATGGAACGGTATCTGAGCTAATTTGATACCCTTGTTTTATGTATCACCCCACCTCACCTTTCCCGTTAAGCAGCCATAGTGTGTTTTCTGCATGTGTGACTCTGTTCTGTTTTGTAATTCAGTTCAAGTGTAACGGTTTTTACATTCCCTCTATCAGTGATACCTTATGAGAAGTGTCCTTTTCTGTGTGACTTATTTCACTTAGAATCGTCGTACCTAAATCCACTCATCATGCTGCTACTAACCTTACGACATTGATTTCCTGGCTGAGTGATATTCCAATGTACATAAGGACCACAACTTCTTTATCCATTTTTCTCTTTCCTGGGATATTTAAGGTGGAATGAAGTGGAGGTCCTGGTCAACAGAGCATCCCTCAACTTTGGGGTGCTTGTGTCTTGCTGATTTTTCATTTTCCCAATTTATACCCCCATGAGTGGAAGTGCCCTATGCTCTCTAAGCTTTGTTTTTCAGATGTTTCAGGACTCACCGGACACTTCTCCAGAGTGGCTCTTGGCAATTTACATCCCGCCCATCAGTGTAGCAAGGCTCCCATTTCTCCATGGCCTTTCCTGCATTTCTGGTTTTGACACTTTTTTCAGCATGGCCCTTTTGACCGATGGGAAGCGAGACTTCTTTGTAGCGCTGATTTGCCTTTCCAGGTGGCTTGGTTGGCCAAAAAGGGCGTATGCGTTTTTTCCTGAATATATTCAGGAAAAAACGCATACGCCCTTTTTGGCCAAGGGCATCATTGTCAACGTTTTGCCGCTTTTCATGTGCTTTAAAGGCGATTCGTATCTACCTCCTGAAATCTGTTTCCTGCAATTCTGCCTTGATTTCAAATCCTCTTCTTTGCCTTCCCTCAATATATTTGTGGACGGGAGTTATCATTTATAACTCTGCAGGTTTGTGAATTGCAGTGCCCTGAACCTCCATTTTACAACTCGTTTTTATGGGAGCTGGCCGCAAAATCGCAGAATGGCTTCAGGCCCTGTTCTGGTACCGGGGGGCAGGCTGAGCCTGTGGTTAATTCTTCTTTCTGATGGGAAAATAGAGTGACCTGTGCCTGTCCCAACACCAAGAGCTAGTTTCTCGTTGGTTCCACGTCTTCCCGTTTATCCTCAGGACAAATTGCAACCTGCATGGAACAGGAGGTTAAAGGTGCTGATGCTCCAAGTAGGGAGCTTGCTAGTAAAGCGGCTGGAATGGCGAACCCGGGCACAAGGAGATGAGAAATGAGGTGCGTTTTAGAAACCTTTCCCCATCACACGGTGTACCATCTTCTGGGTTTTTCATGCATGTTTTTGATGTAGGAAGATGCCCTTGAACCTGGAGATTTGGGACCCATGCGATGGGTACCACGCAGTATTCCTTTAAAGGGTCTGCGTTTGCTCACCCAACCTCACCAAACCTCTCAGCCCCAAGAGTGTCCACCCTTATGTCTCATCCAGCTGTGCGTCTAGATATGGTCAATCCAGGTTGCATCACAGCCCCTGAACGCATTGTGTAAGAATTTCTCTCTCTTTCACTGTCTTTGTTTCATGGGTGTTTCAAAGTAATTTATTTTTATAATGGGGTTTAGCTGCTTTTCACTGCTGTGTTTATGCCGCTTTACACCCACTTGACACACTAACAGAGAGATATCAATACATAGGTTTTACGATTATTATTAGTCAGATATATTCTTGTGCGGTGAATAGGGCGTGTTGAGTCCAGTTCTCTGAGCAAGGAGTAGGTCTTGTCTATTACATATTGGGTTTATGGAACGGTATCTGAGCTAATTTGATACCCTTGTTTTATGTATCACCCCACCTCACCTTTCCCGTTAAGCAGCCATAGTGTGTTTTCTGCATGTGTGACTCTGTTCTGTTTTGTAATTCAGTTCAAGTGTAACGGTTTTTACATTCCCTCTATCAGTGATACCTTATGAGAAGTGTCCTTTTCTGTGTGACTTATTTCACTTAGAATCGTCGTACCTAAATCCACTCATCATGCTGCTACTAACCTTACGACATTGATTTCCTGGCTGAGTGATATTCCAATGTACATAAGGACCACAACTTCTTTATCCATTTTTCTCTTTCCTGGGATATTTAAGGTGGAATGAAGTGGAGGTCCTGGTCAACAGAGCATCCCTCAACTTTGGGGTGCTTGTGTCTTGCTGATTTTTCATTTTCCCAATTTATACCCCCATGAGTGGAAGTGCCCTATGCTCTCTAAGCTGTGTTTTTCAGATGTTTCAGGACTCACCGGACACTTCTCCAGAGTGGCTCTTGGCAATTTACATCCCGCCCATCAGTGTAGCAAGGCTCCCATTTCTCCATGGCCTTTCCTGCATTTCTGGTTTTGACACTTTTTTCAGCATGGCCCTTTTGACCGATGGGAAGCGAGACTTCTTTGTAGCGCTGATTTGCCTTTCCAGGTGGCTTGGTTGGCCAAAAAGGGCGTATGCGTTTTTTCCTGAATATATTCAGGAAAAAACGCATACGCCCTTTTTGGCCAAGGGCATCATTGTCAACGTTTTGCCGCTTTTCATGTGCTTTAAAGGCGATTCGTATCTACCTCCTGAAATCTGTTTCCTGCAATTCTGCCTTGATTTCAAATCCTCTTCTTTGCCTTCCCTCAATATATTTGTGGACGGGAGTTATCATTTATAACTCTGCAGGTTTGTGAATTGCAGTGCCCTGAACCTCCATTTTACAACTCGTTTTTATGGGAGCTGGCCGCAAAATCGCAGAATGGCTTCAGGCCCTGTTCTGGTACCGGGGGGCAGGCTGAGCCTGTGGTTAATTCTTCTTTCTGATGGGAAAATAGAGTGACCTGTGCCTGTCCCAACACCAAGAGCTAGTTTCTCGTTGGTTCCACGTCTTCCCGTTTATCCTCAGGACAAATTGCAACCTGCATGGAACAGGAGGTTAAAGGTGCTGATGCTCCAAGTAGGGAGCTTGCTAGTAAAGCGGCTGGAATGGCGAACCCGGGCACAAGGAGATGAGAAATGAGGTGCGTTTTAGAAACCTTTCCCCATCACACGGTGTACCATCTTCTGGGTTTCTCATGCATGTTTTTGATGTAGGAAGATGCCCTTGAACCTGGAGATTTGGGACCCATGCGATGGGTACCACGCAGTATTCCTTTAAAGGGTCTGCGTTTGCTCACCCAACCTCACCAAACCTCTCAGCCCCAAGAGTGTCCACCCTTATGTCTCATCCAGCTGTGCGTCTAGATATGGTCAATCCAGGTTGCATCACAGCCCCTGAACGCATTGTGTAAGAATTTCTCTCTCTTTCACTGTCTTTGTTTCATGGGTGTTTCAAAGTAATTTATTTTTATAATGGGGTTTAGCTGCTTTTCACTGCTGTGTTTATGCCGCTTTACACCCACTTGACACACTAACAGAGAGATATCAATACATAGGTTTTACGATTATTATTAGTCAGATATATTCTTGTGCGGTGAATAGGGCGTGTTGAGTCCAGTTCTCTGAGCAAGGAGTAGGTCTTGTCTATTACATATTGGGTTTATGGAACGGTATCTGAGCTAATTTGATACCCTTGTTTTATGTATCACCCCACCTCACCTTTCCCGTTAAGCAGCCATAGTGTGTTTTCTGCATGTGTGACTCTGTTCTGTTTTGTAATTCAGTTCAAGTGTAACGCTTTTTACATTCCCTCTATCAGTGATACCTTATGAGAAGTGTCCTTTTCTGTGTGACTTATTTCACTTAGAATCGTCGTACCTAAATCCACTCATCATGCTGCTACTAACCTTATGACATTGATTTCCTCGCTGAGTGATATTCCAATGTACATAAGGACCACAACTTCTTTATCCATTTTTCTCTTTCCTGGGATATTTAAGGTGGAATGAAGTGGAGGTCCTGGTCAACAGAGCAGCCCTAAACTTTGGGGTGCTTGTGTCTTGCTGATTTTTAATTTTCCCAATTTATACCCCCATGAGTGGAAGTGCCCTATGCTCTCTAAGCTGTGTTTTTCAGATGTTTCAGGACTCACCGGACACTTCTCCAGAGTGGCTCTTGGCAATTTACATCCCGCCCATCAGTGTAGCAAGGCTCCCATTTCTCCATGGCCTGTCCTGCATTTCTGGTTTTGACACTTTTTTCAGCATGGCCCTTTTGACCGATGGGAAGCGAGACTTCTTTGTAGCGCTGATTTGCCTTTCCAGGTGGCTTGGTTGGCCAAAAAGGGCGTATGCGTTTTTTCCTGAATATATTCAGGAAAAAACGCATACGCCCTTTTTGGCCAAGGGCATCATTGTCAACGTTTTGCCGCTTTTCATGTGCTTTAAAGGCGATTCGTATCTACCTCCTGAAATCTGTTTCCTGCAATTCTGCCTTGATTTCAAATCCTCTTCTTTGCCTTCCCTCAATATATTTGTGGACGAGAGTTATCATTTATAACTCTGCAGGTTTGTGAATTGCAGTGCCCTGAACCTCCATTTTACAACTCGTTTTTATGGGAGCTGGCCGCAAAATCGCAGAATGGCTTCAGGCCCTGTTCTGGTTCCGGGGGGCAGGCTGAGCCTGTGGTTAATTCTTCTTTCTGATGGGAAAATAGAGTGACCTGTGCCTGTCCCAACACCAAGAGCTAGTCTCTCGTTGGTTCCACGTCTTCCCGTTTATCCTCAGGACAAATTGCAACCTGTATGGAACAGGAGGTTAAAGGTGCTGATGCTCCAAGTAGGGAGCTTGCTAGTAAAGCGGCTGGAATGGCGAACCCGGGCACAAGGAGATGAGAAATGAGGTGCGTTTTAGAAACCTTTCCCCATCACACTGTGTACCATCTTCTGGGTTTCTCATGCATGTTTTTGATGTAGGAAGATGCCCTTGAACCTGGAGATTTGGGACCCATGCGATGGGTACCACGCAGTATTACTTTAAAGGGTCTGCGTTTGCTCACCCAACCTCACCAAACCTCTCAGCCCCAAGAGTGTCCACCCTTATGTCTCATCCAGCTGTGCGTCTAGATATGGTCAATCCAGGTTGCATCACAGCCCCTGAACGCATTGTGTAAGAATTTCTCTCTCTTTCACTGTCTTTGTTTCATGGGTGTTTCAAAGTAATTTATTTTTATAATGGGGTTTAGCTGCTTTTCACTGCTGTGTTTATGCCGCTTTACACCCACTTGACACACTAACAGAGAGATATCAATACATAGGTTTTACGATTATTATTAGTCAGATATATTCTTGTGCGGTGAATAGGGCGTGTTGAGTCCAGTTCTCTGAGCAAGGAGTAGGTCTTGTCTATTACATATTGGGTTTATGGAACGGTATCTGAGCTAATTTGATACCCTTGTTTTATGTATCACCCCACCTCACCTTTCCCGTTAAGCAGCCATAGTGTGTTTTCTGCATGTGTGACTCTGTTCTGTTTTGTAATTCAGTTCAAGTGTAACGGTTTTTACATTCCCTCTATCAGTGATACCTTATGAGAAGTGTCCTTTTCTGTGTGACTTATTTCACTTAGAATCGTCGTACCTAAATCCACTCATCATGCTGCTACTAACCTTACGACATTGATTTCCTGGCTGAGTGATATTCCAATGTACATAAGGACCACAACTTCTTTATCCATTTTTCTCTTTCCTGGGATATTTAAGGTGGAATGAAGTGGAGGTCCTGGTCAACAGAGCATCCCTCAACTTTGGGGTGCTTGTGTCTTGCTGATTTTTAATTTTCCCAATTTATACCCCCATGAGTGGAAGTGCCCTATGCTCTCTAAGCTGTGTTTTTCAGATGTTTCAGGACTCACCGGACACTTCTCCAGAGTGGCTCTTGGCAATTTACATCCCGCCCATCAGTGTAGCAAGGCTCCCATTTCTCCATGGCCTTTCCTGCATTTCTGGTTTTGACACTTTTTTCAGCATGGCCCTTCTGACCGATGGGAAGCGAGACTTCTTTGTAGCGCTGATTTGCCTTTCCAGGTGGCTTGGTTGGCCAAAAAGGGCGTATGCGTTTTTTCCTGAATATATTCAGGAAAAAACGCATACGCCCTTTTTGGCCAAGGGCATCATTGTCAACGTTTTGCCGCTTTTCATGTGCTTTAAAGGCGATTCGTATCTACCTCCTGAAATCTGTTTCCTGCAATTCTGCCTTGATTTCAAATCCTCTTCTTTGCCTTCCCTCAATATATTTGTGGACGGGAGTTATCATTTATAACTCTGCAGGTTTGTGAATTGCAGTGCCCTGAACCTCCATTTTACAACTCGTTTTTATGGGAGCTGGCCGCAAAATCGCAGAATGGCTTCAGGCCCTGTTCTGGTACCGGGGGGCAGGCTGAGCCTGTGGTTAATTCTTCTTTCTGATGGGAAAATAGAGTGACCTGTGCCTGTCCCAACACCAAGAGCTAGTTTCTCGTTGGTTCCACGTCTTCCCGTTTATCCTCAGGACAAATTGCAACCTGCATGGAACAGGAGGTTAAAGGTGCTGATGCTCCAAGTAGGGAGCTTGCTAGTAAAGCGGCTGGAATGGCGAACCCGGGCACAAGGAGATGAGAAATGAGGTGCGTTTTAGAAACCTTTCCCCATCACACGGTGTACCATCTTCTGGGTTTCTCATGCATGTTTTTGATGTAGGAAGATGCCCTTGAACCTGGAGATTTGGGACCCATGCGATGGGTACCACGCAGTATTCCTTTAAAGGGTCTGCGTTTGCTCACCCAACCTCACCAAACCTCTCAGCCCCAAGAGTGTCCACCCTTATGTCTCATCCAGCTGTGCGTCTAGATATGGTCAATCCAGGTTGCATCACAGCCCCTGAACGCATTGTGTAAGAATTTCTCTCTCTTTCACTGTCTTTGTTTCATGGGTGTTTCAAAGTAATTTATTTTTATAATGGGGTTTAGCTGCTTTTCACTGCTGTGTTTATGCCGCTTTACACCCACTTGACACACTAACAGAGAGATATCAATACATAGGTTTTACGATTATTATTAGTCAGATATATTCTTGTGCGGTGAATAGGGCGTGTTGAGTCCAGTTCTCTGAGCAAGGAGTAGGTCTTGTCTATTACATATTGGGTTTATGGAACGGTATCTGAGCTAATTTGATACCCTTGTTTTATGTATCACCCCACCTCACCTTTCCCGTTAAGCAGCCATAGTGTGTTTTCTGCATGTGTGACTCTGTTCTGTTTTGTAATTCAGTTCAAGTGTAACGCTTTTTACATTCCCTCTATCAGTGATACCTTATGAGAAGTGTCCTTTTCTGTGTGACTTATTTCACTTAGAATCGTCGTACCTAAATCCACTCATCATGCTGCTACTAACCTTATGACATTGATTTCCTGGCTGAGTGATATTCCAATGTACATAAGGACCACAACTTCTTTATCCATTTTTCTCTTTCCTGGGATATTTAAGGTGGAATGAAGTGGAGGTCCTGGTCAACAGAGCAGCCCTAAACTTTGGGGTGCTTGTGTCTTGCTGATTTTTAATTTTCCCAATTTATACCCCCATGAGTGGAAGTGCCCTATGCTCTCTAAGCTGTGTTTTTCAGATGTTTCAGGACTCACCGGACACTTCTCCAGAGTGGCTCTTGGCAATTTACATCCCGCCCATCAGTGTAGCAAGGCTCCCATTTCTCCATGGCCTGTCCTGCATTTCTGGTTTTGACACTTTTTTCAGCATGGCCCTTTTGACCGATGGGAAGCGAGACTTCTTTGTAGCGCTGATTTGCCTTTCCAGGTGGCTTGGTTGGCCAAAAAGGGCGTATGCGTTTTTTCCTGAATATATTCAGGAAAAAACGCATACGCCCTTTTTGGCCAAGGGCATCATTGTCAACGTTTTGCCGCTTTTCATGTGCTTTAAAGGCGATTCGTATCTACCTCCTGAAATCTGTTTCCTGCAATTCTGCCTTGATTTCAAATCCTCTTCTTTGCCTTCCCTCAATATATTTGTGGACGAGAGTTATCATTTATAACTCTGCAGGTTTGTGAATTGCAGTGCCCTGAACCTCCATTTTACAACTCGTTTTTATGGGAGCTGGCCGCAAAATCGCAGAATGGCTTCAGGCCCTGTTCTGGTTCCGGGGGGCAGGCTGAGCCTGTGGTTAATTCTTCTTTCTGATGGGAAAATAGAGTGACCTGTGCCTGTCCCAACACCAAGAGCTAGTCTCTCGTTGGTTCCACGTCTTCCCGTTTATCCTCAGGACAAATTGCAACCTGTATGGAACAGGAGGTTAAAGGTGCTGATGCTCCAAGTAGGGAGCTTGCTAGTAAAGCGGCTGGAATGGCGAACCCGGGCACAAGGAGATGAGAAATGAGGTGCGTTTTAGAAACCTTTCCCCATCACACTGTGTACCATCTTCTGGGTTTCTCATGCATGTTTTTGATGTAGGAAGATGCCCTTGAACCTGGAGATTTGGGACCCATGCGATGGGTACCACGCAGTATTCCTTTAAAGGGTCTGCGTTTGCTCACCCAACCTCACCAAACCTCTCAGCCCCAAGAGTGTCCACCCTTATGTCTCATCCAGCTGTGCGTCTAGATATGGTCAATCCAGGTTGCATCACAGCCCCTGAACGCATTGTGTAAGAATTTCTCTCTCTTTCACTGTCTTTGTTTCATGGGTGTTTCAAAGTAATTTATTTTTATAATGGGGTTTAGCTGCTTTTCACTGCTGTGTTTATGCCGCTTTACACCCACTTGACACACTAACAGAGAGATATCAATACATAGGTTTTACGATTATTATTAGTCAGATATATTCTTGTGCGGTGAATAGGGCGTGTTGAGTCCAGTTCTCTGAGCAAGGAGTAGGTCTTGTCTATTACATATTGGGTTTATGGAACGGTATCTGAGCTAATTTGATACCCTTGTTTTATGTATCACCCCACCTCACCTTTCCCGTTAAGCAGCCATAGTGTGTTTTCTGCATGTGTGACTCTGTTCTGTTTTGTAATTCAGTTCAAGTGTAACGGTTTTTACATTCCCTCTATCAGTGATACCTTATGAGAAGTGTCCTTTTCTGTGTGACTTATTTCACTTAGAATCGTCGTACCTAAATCCACTCATCATGCTGCTACTAACCTTACGACATTGATTTCCTGGCTGAGTGATATTCCAATGTACATAAGGACCACAACTTCTTTATCCATTTTTCTCTTTCCTGGGATATTTAAGGTGGAATGAAGTGGAGGTCCTGGTCAACAGAGCATCCCTCAACTTTGGGGTGCTTGTGTCTTGCTGATTTTTAATTTTCCCAATTTATACCCCCATGAGTGGAAGTGCCCTATGCTCTCTAAGCTGTGTTTTTCAGATGTTTCAGGACTCACCGGACACTTCTCCAGAGTGGCTCTTGGCAATTTACATCCCGCCCATCAGTGTAGCAAGGCTCCCATTTCTCCATGGCCTTTCCTGCATTTCTGGTTTTGACACTTTTTTCAGCATGGCCCTTCTGACCGATGGGAAGCGAGACTTCTTTGTAGCGCTGATTTGCCTTTCCAGGTGGCTTGGTTGGCCAAAAAGGGCGTATGCGTTTTTTCCTGAATATATTCAGGAAAAAACGCATACGCCCTTTTTGGCCAAGGGCATCATTGTCAACGTTTTGCCGCTTTTCATGTGCTTTAAAGGCGATTCGTATCTACCTCCTGAAATCTGTTTCCTGCAATTCTGCCTTGATTTCAAATCCTCTTCTTTGCCTTCCCTCAATATATTTGTGGACGGGAGTTATCATTTATAACTCTGCAGGTTTGTGAATTGCAGTGCCCTGAACCTCCATTTTACAACTCGTTTTTATGGGAGCTGGCCGCAAAATCGCAGAATGGCTTCAGGCCCTGTTCTGGTACCGGGGGGCAGGCTGAGCCTGTGGTTAATTCTTCTTTCTGATGGGAAAATAGAGTGACCTGTGCCTGTCCCAACACCAAGAGCTAGTCTCTCGTTGGTTCCACGTCTTCCCGTTTATCCTCAGGACAAATTGCAACCTGCATGGAACAGGAGGTTAAAGGTGCTGATGCTCCAAGTAGGGAGCTTGCTAGTAAAGCGGCTGGAATGGCGAACCCGGGCACAAGGAGATGAGAAATGAGGTGCGTTTTAGAAACCTTTCCCCATCACACGGTGTACCATCTTCTGGGTTTCTCATGCATGTTTTTGATGTAGGAAGATGCCCTTGAACCTGGAGATTTGGGACCCATGCGATGGGTACCACGCAGTATTCCTTTAAAGGGTCTGCGTTTGCTCACCCAACCTCACCAAACCTCTCAGCCCCAAGAGTGTCCACCCTTATGTCTCATCCAGCTGTGCGTCTAGATATGGTCAATCCAGGTTGCATCACAGCCCCTGAACGCATTGTGTAAGAATTTCTCTCTCTTTCACTGTCTTTGTTTCATGGGTGTTTCAAAGTAATTTATTTTTATAATGGGGTTTAGCTGCTTTTCACTGCTGTGTTTATGCCGCTTTACACCCACTTGACACACTAACAGAGAGATATCAATACATAGGTTTTACGATTATTATTAGTCAGATATATTCTTGTGCGGTGAATAGGGCGTGTTGAGTCCAGTTCTCTGAGCAAGGAGTAGGTCTTGTCTATTACATATTGGGTTTATGGAACGGTATCTGAGCTAATTTGATACCCTTGTTTTATGTATCACCCCACCTCACCTTTCCCGTTAAGCAGCCATAGTGTGTTTTCTGCATGTGTGACTCTGTTCTGTTTTGTAATTCAGTTCAAGTGTAACGCTTTTTACATTCCCTCTATCAGTGATACCTTATGAGAAGTGTCCTTTTCTGTGTGACTTATTTCACTTAGAATCGTCGTACCTAAATCCACTCATCATGCTGCTACTAACCTTATGACATTGATTTCCTGGCTGAGTGATATTCCAATGTACATAAGGACCACAACTTCTTTATCCATTTTTCTCTTTCCTGGGATATTTAAGGTGGAATGAAGTGGAGGTCCTGGTCAACAGAGCAGCCCTAAACTTTGGGGTGCTTGTGTCTTGCTGATTTTTAATTTTCCCAATTTATACCCCCATGAGTGGAAGTGCCCTATGCTCTCTAAGCTGTGTTTTTCAGATGTTTCAGGACTCACCGGACACTTCTCCAGAGTGGCTCTTGGCAATTTACATCCCGCCCATCAGTGTAGCAAGGCTCCCATTTCTCCATGGCCTGTCCTGCATTTCTGGTTTTGACACTTTTTTCAGCATGGCCCTTTTGACCGATGGGAAGCGAGACTTCTTTGTAGCGCTGATTTGCCTTTCCAGGTGGCTTGGTTGGCCAAAAAGGGCGTATGCGTTTTTTCCTGAATATATTCAGGAAAAAACGCATACGCCCTTTTTGGCCAAGGGCATCATTGTCAACGTTTTGCCGCTTTTCATGTGCTTTAAAGGCGATTCGTATCTACCTCCTGAAATCTGTTTCCTGCAATTCTGCCTTGATTTCAAATCCTCTTCTTTGCCTTCCCTCAATATATTTGTGGACGAGAGTTATCATTTATAACTCTGCAGGTTTGTGAATTGCAGTGCCCTGAACCTCCATTTTACAACTCGTTTTTATGGGAGCTGGCCGCAAAATCGCAGAATGGCTTCAGGCCCTGTTCTGGTTCCGGGGGGCAGGCTGAGCCTGTGGTTAATTCTTCTTTCTGATGGGAAAATAGAGTGACCTGTGCCTGTCCCAACACCAAGAGCTAGTCTCTCGTTGGTTCCACGTCTTCCCGTTTATCCTCAGGACAAATTGCAACCTGTATGGAACAGGAGGTTAAAGGTGCTGATGCTCCAAGTAGGGAGCTTGCTAGTAAAGCGGCTGGAATGGCGAACCCGGGCACAAGGAGATGAGAAATGAGGTGCGTTTTAGAAACCTTTCCCCATCACACTGTGTACCATCTTCTGGGTTTCTCATGCATGTTTTTGATGTAGGAAGATGCCCTTGAACCTGGAGATTTGGGACCCATGCGATGGGTACCACGCAGTATTCCTTTAAAGGGTCTGCGTTTGCTCACCCAACCTCACCAAACCTCTCAGCCCCAAGAGTGTCCACCCTTATGTCTCATCCAGCTGTGCGTCTAGATATGGTCAATCCAGGTTGCATCACAGCCCCTGAACGCATTGTGTAAGAATTTCTCTCTCTTTCACTGTCTTTGTTTCATGGGTGTTTCAAAGTAATTTATTTTTATAATGGGGTTTAGCTGCTTTTCACTGCTGTGTTTATGCCGCTTTACACCCACTTGACACACTAACAGAGAGATATCAATACATAGGTTTTACGATTATTATTAGTCAGATATATTCTTGTGCGGTGAATAGGGCGTGTTGAGTCCAGTTCTCTGAGCAAGGAGTAGGTCTTGTCTATTACATATTGGGTTTATGGAACGGTATCTGAGCTAATTTGATACCCTTGTTTTATGTATCACCCCACCTCACCTTTCCCGTTAAGCAGCCATAGTGTGTTTTCTGCATGTGTGACTCTGTTCTGTTTTGTAATTCAGTTCAAGTGTAACGGTTTTTACATTCCCTCTATCAGTGATACCTTATGAGAAGTGTCCTTTTCTGTGTGACTTATTTCACTTAGAATCGTCGTACCTAAATCCACTCATCATGCTGCTACTAACCTTACGACATTGATTTCCTGGCTGAGTGATATTCCATTGTACATAAGGACCACAACTTCTTTCTCCATTTTTCTCTTTCCTGGGATATTTAAGGTGGAATGAAGTGGAGGTCCTGGTCAACAGAGCAGCCCTAAACTTTGGGGTGCTTGTGTCTTGCTGATTTTTAATTTTCCGAATTTATACCCCCATGAGTGGAAGTGCCCTATGCTCTCTAAGCTTTGTTTTTCAGATGTATCAGGACTCACCGGACACTTCTCCGGAGTGGCTCTTGGCAATTTACATCCCGCCCATCAGTGTAGCAAGGCTCCCATTTCTCCATGGCCGGTCCTGCATTTCTGGTTTTGACACTTTTTTCAGCATGGCCCTTTTGACCGATGGGAAGCGAGACTTCTTTGTAGCGCTGATTTGCCTTTCCAGGTTGCTTGGTTGGCCAAAAAGGGCGTATGCGTTTTTTCCTGAATATATTCAGGAAAAAACGCATACGCCCTTTTTGGCCAAGGGCATCATTGTCAACGTTTTGCCGCTTTTCATGTGCTTTAAAGGCGATTCGTATCTACCTCCTGAAATCTGTTTCCTGCAATTCTGCCTTGATTTCAAATCCTCTTCTTTGCCTTCCCTCAATATATTTGTGGACGAGAGTTATCATTTATAACTCTGCAGGTTTGTGAATTGCAGTGCCCTGAACCTCCATTTTACAAGTCGTTTTTATGGGAGCTGGCCGCAAAATCGCAGAATGGCTTCAGGCCCTGTTCTGGTTCCGGGGGGCAGGCTGAGCCTGTGGTTAATTCTTCTTTCTGATGGGAAAATAGAGTGACCTGTGCCTGTCCCAACACCAAGAGCTAGTCTCTCGTTGGTTCCACGTCTTCCCGTTTATCCTCAGGACAAATTGCAACCTGTATGGAACAGGAGGTTAAAGGTGCTGATGCTCCAAGTAGGGAGCTTGCTAGTAAAGCGGCTGGAATGGCGAACCCGGGCACAAGGAGATGAGAAATGAGGTGCGTTTTAGAAACCTTTCCCCATCACACTGTGTACCATCTTCTGGGTTTCTCATGCATGTTTTTGATGTAGGAAGATGCCCTTGAACCTGGAGATTTGGGACCCATGCGATGGGTACCACGCAGTATTCCTTTAAAGGGTCTGCGTTTGCTCACCCAACCTCACCAAACCTCTCAGCCCCAAGAGTGTCCACCCTTATGTCTCATCCAGCTGTGCGTCTAGATATGGTCAATCCAGGTTGCATCACAGCCCCTGAACGCATTGTGTAAGAATTTCTCTCTCTTTCACTGTCTTTGTTTCATGGGTGTTTCAAAGTAATTTATTTTTATAATGGGGTTTAGCTGCTTTTCACTGCTGTGTTTATGCCGCTTTACACCCACTTGACACACTAACAGAGAGATATCAATACATAGGTTTTACGATTATTATTAGTCAGATATATTCTTGTGCGGTGAATAGGGCGTGTTGAGTCCAGTTCTCTGAGCAAGGAGTAGGTCTTGTCTATTACATATTGGGTTTATGGAACGGTATCTGAGCTAATTTGATACCCTTGTTTTATGTATCACCCCACCTCACCTTTCCCGTTAAGCAGCCATAGTGTGTTTTCTGCATGTGTGACTCTGTTCTGTTTTGTAATTCAGTTCAAGTGTAACGCTTTTTACATTCCCTCTATCAGTGATACCTTATGAGAAGTGTCCTTTTCTGTGTGACTTATTTCACTTAGAATCGTCGTACCTAAATCCACTCATCATGCTGCTACTAACCTTACGACATTGATTTCCTGGCTGAGTGATATTCCAATGTACATAAGGACCACAACTTCTTTATCCATTTTTCTCTTTCCTGGGATATTTAAGGTGGAATGAAGTGGAGGTCCTGGTCAACAGAGCAGCCCTAAACTTTGGGGTGCTTGTGTCTTGCTGATTTTTAATTTTCCCAATTTATACCCCCATGAGTGGAAGTGCCCTATGCTCTCTAAGCTGTGTTTTTCAGATGTTTCAGGACTCACCGGACACTTCTCCAGAGTGGCTCTTGGCAATTTACATCCCGCCCATCAGTGTAGCAAGGCTCCCATTTCTCCATGGCCTGTCCTGCATTTCTGGTTTTGACACTTTTTTCAGCATGGCCCTTTTGACCGATGGGAAGCGAGACTTCTTTGTAGCGCTGATTTGCCTTTCCAGGTGGCTTGGTTGGCCAAAAAGGGCGTATGCGTTTTTTCCTGAATATATTCAGGAAAAAACGCATACGCCCTTTTTGGCCAAGGGCATCATTGTCAACGTTTTGCCGCTTTTCATGTGCTTTAAAGGCGATTCGTATCTACCTCCTGAAATCTGTTTCCTGCAATTCTGCCTTGATTTCAAATCCTCTTCTTTGCCTTCCCTCAATATATTTGTGGACGAGAGTTATCATTTATAACTCTGCAGGTTTGTGAATTGCAGTGCCCTGAACCTCCATTTTACAAGTCGTTTTTATGGGAGCTGCCCGCAAAATCGCAGAATGGCTTCAGGCCCTGTTCTGGTTCCGGGGGGCAGGCTGAGCCTGTGGTTAATTCTTCTTTCTGATGGGAAAATAGAGTGACCTGTGCCTGTCCCAACACCAAGAGCTAGTCTCTCGTTGGTTCCACGTCTTCCCGTTTATCCTCAGGACAAATTGCAACCTGTATGGAACAGGAGGTTAAAGGTGCTGATGCTCCAAGTAGGGAGCTTGCTAGTAAAGCGGCTGGAATGGCGAACCCGGGCACAAGGAGATGAGAAATGAGGTGCGTTTTAGAAACCTTTCCCCATCACACGGTGTACCATCTTCTGGGTTTCTCATGCATGTTTTTGATGTAGGAAGATGCCCTTGAACCTGGAGATTTGGGACCCATGCGATGGGTACCACGCAGTATTCCTTTAAAGGGTCTGCGTTTGCTCACCCAACCTCACCAAACCTCTCAGCCCCAAGAGTGTCCACCCTTATGTCTCATCCAGCTGTGCGTCTAGATATGGTCAATCCAGGTTGCATCACAGCCCCTGAACGCATTGTGTAAGAATTTCTCTCTCTTTCACTGTCTTTGTTTCATGGGTGTTTCAAAGTAATTTATTTTTATAATGGGGTTTAGCTGCTTTTCACTGCTGTGTTTATGCCGCTTTACACCCACTTGACACACTAACAGAGAGATATCAATACATAGGTTTTACGATTATTATTAGTCAGATATATTCTTGTGCGGTGAATAGGGCGTGTTGAGTCCAGTTCTCTGAGCAAGGAGTAGGTCTTGTCTATTACATATTGGGTTTATGGAACGGTATCTGAGCTAATTTGATACCCTTGTTTTATGTATCACCCCACCTCACCTTTCCCGTTAAGCAGCCATAGTGTGTTTTCTGCATGTGTGACTCTGTTCTGTTTTGTAATTCAGTTCAAGTGTAACGCTTTTTACATTCCCTCTATCAGTGATACCTTATGAGAAGTGTCCTTTTCTGTGTGACTTATTTCACTTAGAATCGTCGTACCTAAATCCACTCATCATGCTGCTACTAACCTTATGACATTGATTTCCTGGCTGAGTGATATTCCAATGTACATAAGGACCACAACTTCTTTATCCATTTTTCTCTTTCCTGGGATATTTAAGGTGGAATGAAGTGGAGGTCCTGGTCAACAGAGCAGCCCTAAACTTTGGGGTGCTTGTGTCTTGCTGATTTTTAATTTTCCCAATTTATACCCCCATGAGTGGAAGTGCCCTATGCTCTCTAAGCTGTGTTTTTCAGATGTTTCAGGACTCACCGGACACTTCTCCAGAGTGGCTCTTGGCAATTTACATCCCGCCCATCAGTGTAGCAAGGCTCCCATTTCTCCATGGCCTGTCCTGCATTTCTGGTTTTGACACTTTTTTCAGCATGGCCCTTTTGACCGATGGGAAGCGAGACTTCTTTGTAGCGCTGATTTGCCTTTCCAGGTGGCTTGGTTGGCCAAAAAGGGCGTATGCGTTTTTTCCTGAATATATTCAGGAAAAAACGCATACGCCCTTTTTGGCCAAGGGCATCATTGTCAACGTTTTGCCGCTTTTCATGTGCTTTAAAGGCGATTCGTATCTACCTCCTGAAATCTGTTTCCTGCAATTCTGCCTTGATTTCAAATCCTCTTCTTTGCCTTCCCTCAATATATTTGTGGACGAGAGTTATCATTTATAACTCTGCAGGTTTGTGAATTGCAGTGCCCTGAACCTCCATTTTACAACTCGTTTTTATGGGAGCTGGCCGCAAAATCGCAGAATGGCTTCAGGCCCTGTTCTGGTTCTGGGGGGCAGGCTGAGCCTGTGGTTAATTCTTCTTTCTGATGGGAAAATAGAGTGACCTGTGCCTGTCCCAACACCAAGAGCTAGTCTCTCGTTGGTTCCACGTCTTCCCGTTTATCCTCAGGACAAATTGCAACCTGTACGGAACAGGAGGTTAAAGGTGCTGATGCTCCAAGTAGGGAGCTTGCTAGTAAAGCGGCTGGAATGGCGAACCCGGGCACAAGGAGATGAGAAATGAGGTGCGTTTTAGAAACCTTTCCCCATCACACGGTGTACCATCTTCTGGGTTTCTCATGCATGTTTTTGATGTAGGAAGATGCCCTTGAACCTGGAGATTTGGGACCCATGCGATGGGTACCACGCAGTATTCCTTTAAAGGGTCTGCGTTTGCTCACCCAACCTCACCAAACCTCTCAGCCCCAAGAGTGTCCACCCTTATGTCTCATCCAGCTGTGCGTCTAGATATGGTCAATCCAGGTTGCATCACAGCCCCTGAACGCATTGTGTAAGAATTTCTCTCTCTTTCACTGTCTTTGTTTCATGGGTGTTTCAAAGTAATTTATTTTTATAATGGGGTTTAGCTGCTTTTCACTGCTGTGTTTATGCCGCTTTACACCCACTTGACACACTAACAGAGAGATATCAATACATAGGTTTTACGATTATTATTAGTCAGATATATTCTTGTGCGGTGAATAGGGCGTGTTGAGTCCAGTTCTCTGAGCAAGGAGTAGGTCTTGTCTATTACATATTGGGTTTATGGAACGGTATCTGAGCTAATTTGATACCCTTGTTTTATGTATCACCCCACCTCACCTTTCCCGTTAAGCAGCCATAGTGTGTTTTCTGCATGTGTGACTCTGTTCTGTTTTGTAATTCAGTTCAAGTGTAACGCTTTTTACATTCCCTCTATCAGTGATACCTTATGAGAAGTGTCCTTTTCTGTGTGACTTATTTCACTTAGAATCGTCGTACCTAAATCCACTCATCATGCTGCTACTAACCTTACGACATTGATTTCCTGGCTGAGTGATATTCCAATGTACATAAGGACCACAACTTCTTTATCCATTTTTCTCTTTCCTGGGATATTTAAGGTGGAATGAAGTGGAGGTCCTGGTCAACAGAGCAGCCCTAAACTTTGGGGTGCTTGTGTCTTGCTGATTTTTAATTTTCCCAATTTATACCCCCATGAGTGGAAGTGCCCTATGCTCTCTAAGCTGTGTTTTTCAGATGTTTCAGGACTCACCGGACACTTCTCCGGAGTGGCTCTTGGCAATTTACATCCCGCCCATCAGTGTAGCAAGGCTCCCATTTCTCCATGGCCTGTCCTGCATTTCTGGTTTTGACACTTTTTTCAGCATGGCCCTTTTGACCGATGGGAAGCGAGACTTCTTTGTAGCGCTGATTTGCCTTTCCAGGTGGCTTGGTTGGCCAAAAAGGGCGTATGCGTTTTTTCCTGAATATATTCAGGAAAAAACGCATACGCCCTTTTTGGCCAAGGGCATCATTGTCAACGTTTTGCCGCTTTTCATGTGCTTTAAAGGCGATTCGTATCTACCTCCTGAAATCTGTTTCCTGCAATTCTGCCTTGATTTCAAATCCTCTTCTTTGCCTTCCCTCAATATATTTGTGGACGAGAGTTATCATTTATAACTCTGCAGGTTTGTGAATTGCAGTGCCCTGAACCTCCATTTTACAACTCGTTTTTATGGGAGCTGGCCGCAAAATCGCAGAATGGCTTCAGGCCCTGTTCTGGTTCCGGGGGGCAGGCTGAGCCTGTGGTTAATTCTTCTTTCTGATGGGAAAATAGAGTGACCTGTGCCTGTCCCAACACCAAGAGCTAGTCTCTCGTTGGTTCCACGTCTTCCCGTTTATCCTCAGGACAAATTGCAACCTGTATGGAACAGGAGGTTAAAGGTGCTGATGCTCCAAGTAGGGAGCTTGCTAGTAAAGCGGCTGGAATGGCGAACCCGGGCACAAGGAGATGAGAAATGAGGTGCGTTTTAGAAACCTTTCCCCATCACACTGTGTACCATCTTCTGGGTTTCTCATGCATGTTTTTGATGTAGGAAGATGCCCTTGAACCTGGAGATTTGGGACCCATGCGATGGGTACCACGCAGTATTCCTTTAAAGGGTCTGCGTTTGCTCACCCAACCTCACCAAACCTCTCAGCCCCAAGAGTGTCCACCCTTATGTCTCATCCAGCTGTGCGTCTAGATATGGTCAATCCAGGTTGCATCACAGCCCCTGAACGCATTGTGTAAGAATTTCTCTCTCTTTCACTGTCTTTGTTTCATGGGTGTTTCAAAGTAATTTATTTTTATAATGGGGTTTAGCTGCTTTTCACTGCTGTGTTTATGCCGCTTTACACCCACTTGACACACTAACAGAGAGATATCAATACATAGGTTTTACGATTATTATTAGTCAGATATATTCTTGTGCGGTGAATAGGGCGTGTTGAGTCCAGTTCTCTGAGCAAGGAGTAGGTCTTGTCTATTACATATTGGGTTTATGGAACGGTATCTGAGCTAATTTGATACCCTTGTTTTATGTATCACCCCACCTCACCTTTCCCGTTAAGCAGCCATAGTGTGTTTTCTGCATGTGTGACTCTGTTCTGTTTTGTAATTCAGTTCAAGTGTAACGCTTTTTACATTCCCTCTATCAGTGATACCTTATGAGAAGTGTCCTTTTCTGTGTGACTTATTTCACTTAGAATCGTCGTACCTAAATCCACTCATCATGCTGCTACTAACCTTACGACATTGATTTCCTGGCTGAGTGATATTCCAATGTACATAAGGACCACAACTTCTTTATCCATTTTTCTCTTTCCTGGGATATTTAAGGTGGAATGAAGTGGAGGTCCTGGTCAACAGAGCAGCCCTAAACTTTGGGGTGCTTGTGTCTTGCTGATTTTTAATTTTCCCAATTTATACCCCCATGAGTGGAAGTGCCCTATGCTCTCTAAGCTGTGTTTTTCAGATGTTTCAGGACTCACCGGACACTTCTCCAGAGTGGCTCTTGGCAATTTACATCCCGCCCATCAGTGTAGCAAGGCTCCCATTTCTCCATGGCCTGTCCTGCATTTCTGGTTTTGACACTTTTTTCAGCATGGCCCTTTTGACCGATGGGAAGCGAGACTTCTTTGTAGCGCTGATTTGCCTTTCCAGGTGGCTTGGTTGGCCAAAAAGGGCGTATGCGTTTTTTCCTGAATATATTCAGGAAAAAACGCATACGCCCTTTTTGGCCAAGGGCATCATTGTCAACGTTTTGCCGCTTTTCATGTGCTTTAAAGGCGATTCGTATCTACCTCCTGAAATCTGTTTCCTGCAATTCTGCCTTGATTTCAAATCCTCTTCTTTGCCTTCCCTCAATATATTTGTGGACGAGAGTTATCATTTATAACTCTGCAGGTTTGTGAATTGCAGTGCCCTGAACCTCCATTTTACAAGTCGTTTTTATGGGAGCTGCCCGCAAAATCGCAGAATGGCTTCAGGCCCTGTTCTGGTTCCGGGGGGCAGGCTGAGCCTGTGGTTAATTCTTCTTTCTGATGGGAAAATAGAGTGACCTGTGCCTGTCCCAACACCAAGAGCTAGTCTCTCGTTGGTTCCACGTCTTCCCGTTTATCCTCAGGACAAATTGCAACCTGTATGGAACAGGAGGTTAAAGGTGCTGATGCTCCAAGTAGGGAGCTTGCTAGTAAAGCGGCTGGAATGGCGAACCCGGGCACAAGGAGATGAGAAATGAGGTGCGTTTTAGAAACCTTTCCCCATCACACGGTGTACCATCTTCTGGGTTTCTCATGCATGTTTTTGATGTAGGAAGATGCCCTTGAACCTGGAGATTTGGGACCCATGCGATGGGTACCACGCAGTATTCCTTTAAAGGGTCTGCGTTTGCTCACCCAACCTCACCAAACCTCTCAGCCCCAAGAGTGTCCACCCTTATGTCTCATCCAGCTGTGCGTCTAGATATGGTCAATCCAGGTTGCATCACAGCCCCTGAACGCATTGTGTAAGAATTTCTCTCTCTTTCACTGTCTTTGTTTCATGGGTGTTTCAAAGTAATTTATTTTTATAATGGGGTTTAGCTGCTTTTCACTGCTGTGTTTATGCCGCTTTACACCCACTTGACACACTAACAGAGAGATATCAATACATAGGTTTTACGATTATTATTAGTCAGATATATTCTTGTGCGGTGAATAGGGCGTGTTGAGTCCAGTTCTCTGAGCAAGGAGTAGGTCTTGTCTATTACATATTGGGTTTATGGAACGGTATCTGAGCTAATTTGATACCCTTGTTTTATGTATCACCCCACCTCACCTTTCCCGTTAAGCAGCCATAGTGTGTTTTCTGCATGTGTGACTCTGTTCTGTTTTGTAATTCAGTTCAAGTGTAACGCTTTTTACATTCCCTCTATCAGTGATACCTTATGAGAAGTGTCCTTTTCTGTGTGACTTATTTCACTTAGAATCGTCGTACCTAAATCCACTCATCATGCTGCTACTAACCTTATGACATTGATTTCCTGGCTGAGTGATATTCCAATGTACATAAGGACCACAACTTCTTTATCCATTTTTCTCTTTCCTGGGATATTTAAGGTGGAATGAAGTGGAGGTCCTGGTCAACAGAGCAGCCCTAAACTTTGGGGTGCTTGTGTCTTGCTGATTTTTAATTTTCCCAATTTATACCCCCATGAGTGGAAGTGCCCTATGCTCTCTAAGCTGTGTTTTTCAGATGTTTCAGGACTCACCGGACACTTCTCCAGAGTGGCTCTTGGCAATTTACATCCCGCCCATCAGTGTAGCAAGGCTCCCATTTCTCCATGGCCTGTCCTGCATTTCTGGTTTTGACACTTTTTTCAGCATGGCCCTTTTGACCGATGGGAAGCGAGACTTCTTTGTAGCGCTGATTTGCCTTTCCAGGTGGCTTGGTTGGCCAAAAAGGGCGTATGCGTTTTTTCCTGAATATATTCAGGAAAAAACGCATACGCCCTTTTTGGCCAAGGGCATCATTGTCAACGTTTTGCCGCTTTTCATGTGCTTTAAAGGCGATTCGTATCTACCTCCTGAAATCTGTTTCCTGCAATTCTGCCTTGATTTCAAATCCTCTTCTTTGCCTTCCCTCAATATATTTGTGGACGAGAGTTATCATTTATAACTCTGCAGGTTTGTGAATTGCAGTGCCCTGAACCTCCATTTTACAACTCGTTTTTATGGGAGCTGGCCGCAAAATCGCAGAATGGCTTCAGGCCCTGTTCTGGTTCTGGGGGGCAGGCTGAGCCTGTGGTTAATTCTTCTTTCTGATGGGAAAATAGAGTGACCTGTGCCTGTCCCAACACCAAGAGCTAGTCTCTCGTTGGTTCCACGTCTTCCCGTTTATCCTCAGGACAAATTGCAACCTGTACGGAACAGGAGGTTAAAGGTGCTGATGCTCCAAGTAGGGAGCTTGCTAGTAAAGCGGCTGGAATGGCGAACCCGGGCACAAGGAGATGAGAAATGAGGTGCGTTTTAGAAACCTTTCCCCATCACACGGTGTACCATCTTCTGGGTTTCTCATGCATGTTTTTGATGTAGGAAGATGCCCTTGAACCTGGAGATTTGGGACCCATGCGATGGGTACCACGCAGTATTCCTTTAAAGGGTCTGCGTTTGCTCACCCAACCTCACCAAACCTCTCAGCCCCAAGAGTGTCCACCCTTATGTCTCATCCAGCTGTGCGTCTAGATATGGTCAATCCAGGTTGCATCACAGCCCCTGAACGCATTGTGTAAGAATTTCTCTCTCTTTCACTGTCTTTGTTTCATGGGTGTTTCAAAGTAATTTATTTTTATAATGGGGTTTAGCTGCTTTTCACTGCTGTGTTTATGCCGCTTTACACCCACTTGACACACTAACAGAGAGATATCAATACATAGGTTTTACGATTATTATTAGTCAGATATATTCTTGTGCGGTGAATAGGGCGTGTTGAGTCCAGTTCTCTGAGCAAGGAGTAGGTCTTGTCTATTACATATTGGGTTTATGGAACGGTATCTGAGCTAATTTGATACCCTTGTTTTATGTATCACCCCACCTCACCTTTCCCGTTAAGCAGCCATAGTGTGTTTTCTGCATGTGTGACTCTGTTCTGTTTTGTAATTCAGTTCAAGTGTAACGCTTTTTACATTCCCTCTATCAGTGATACCTTATGAGAAGTGTCCTTTTCTGTGTGACTTATTTCACTTAGAATCGTCGTACCTAAATCCACTCATCATGCTGCTACTAACCTTACGACATTGATTTCCTGGCTGAGTGATATTCCAATGTACATAAGGACCACAACTTCTTTATCCATTTTTCTCTTTCCTGGGATATTTAAGGTGGAATGAAGTGGAGGTCCTGGTCAACAGAGCAGCCCTAAACTTTGGGGTGCTTGTGTCTTGCTGATTTTTAATTTTCCCAATTTATACCCCCATGAGTGGAAGTGCCCTATGCTCTCTAAGCTGTGTTTTTCAGATGTTTCAGGACTCACCGGACACTTCTCCGGAGTGGCTCTTGGCAATTTACATCCCGCCCATCAGTGTAGCAAGGCTCCCATTTCTCCATGGCCTGTCCTGCATTTCTGGTTTTGACACTTTTTTCAGCATGGCCCTTTTGACCGATGGGAAGCGAGACTTCTTTGTAGCGCTGATTTGCCTTTCCAGGTGGCTTGGTTGGCCAAAAAGGGCGTATGCGTTTTTTCCTGAATATATTCAGGAAAAAACGCATACGCCCTTTTTGGCCAAGGGCATCATTGTCAACGTTTTGCCGCTTTTCATGTGCTTTAAAGGCGATTCGTATCTACCTCCTGAAATCTGTTTCCTGCAATTCTGCCTTGATTTCAAATCCTCTTCTTTGCCTTCCCTCAATATATTTGTGGACGAGAGTTATCATTTATAACTCTGCAGGTTTGTGAATTGCAGTGCCCTGAACCTCCATTTTACAACTCGTTTTTATGGGAGCTGGCCGCAAAATCGCAGAATGGCTTCAGGCCCTGTTCTGGTTCCGGGGGGCAGGCTGAGCCTGTGGTTAATTCTTCTTTCTGATGGGAAAATAGAGTGACCTGTGCCTGTCCCAACACCAAGAGCTAGTCTCTCGTTGGTTCCACGTCTTCCCGTTTATCCTCAGGACAAATTGCAACCTGTATGGAACAGGAGGTTAAAGGTGCTGATGCTCCAAGTAGGGAGCTTGCTAGTAAAGTGGCTGGAATGGCGAACCCGGGCACAAGGAGATGAGAAATGAGGTGCGTTTTAGAAACCTTTCCCCATCACACAGTGTACCATCTTCTGGGTTTCTCATGCATGTTTTTGATGTAGGAAGATGCCCTTGAACCTGGAGATTTGGGACCCATGCGATGGGTACCACGCAGTATTCCTTTAAAGGGTCTGCGTTTGCTCACCCAACCTCACCAAACCTCTCAGCCCCAAGAGTGTCCACCCTTATGTCTCATCCAGCTGTGCGTCTAGATATGGTCAATCCAGGTTGCATCACAGCCCCTGAACGCATTGTGTAAGAATTTCTCTCTCTTTCACTGTCTTTGTTTCATGGGTGTTTCAAAGTAATTTATTTTTATAATGGGGTTTAGCTGCTTTTCACTGCTGTGTTTATGCCGCTTTACACCCACTTGACACACTAACAGAGAGATATCAATACATAGGTTTTACGATTATTATTAGTCAGATATATTCTTGTGCGGTGAATAGGGCGTGTTGAGTCCAGTTCTCTGAGCAAGGAGTAGGTCTTGTCTATTACATATTGGGTTTATGGAACGGTATCTGAGCTAATTTGATACCCTTGTTTTATGTATCACCCCACCTCACCTTTCCCGTTAAGCAGCCATAGTGTGTTTTCTGCATGTGTGACTCTGTTCTGTTTTGTAATTCAGTTCAAGTGTAACGGTTTTTACATTCCCTCTATCAGTGATACCTTATGAGAAGTGTCCTTTTCTGTGTGACTTATTTCACTTAGAATCGTCGTACCTAAATCCACTCATCATGCTGCTACTAACCTTACGACATTGATTTCATGGCTGAGTGATATTCCATTGTACATAAGGACCACAACTTCTTTATCCATTTTTCTCTTTCCTGGGATATTTAAGGTGGAATGAAGTGGAGGTCCTGGTCAACAGAGCAGCCCTAAACTTTGGGGTGCTTGTGTCTTGCTGATTTTTAATTTTCCCAATTTATACCCCCATGAGTGGAAGTGCCCTATGCTCTCTAAGCTGTGTTTTTCAGATGTATCAGGACTCACCGGACACTTCTCCGGAGTGGCTCTTGGCAATTTACATCCCGCCCATCAGTGTAGCAAGGCTCCCATTTCTCCATGGCCGGTCCTGCATTTCTGCTTTTGACACTTTTTTCAGCATGGCCCTTTTGACCGATGGGAAGCGAGACTTCTTTGTAGCGCTGATTTGCCTTTCCAGGTGGCTTGGTTGGCCAAAAAGGGCGTATGCGTTTTTTCCTGAATATATTCAGGAAAAAACGCATACGCCCTTTTTGGCCAAGGGCATCATTGTCAACGTTTTGCCGCTTTTCATGTGCTTTAAAGGCGATTCGTATCTACCTCCTGAAATCTGTTTCCTGCAATTCTGCCTTGATTTCAAATCCTCTTCTTTGCCTTCCCTCAATATATTTGTGGACGAGAGTTATCATTTATAACTCTGCAGGTTTGTGAATTGCAGTGCCCTGAACCTCCATTTTACAACTCGTTTTTATGGGAGCTGGCCGCAAAATCGCAGAATGGCTTCAGGCCCTGTTCTGGTTCCGGGGGGCAGGCTGAGCCTGTGGTTAATTCTTCTTTCTGATGGGAAAATAGAGTGACCTGTGCCTGTCCCAACACCAAGAGCTAGTCTCTCGTTGGTTCCACGTCTTCCCGTTTATCCTCAGGACAAATTGCAACCTGTATGGAACAGGAGGTTAAAGGTGCTGATGCTCCAAGTAGGGAGCTTGCTAGTAAAGCGGCTGGAATGGCGAACCCGGGCACAAGGAGATGAGAAATGAGGTGCGTTTTAGAAACCTTTCCCCATCACACGGTGTACCATCTTCTGGGTTTCTCATGCATGTTTTTGATGTAGGAAGATGCCCTTGAACCTGGAGATTTGGGACCCATGCGATGGGTACCACGCAGTATTCCTTTAAAGGGTCTGCGTTTGCTCACCCAACCTCACCAAACCTCTCAGCCCCAAGAGTGTCCACCCTTATGTCTCATCCAGCTGTGCGTCTAGATATGGTCAATCCAGGTTGCATCACAGCCCCTGAACGCATTGTGTAAGAATTTCTCTCTCTTTCACTGTCTTTGTTTCATGGGTGTTTCAAAGTAATTTATTTTTATAATGGGGTTTAGCTGCTTTTCACTGCTGTGTTTATGCCGCTTTACACCCACTTGACACACTAACAGAGAGATATCAATACATAGGTTTTACGATTATTATTAGTCAGATATATTCTTGTGCGGTGAATAGGGCGTGTTGAGTCCAGTTCTCTGAGCAAGGAGTAGGTCTTGTCTATTACATATTGGGTTTATGGAACGGTATCTGAGCTAATTTGATACCCTTGTTTTATGTATCACCCCACCTCACCTTTCCCGTTAAGCAGCCATAGTGTGTTTTCTGCATGTGTGACTCTGTTCTGTTTTGTAATTCAGTTCAAGTGTAACGCTTTTTACATTCCCTCTATCAGTGATACCTTATGAGAAGTGTCCTTTTCTGTGTGACTTATTTCACTTAGAATCGTCGTACCTAAATCCACTCATCATGCTGCTACTAACCTTACGACATTGATTTCCTGGCTGAGTGATATTCCAATGTACATAAGGACCACAACTTCTTTATCCATTTTTCTCTTTCCTGGGATATTTAAGGTGGAATGAAGTGGAGGTCCTGGTCAACAGAGCAGCCCTAAACTTTGGGGTGCTTGTGTCTTGCTGATTTTTAATTTTCCCAATTTATACCCCCATGAGTGGAAGTGCCCTATGCTCTCTAAGCTGTGTTTTTCAGATGTTTCAGGACTCACCGGACACTTCTCCAGAGTGGCTCTTGGCAATTTACATCCCGCCCATCAGTGTAGCAAGGCTCCCATTTCTCCATGGCCTGTCCTGCATTTCTGGTTTTGACACTTTTTTCAGCATGGCCCTTTTGACCGATGGGAAGCGAGACTTCTTTGTAGCGCTGATTTGCCTTTCCAGGTGGCTTGGTTGGCCAAAAAGGGCGTATGCCTTTTTTCCTGAATATATTCAGGAAAAAACGCATACGCCCTTTTTGGCCAAGGGCATCATTGTCAACGTTTTGCCGCTTTTCATGTGCTTTAAAGGCGATTCGTATCTACCTCCTGAAATCTGTTTCCTGCAATTCTGCCTTGATTTCAAATCCTCTTCTTTGCCTTCCCTCAATATATTTGTGGACGAGAGTTATCATTTATAACTCTGCAGGTTTGTGAATTGCAGTGCCCTGAACCTCCATTTTACAACTCGTTTTTATGGGAGCTGGCCGCAAATTCGCAGAATGGCTTCAGGCCCTGTTCTGGTTCCGGGGGGCAGGCTGAGCCTGTGGTTAATTCTTCTTTCTGATGGGAAAATAGAGTGACCTGTGCCTGTCCCAACACCAAGAGCTAGTCTCTCGTTGGTTCCACGTCTTCCCGTTTATCCTCAGGACAAATTGCAACCTGTATGGAACAGGAGGTTAAAGGTGCTGATGCTCCAAGTAGGGAGCTTGCTAGTAAAGCGGCTGGAATGGCGAACCCGGGCACAAGGAGATGAGAAATGAGGTGCGTTTTAGAAACCTTTCCCCATCACACGGTGTACCATCTTCTGGGTTTCTCATGCATGTTTTTGATGTAGGAAGATGCCCTTGAACCTGGAGATTTGGGACCCATGCGATGGGTACCACGCAGTATTCCTTTAAAGGGTCTGCGTTTGCTCACCCAACCTCACCAAACCTCTCAGCCCCAAGAGTGTCCACCCTTATGTCTCATCCAGCTGTGCGTCTAGATATGGTCAATCCAGGTTGCATCACAGCCCCTGAACGCATTGTGTAAGAATTTCTCTCTCTTTCACTGTCTTTGTTTCATGGGTGTTTCAAAGTAATTTATTTTTATAATGGGGTTTAGCTGCTTTTCACTGCTGTGTTTATGCCGCTTTACACCCACTTGACACACTAACAGAGAGATATCAATACATAGGTTTTACGATTATTATTAGTCAGATATATTCTTGTGCGGTGAATAGGGCGTGTTGAGTCCAGTTCTCTGAGCAAGGAGTAGGTCTTGTCTATTACATATTGGGTTTATGGAACGGTATCTGAGCTAATTTGATACCCTTGTTTTATGTATCACCCCACCTCACCTTTCCCGTTAAGCAGCCATAGTGTGTTTTCTGCATGTGTGACTCTGTTCTGTTTTGTAATTCAGTTCAAGTGTAACGGTTTTTACATTCCCTCTATCAGTGATACCTTATGAGAAGTGTCCTTTTCTGTGTGACTTATTTCACTTAGAATCGTCGTACCTAAATCCACTCATCATGCTGCTACTAACCTTACGACATTGATTTCCTGGCTGAGTGATATTCCATTGTACATAACGACCACAACTTCTTTATCCATTTTTCTCTTTCCTGGGATATTTAAGGTGGAATGAAGTGGAGGTCCTGGTCAACAGAGCAGCCCTAAACTTTGGGGTGCTTGTGTCTTGCTGATTTTTAATTTTCCCAATTTATACCCCCATGAGTGGAAGTGCCCTATGCTCTCTAAGCTGTGTTTTTCAGATGTTTCAGGACTCACCGGACACTTCTCCAGAGTGGCTCTTGGCAATTTACATCCCGCCCATCAGTGTAGCAAGGCTCCCATTTCTCCATGGCCTGTCCTGCATTTCTGGTTTTGACACTTTTTTCAGCATGGCCCTTTTGACCGATGGGAAGCGAGACTTCTTTGTAGCGCTGATTTGCCTTTCCAGGTGGCTTGGTTGGCCAAAAAGGGCGTATGCGTTTTTTCCTGAATATATTCAGGAAAAAACGCATACGCCCTTTTTGGCCAAGGGCATCATTGTCAACGTTTTGCCGCTTTTCATGTGCTTTAAAGGCGATTCGTATCTACCTCCTGAAATCTGTTTCCTGCAATTCTGCCTTGATTTCAAATCCTCTTCTTTGCCTTCCCTCAATATATTTGTGGACGAGAGTTATCATTAATAACTCTGCAGGTTTGTGAATTGCAGTGCCCTGAACCTCCATTTTACAAGTCGTTTTTATGGGAGCTGGCCGCAAAATCGCAGAATGGCTTCAGGCCCTGTTCTGGTTCCGGGGGGCAGGCTGAGCCTGTGGTTAATTCTTCTTTCTGATGGGAAAATAGAGTGACCTGTGCCTGTCCCAACACCAAGAGCTAGTCTCTCGTTGGTTCCACGTCTTCCCGTTTATCCTCAGGACAAATTGCAACCTGTATGGAACAGGAGGTTAAAGGTGCTGATGCTCCAAGTAGGGAGCTTGCTAGTAAAGCGGCTGGAATGGCGAACCCGGGCACAAGGAGATGAGAAATGAGGTGCGTTTTAGAAACCTTTCCCCATCACACGGTGTACCATCTTCTGGGTTTCTCATGCATGTTTTTGATGTAGGAAGATGCCCTTGAACCTGGAGATTTGGGACCCATGCGATGGGTACCACGCAGTATTCCTTTAAAGGGTCTGCGTTTGCTCACCCAACCTCACCAAACCTCTCAGCCCCAAGAGTGTCCACCCTTATGTCTCATCCAGCTGTGCGTCTAGATATGGTCAATCCAGGTTGCATCACAGCCCCTGAACGCATTGTGTAAGAATTTCTCTCTCTTTCACTGTCTTTGTTTCATGGGTGTTTCAAAGTAATTTATTTTTATAATGGGGTTTAGCTGCTTTTCACTGCTGTGTTTATGCCGCTTTACACCCACTTGACACACTAACAGAGAGATATCAATACATAGGTTTTACGATTATTATTAGTCAGATATATTCTTGTGCGGTGAATAGGGCGTGTTGAGTCCAGTTCTCTGAGCAAGGAGTAGGTCTTGTCTATTACATATTGGGTTTATGGAACGGTATCTGAGCTAATTTGATACCCTTGTTTTATGTATCACCCCACCTCACCTTTCCCGTTAAGCAGCCATAGTGTGTTTTCTGCATGTGTGACTCTGTTCTGTTTTGTAATTCAGTTCAAGTGTAACGGTTTTTACATTCCCTCTATCAGTGATACCTTATGAGAAGTGTCCTTTTCTGTGTGACTTATTTCACTTAGAATCGTCGTACCTAAATCCACTCATCATGCTGCTACTAACCTTACGACATTGATTTCCTGGCTGAGTGATATTCCAATGTACATAAGGACCACAACTTCTTTATCCATTTTTCTCTTTCCTGGGATATTTAAGGTGGAATGAAGTGGAGGTCCTGGTCAACAGAGCAGCCCTAAACTTTGGGGTGCTTGTGTCTTGCTGATTTTTAATTTTCCCAATTTATACCCCCATGAGTGGAAGTGCCCTATGCTCTCTAAGCTGTGTTTTTCAGATGTTTCAGGACTCACCGGACACTTCTCCAGAGTGGCTCTTGGCAATTTACATCCCGCCCATCAGTGTAGCAAGGCTCCCATTTCTCCATGGCCTGTCCTGCATTTCTGGTTTTGACACTTTTTTCAGCATGGCCCTTTTGACCGATGGGAAGCGAGACTTCTTTGTAGCGCTGATTTGCCTTTCCAGGTGGCTTGGTTGGCCAAAAAGGGCGTATGCGTTTTTTCCTGAATATATTCAGGAAAAAACGCATACGCCCTTTTTGGCCAAGGGCATCATTGTCAACGTTTTGCCGCTTTTCATGTGCTTTAAAGGCGATTCGAATCTACCTCCTGAAATCTGTTTCCTGCAATTCTGCCTTGATTTCAAATCCTCTTCTTTGCCTTCCCTCAATATATTTGTGGACGAGAGTTATCATTTATAACTCTGCAGGTTTGTGAATTGCAGTGCCCTGAACCTCCATTTTACAACTCGTTTTTATGGGAGCTGGCCGCAAAATCGCAGAATGGCTTCAGGCCCTGTTCTGGTTCCGGGGGGCAGGCTGAGCCTGTGGTTAATTCTTCTTTCTGATGGGAAAATAGAGTGACCTGTGCCTGTCCCAACACCAAGAGCTAGTCTCTCGTTGGTTCCACGTCTTCCCGTTTATCCTCAGGACAAATTGCAACCTGTATGGAACAGGAGGTTAAAGGTGCTGATGCTCCAAGTAGGGAGCTTGCTAGTAAAGCGGCTGGAATGGCGAACCCGGGCACAAGGCGATGAGAAATGAGGTGCGTTTTAGAAACCTTTCCCCATCACACGGTGTACCATCTTCTGGGTTTCTCATGCATGTTTTTGATGTAGGAAGATGCCCTTGAACCTGGAGATTTGGGACCCATGCGATGGGTACCACGCAGTATTCCTTTAAAGGGTCTGCGTTTGCTCACCCAACCTCACCAAACCTCTCAGCCCCAAGAGTGTCCACCCTTATGTCTCATCCAGCTGTGCGTCTAGATATGGTCAATCCAGGTTGCATCACAGCCCCTGAACGCATTGTGTAAGAATTTCTCTCTCTTTCACTGTCTTTGTTTCATGGGTGTTTCAAAGTAATTTATTTTTATAATGGGGTTTAGCTGCTTTTCACTGCTGTGTTTATGCCGCTTTACACCCACTTGACACACTAACAGAGAGATATCAATACATAGGTTTTACGATTATTATTAGTCAGATATATTCTTGTGCGGTGAATAGGGCGTGTTGAGTCCAGTTCTCTGAGCAAGGAGTAGGTCTTGTCTATTACATATTGGGTTTATGGAACGGTATCTGAGCTAATTTGATACCCTTGTTTTATGTATCACCCCACCTCACCTTTCCCGTTAAGCAGCCATAGTGTGTTTTCTGCATGTGTGACTCTGTTCTGTTTTGTAATTCAGTTCAAGTGTAACGGTTTTTACATTCCCTCTATCAGTGATACCTTATGAGAAGTGTCCTTTTCTGTGTGACTTATTTCACTTAGAATCGTCGTACCTAAATCCACTCATCATGCTGCTACTAACCTTACGACATTGATTTCCTGGCTGAGTGATATTCCAATGTACATAAGGACCACAACTTCTTTATCCATTTTTCTCTTTCCTGGGATATTTAAGGTGGAATGAAGTGGAGGTCCTGGTCAACAGAGCAGCCCTAAACTTTGGGGTGCTTGTGTCTTGCTGATTTTTAATTTTCCCAATTTATACCCCCATGAGTGGAAGTGCCCTATGCTCTCTAAGCTGTGTTTTTCAGATGTTTCAGGACTCACCGGACACTTCTCCAGAGTGGCTCTTGGCAATTTACATCCTGCCCATCAGTGTAGCAAGGCTCCCATTTCTCCATGGCCTGTCCTGCATTTCTGGTTTTGACACTTTTTTCAGCATGGCCCTTTTGACCGATGGGAAGCGAGACTTCTTTGTAGCGCTGATTTGCCTTTCCAGGTGGCTTGGTTGGCCAAAAAGGGCGTATGCCTTTTTTCCTGAATATATTCAGGAAAAAACGCATACGCCCTTTTTGGCCAAGGGCATCATTGTCAACGTTTTGCCGCTTTTCATGTGCTTTAAAGGCGATTCGTATCTACCTCCTGAAATCTGTTTCCTGCAATTCTGCCTTGATTTCAAATCCTCTTCTTTGCCTTCCCTCAATATATTTGTGGACGAGAGTTATCATTTATAACTCTGCAGGTTTGTGAATTGCAGTGCCCTGAACCTCCATTTTACAACTCGTTTTTATGGGAGCTGGCCGCAAATTCGCAGAATGGCTTCAGGCCCTGTTCTGGTTCCGGGGGGCAGGCTGAGCCTGTGGTTAATTCTTCTTTCTGATGGGAAAATAGAGTGACCTGTGCCTGTCCCAACACCAAGAGCTAGTCTCTCGTTGGTTCCACGTCTTCCCGTTTATCCTCAGGACAAATTGCAACCTGTATGGAACAGGAGGTTAAAGGTGCTGATGCTCCAAGTAGGGAGCTTGCTAGTAAAGCGGCTGGAATGGCGAACCCGGGCACAAGGAGATGAGAAATGAGGTGCGTTTTAGAAACCTTTCCCCATCACACGGTGTACCATCTTCTGGGTTTCTCATGCATGTTTTTGATGTAGGAAGATGCCCTTGAACCTGGAGATTTGGGACCCATGCGATGGGTACCACGCAGTATTCCTTTAAAGGGTCTGCGTTTGCTCACCCAACCTCACCAAACCTCTCAGCCCCAAGAGTGTCCACCCTTATGTCTCATCCAGCTGTGCGTCTAGATATGGTCAATCCAGGTTGCATCACAGCCCCTGAACGCATTGTGTAAGAATTTCTCTCTCTTTCACTGTCTTTGTTTCATGGGTGTTTCAAAGTAATTTATTTTTATAATGGGGTTTAGCTGCTTTTCACTGCTGTGTTTATGCCGCTTTACACCCACTTGACACACTAACAGAGAGATATCAATACATAGGTTTTACGATTATTATTAGTCAGATATATTCTTGTGCGGTGAATAGGGCGTGTTGAGTCCAGTTCTCTGAGCAAGGAGTAGGTCTTGTCTATTACATATTGGGTTTATGGAACGGTATCTGAGCTAATTTGATACCCTTGTTTTATGTATCACCCCACCTCACCTTTCCCGTTAAGCAGCCATAGTGTGTTTTCTGCATGTGTGACTCTGTTCTGTTTTGTAATTCAGTTCAAGTGTAACGGTTTTTACATTCCCTCTATCAGTGATACCTTATGAGAAGTGTCCTTTTCTGTGTGACTTATTTCACTTAGAATCGTCGTACCTAAATCCACTCATCATGCTGCTACTAACCTTACGACATTGATTTCCTGGCTGAGTGATATTCCATTGTACATAACGACCACAACTTCTTTATCCATTTTTCTCTTTCCTGGGATATTTAAGGTGGAATGAAGTGGAGGTCCTGGTCAACAGAGCAGCCCTAAACTTTGGGGTGCTTGTGTCTTGCTGATTTTTAATTTTCCCTATTTATACCCCCATGAGTGGAAGTGCCCTATGCTCTCTAAGCTGTGTTTTTCAGATGTTTCAGGACTCACCGGACACTTCTCCAGAGTGGCTCTTGGCAATTTACATCCCGCCCATCAGTGTAGCAAGGCTCCCATTTCTCCATGGCCTGTCCTGCATTTCTGGTTTTGACACTTTTTTCAGCATGGCCCTTTTGACCGATGGGAAGCGAGACTTCTTTGTAGCGCTGATTTGCCTTTCCAGGTGGCTTGGTTGGCCAAAAAGGGCGTATGCGTTTTTTCCTGAATATATTCAGGAAAAAACGCATATGCCCTTTTTGGCCAAGGGCATCATTGTCAACGTTTTGCCGCTTTTCATGTGCTTTAAAGGCGATTCGTATCTACCTCCTGAAATCTGTTTCCTGCAATTCTGCCTTGATTTCAAATCCTCTTCTTTGCCTTCCCTCAATATATTTGTGGACGAGAGTTATCATTAATAACTCTGCAGGTTTGTGAATTGCAGTGCCCTGAACCTCCATTTTACAACTCGTTTTTATGGGAGCTGGCCGCAAAATCGCAGAATGGCTTCAGGCCCTGTTCTGGTTCCGGGGGGCAGGCTGAGCCTGTGGTTAATTCTTCTTTCTGATGGGAAAATAGAGTGACCTGTGCCTGTCCCAACACCAAGAGCTAGTCTCTCGTTGGTTCCACGTCTTCCCGTTTATCCTCAGGACAAATTGCAACCTGTATGGAACAGGAGGTTAAAGGTGCTGATGCTCCAAGTAGGGAGCTTGCTAGTAAAGCGGCTGGAATGGCGAACCCGGGCACAAGGAGATGAGAAATGAGGTGCGTTTTAGAAACCTTTCCCCATCACACGGTGTACCATCTTCTGGGTTTCTCATGCATGTTTTTGATGTAGGAAGATGCCCTTGAACCTGGAGATTTGGGACCCATGCGATGGGTACCACGCAGTATTCCTTTAAAGGGTCTGCGTTTGCTCACCCAACCTCACCAAACCTCTCAGCCCCAAGAGTGTCCACCCTTATGTCTCATCCAGCTGTGCGTCTAGATATGGTCAATCCAGGTTGCATCACAGCCCCTGAACGCATTGTGTAAGAATTTCTCTCTCTTTCACTGTCTTTGTTTCATGGGTGTTTCAAAGTAATTTATTTTTATAATGGGGTTTAGCTGCTTTTCACTGCTGTGTTTATGCCGCTTTACACCCACTTGACACACTAACAGAGAGATATCAATACATAGGTTTTACGATTATTATTAGTCAGATATATTCTTGTGCGGTGAATAGGGCGTGTTGAGTCCAGTTCTCTGAGCAAGGAGTAGGTCTTGTCTATTACATATTGGGTTTATGGAACGGTATCTGAGCTAATTTGATACCCTTGTTTTATGTATCACCCCACCTCACCTTTCCCGTTAAGCAGCCATAGTGTGTTTTCTGCATGTGTGACTCTGTTCTGTTTTGTAATTCAGTTCAAGTGTAACGGTTTTTACATTCCCTCTATCAGTGATACCTTATGAGAAGTGTCCTTTTCTGTGTGACTTATTTCACTTAGAATCGTCGTACCTAAATCCACTCATCATGCTGCTACTAACCTTACGACATTGATTTCCTGGCTGAGTGATATTCCAATGTACATAAGGACCACAACTTCTTTATCCATTTTTCTCTTTCCTGGGATATTTAAGGTGGAATGAAGTGGAGGTCCTGGTCAACAGAGCAGCCCTAAACTTTGGGGTGCTTGTGTCTTGCTGATTTTTAATTTTCCCAATTTATACCCCCATGAGTGGAAGTGCCCTATGCTCTCTAAGCTGTGTTTTTCAGATGTTTCAGGACTCACCGGACACTTCTCCAGAGTGGCTCTTGGCAATTTACATCCCGCCCATCAGTGTAGCAAGGCTCCCATTTCTCCATGGCCTGTCCTGCATTTCTGGTTTTGACACTTTTTTCAGCATGGCCCTTTTGACCGATGGGAAGCGAGACTTCTTTGTAGCGCTGATTTGCCTTTCCAGGTGGCTTGGTTGGCCAAAAAGGGCGTATGCGTTTTTTCCTGAATATATTCAGGAAAAAACGCATACGCCCTTTTTGGCCAAGGGCATCATTGTCAACGTTTTGCCGCTTTTCATGTGCTTTAAAGGCGATTCGAATCTACCTCCTGAAATCTGTTTCCTGCAATTCTGCCTTGATTTCAAATCCTCTTCTTTGCCTTCCCTCAATATATTTGTGGACGAGAGTTATCATTAATAACTCTGCAGGTTTGTGAATTGCAGTGCCCTGAACCTCCATTTTACAACTCGTTTTTATGGGAGCTGGCCGCAAAATCGCAGAATGGCTTCAGGCCCTGTTCTGGTTCCGGGGGGCAGGCTGAGCCTGTGGTTAATTCTTCTTTCTGATGGGAAAATAGAGTGACCTGTGCCTGTCCCAACACCAAGAGCTAGTCTCTCGTTGGTTCCACGTCTTCCCGTTTATCCTCAGGACAAATTGCAACCTGTATGGAACAGGAGGTTAAAGGTGCTGATGCTCCAAGTAGGGAGCTTGCTAGTAAAGCGGCTGGAATGGCGAACCCGGGCACAAGGCGATGAGAAATGAGGTGCGTTTTAGAAACCTTTCCCCATCACACGGTGTACCATCTTCTGGGTTTCTCATGCATGTTTTTGATGTAGGAAGATGCCCTTGAACCTGGAGATTTGGGACCCATGCGATGGGTACCACGCAGTATTCCTTTAAAGGGTCTGCGTTTGCTCACCCAACCTCACCAAACCTCTCAGCCCCAAGAGTGTCCACCCTTATGTCTCATCCAGCTGTGCGTCTAGATATGGCCAATCCAGGTTGCATCACAGCCCCTGAACGCATTGTGTAAGAATTTCTCTCTCTTTCACTGTCTTTGTTTCATGGGTGTTTCAAAGTAATTTATTTTTATAATGGGGTTTAGCTGCTTTTCACTGCTGTGTTTATGCCGCTTTACACCCACTTGACACACTAACAGAGAGATATCAATACATAGGTTTTACGATTATTATTAGTCAGATATATTCTTGTGCGGTGAATAGGGCGTGTTGAGTCCAGTTCTCTGAGCAAGGAGTAGGTCTTGTCTATTACATATTGGGTTTATGGAACGGTATCTGAGCTAATTTGATACCCTTGTTTTATGTATCACCCCACCTCACCTTTCCCGTTAAGCAGCCATAGTGTGTTTTCTGCATGTGTGACTCTGTTCTGTTTTGTAATTCAGTTCAAGTGTAACGGTTTTTACATTCCCTCTATCAGTGATACCTTATGAGAAGTGTCCTTTTCTGTGTGACTTATTTCACTTAGAATCGTCGTACCTAAATCCACTCATCATGCTGCTACTAACCTTACGACATTCATTTCCTGGCTGAGTGATATTCCAATGTACATAAGGACCACAACTTCTTTATCCATTTTTCTCTTTCCTGGGACATTTAAGGTGGAATGAAGTGGAGGTCCTGGTCAACAGAGCAGCCCTAAACTTTGGGGTGCTTGTGTCTTGCTGATTTTTAATTTTCCCAATTTATACCCCCATGAGTGGAAGTGCCCTATGCTCTCTAAGCTGTGTTTTTCAGATGTTTCAGGACTCACCGGACACTTCTCCAGAGTGGCTCTTGGCAATTTACATCCCGCCCATCAGTGTAGCAAGGCTCCCATTTCTCCATGGCCTGTCCTGCATTTCTGGTTTTGACACTTTTTTCAGCATGGCCCTTTTGACCGATGGGAAGCGAGACTTCTTTGTAGCGCTGATTTGCCTTTCCAGGTGGCTTGGTTGGCCAAAAAGGGCGTATGCGTTTTTTCCTGAATATATTCAGGAAAAAACGCATACGCCCTTTATGGCCAAGGGCATCATTGTCAACGTTTTGCCGCTTTTCATGTGCTTTAAAGGCGATTCGAATCTACCTCCTGAAATCTGTTTCCTGCAATTCTGCCTTGATTTCAAATCCTCTTCTTTGCCTTCCCTCAATATATTTGTGGACGAGAGTTATCATTAATAACTCTGCAGGTTTGTGAATTGCAGTGCCCTGAACCTCCATTTTACAACTCGTTTTTATGGGAGCTGGCCGCAAAATCGCAGAATGGCTTCAGGCCCTGTTCTGGTTCTGGGGGGCAGGCTGAGCCTGTGGTTAATTCTTCTTTCTGATGGGAAAATAGAGTGACCTGTGCCTGTCCCAACACCAAGAGCTAGTCTCTCGTTGGTTCCACGTCTTCCCGTTTATCCTCAGGATAAATTGCAACCTGTATGGAACAGGAGGTTAAAGGTGCTGATGCTCCAAGTAGGGAGCTTGCTAGTAAAGCGGCTGGAATGGCGAACCCGGGCACAAGGAGATGAGAAATGAGGTGCGTTTTAGAAACCTTTCCCCATCACACGGTGTACCATCTTCTGGGTTTCTCATGTATGTTTTTGATGTAGGAAGATGCCCTTGAACCTGGAAATTTGGGACCCATGCGATGGGTACCACGCAGTATTCCTTTAAAGGGTCTGCGTTTGCTCACCCAACCTCACCAAAGCTCTCAGCCCCAAGAGTGTCCACCCTTATGTCTCATCCAGCTGTGCGTCTAGATATGGTCAATCCAGGTTGCATCACAGCCCCTGAACGCATTGTGTAAGAATTTCTCTCTCTTTCACTGTCTTTGTTTCATGGGTGTTTCAAAGTAATTTATTTTTATAATGGGGTTTAGCTGCTTTTCACTGCTGTGTTTATGCCGCTTTACACCCACTTGACACACTAACAGAGAGATATCAATACATAGGTTTTACGATTATTATTAGTCAGATATATTCTTGTGCGGTGAATAGGGCGTGTTGAGTCCAGTTCTCTGAGCAAGGAGTAGGTCTTGTCTATTACATATTGGGTTTATGGAACGGTATCTGAGCTAATTTGATACCCTTGTTTTATGTATCACCCCACCTCACCTTTCCCGTTAAGCAGCCATAGTGTGTTTTCTGCATGTGTGACTCTGTTCTGTTTTGTAATTCAGTTCAAGTGTAACGGTTTTTACATTCCCTCTATCAGTGATACCTTATGAGAAGTGTCCTTTTCTGTGTGACTTATTTCACTTAGAATCGTCGTACCTAAATCCACTCATCATGCGGCTACTTACCTTACGACATTGATTTCATGGCTGAGTGATATTCCATTGTACATAAGGACCACAACTTCTTTATCCATTTTTCTCTTTCCTGGGATATTTAAGGTGGAATGAAGTGGAGGTCCTGGTCAACAGAGCAGCCCTAAACTTTGGGGTGCTTGTGTCTTGCTGATTTTTAATTTTCCCAATTTATACCCCCATGAGTGGAAGTGCCCTATGCTCTCTAAGCTGTGTTTTTCAGATGTTTCAGGACTCACCGGACACTTCTCCAGAGTGGCTCCTGGCAATTTACATCCCGCCCATCAGTGTAGCAAGGCTCCCATTTCTCCATGGCCTGTCCTGCATTTCTGGTTTTGACACTTTTTTCAGCATGGCCCTTTTGACCGATGGGAAGCGAGACTTCTTTGTAGCGCTGATTTGCCTTTCCAGGTGGCTTGGTTGGCCAAAAAGGGCGTATGCGTTTTTTCCTGAATATATTCAGGAAAAAACGCATACGCCCTTTTTGGCCAAGGGCATCATTGTCAACGTTTTGCCGCTTTTCATGTGCTTTAAAGGCGATTCGTATCTACCTCCTGAAATCTGTTTCCTGCAATTCTGCCTTGATTTCAAATCCTCTTCTTTGCCTTCCCTCAATATATTTGTGGACGGGAGTTATCATTTATAACTCTGCAGGTTTGTGAATTGCAGTGCCCTGAACCTCCATTTTACAACTCGTTTTTATGGGAGCTGGCCGCAAAATCGCAGAATGGCTTCAGGCCCTGTTCTGGTACCGGGGGGCAGGCTGAGCCTGTGGTTAATTCTTCTTTCTGATGGGAAAATAGAGTGACCTGTGCCTGTCCCAACACCAAGAGCTAGTCTCTCGTTGGTTCCACGTCTTCCCGTTTATCCTCAGGACAAATTGCAACCTGCATGGAACAGGAAGTTAAAGGTGCTGATGCTCCAAGTAGGGAGCTTGCTAGTAAAGCGGCTGGAATGGCGAACCCGGGCACAAGGAGTTGAGAAATGAGGTGCGTTTTAGAAACCTTTCCCCATCACACGGTGTACCATCTTCTGGGTTTCTCATGCATGTTTTTGATGTAGGAAGATGCCCTTGAACCTGGAGATTTGGGACCCATGCGATGGGTACCACGCAGTATTCCTTTAAAGGGTCTGCGTTTGCTCACCCAACCTCACCAAAGCTCTCAGCCCCAAGAGTGTCCACCCTTATGTCTCATCCAGCTGTGCGTCTAGATATGGTCAATCCAGGTTGCATCACAGCCCCTGAACGCATTGTGTAAGAATTTCTCTCTCTTTCACTGTCTTTGTTTCATGGGTGTTTCAAAGTAATTTATTTTTATAATGGGGTTTAGCTGCTTTTCACTGCTGTGTTTATGCCGCTTTACACCCACTTGACACACTAACAGAGAGATATCAATACATAGGTTTTACGATTATTATTAGTCAGATATATTCTTGTGCGGTGAATAGGGCGTGTTGAGTCCAGTTCTCTGAGCAAGGAGTAGGTCTTGTCTATTACATATTGGGTTTATGGAACGGTATCTGAGCTAATTTGATACCCTTGTTTTATGTATCACCCCACCTCACCTTTCCCGTTAAGCAGCCATAGTGTGTTTTCTGCATGTGTGACTCTGTTCTGTTTTGTAATTCAGTTCAAGTGTAACGGTTTTTACATTCCCTCTATCAGTGATACCTTATGAGAAGTGTCCTTTTCTGTGTGACTTATTTCACTTAGAATCGTCGTACCTAAATCCACTCATCATGCTGCTACTAACCTTATGACATTGATTTCCTGGCTGAGTGATATTCCAATGTACATAAGGACCACAACTTCTTTATCCATTTTTCTCTTTCCTGGGATATTTAAGGTGGAATGAAGTGGAGGTCCTGGTCAACAGAGCAGCCCTAAACTTTGGGGTGCTTGTGTCTTGCTGATTTTTAATTTTCCCAATTTATACCCCCATGAGTGGAAGTGCCCTATGCTCTCTAAGCTGTGTTTTTCAGATGTTTCAGGACTCACCGGACACTTCTCCAGAGTGGCTCTTGGCAATTTACATCCCGCCCATCAGTGTAGCAAGGCTCCCATTTCTCCATGGCCTGTCCTGCATTTCTGGTTTTGACACTTTTTTCAGCATGGCCCTTTTGACCGATGGGAAGCGAGACTTCTTTGTAGCGCTGATTTGCCTTTCCAGGTGGCTTGGTTGGCCAAAAAGGGCGTATGCGTTTTTTCCTGAATATATTCAGGAAAAAACGCATACGCCCTTTTTGGCCAAGGGCATCATTGTCAACGTTTTGCCGCTTTTCATGTGCTTTAAAGGCGATTCGTATCTACCTCCTGAAATCTGTTTCCTGCAATTCTGCCTTGATTTCAAATCCTCTTCTTTGCCTTCCCTCAATATATTTGTGGACGGGAGTTATCATTTATAACTCTGCAGGTTTGTGAATTGCAGTGCCCTGAACCTCCATTTTACAACTCGTTTTTATGGGAGCTGGCCGCAAAATCGCAGAATGGCTTCAGGCCCTGTTCTGGTACCGGGGGGCAGGCTGAGCCTGTGGTTAATTCTTCTTTCTGATGGGAAAATAGAGTGACCTGTGCCTGTCCCAACACCAAGAGCTAGTCTCTCGTTGGTTCCACGTCTTCCCGTTTATCCTCAGGACAAATTGCAACCTGCATGGAACAGGAAGTTAAAGGTGCTGATGCTCCAAGTAGGGAGCTTGCTAGTAAAGCGGCTGGAATGGCGAACCCGGGCACAAGGAGTTGAGAAATGAGGTGCGTTTTAGAAACCTTTCCCCATCACACGGTGTACCATCTTCTGGGTTTCTCATGCATGTTTTTGATGTAGGAAGATGCCCTTGAACCTGGAGATTTGGGACCCATGCGATGGGTACCACGCAGTATTCCTTTAAAGGGTCTGCGTTTGCTCACCCAACCTCACCAAAGCTCTCAGCCCCAAGAGTGTCCACCCTTATGTCTCATCCAGCTGTGCGTCTAGATATGGTCAATCCAGGTTGCATCACAGCCCCTGAACGCATTGTGTAAGAATTTCTCTCTCTTTCACTGTCTTTGTTTCATGGGTGTTTCAAAGTAATTTATTTTTATAATGGGGTTTAGCTGCTTTTCACTGCTGTGTTTATGCCGCTTTACACCCACTTGACACACTAACAGAGAGATATCAATACATAGGTTTTACGATTATTATTAGTCAGATATATTCTTGTGCGGTGAATAGGGCGTGTTGAGTCCAGTTCTCTGAGCAAGGAGTAGGTCTTGTCTATTACATATTGGGTTTATGGAACGGTATCTGAGCTAATTTGATACCCTTGTTTTATGTATCACCCCACCTCACCTTTCCCGTTAAGCAGCCATAGTGTGTTTTCTGCATGTGTGACTCTGTTCTGTTTTGTAATTCAGTTCAAGTGTAACGGTTTTTACATTCCCTCTATCAGTGATACCTTATGAGAAGTGTCCTTTTCTGTGTGACTTATTTCACTTAGAATCGTCGTACCTAAATCCACTCATCATGCTGCTACTAACCTTATGACATTGATTTCCTGGCTGAGTGATATTCCAATGTACATAAGGACCACAACTTCTTTATCCATTTTTCTCTTTCCTGGGATATTTAAGGTGGAATGAAGTGGAGGTCCTGGTCAACAGAGCAGCCCTAAACTTTGGGGTGCTTGTGTCTTGCTGATTTTTAATTTTCCCAATTTATACCCCCATGAGTGGAAGTGCCCTATGCTCTCTAAGCTGTGTTTTTCAGATGTTTCAGGACTCACCGGACACTTCTCCAGAGTGGCTCTTGGCAATTTACATCCCGCCCATCAGTGTAGCAAGGCTCCCATTTCTCCATGGCCTGTCCTGCATTTCTGGTTTTGACACTTTTTTCAGCATGGCCCTTTTGACCGATGGGAAGCGAGACTTCTTTGTAGCGCTGATTTGCCTTTCCAGGTGGCTTGGTTGGCCAAAAAGGGCGTATGCGTTTTTTCCTGAATATATTCAGGAAAAAACGCATACGCCCTTTTTGGCCAAGGGCATCATTGTCAACGTTTTGCCGCTTTTCATGTGCTTTAAAGGCGATTCGTATCTACCTCCTGAAATCTGTTTCCTGCAATTCTGCCTTGATTTCAAATCCTCTTCTTTGCCTTCCCTCAATATATTTGTGGACGAGAGTTATCATTTATAACTCTGCAGGTTTGTGAATTGCAGTGCCCTGAACCTCCATTTTACAACTCGTTTTTATGGGAGCTGGCCGCAAATTCGCAGAATGGCTTCAGGCCCTGTTCTGGTTCCGGGGGGCAGGCTGAGCCTGTGGTTAATTCTTCTTTCTGATGGGAAAATAGAGTGACCTGTGCCTGTCCCAACACCAAGAGCTAGTCTCTCGTTGGTTCCACGTCTTCCCGTTTATCCTCAGGACAAATTGCAACCTGTATGGAACAGGAGGTTAAAGGTGCTGATGCTCCAAGTAGGGAGCTTGCTAGTAAAGCGGCTGGAATGGTGAACCCGGGCACAAAGAGATGAGAAATGAGGTGCGTTTTAGAAACCTTTCCCCATCACACGGTGTACCATCTTCTGGGTTTCTCATGCATGTTTTTGATGTAGGAAGATGCCCTTGAACCTGGAGATTTGGGACCCATGCGATGGGTACCACGCAGTATTCCTTTAAAGGGTCTGCGTTTGCTCACCCAACCTCACCAAACCTCTCAGCCCCAAGAGTGTCCACCCTTATGTCTCATCCAGCTGTGCGTCTAGATATGGTCAATCCAGGTTGCATCACAGCCCCTGAACGCATTGTGTAAGAATTTCTCTCTCTTTCACTGTCTTTGTTTCATGGGTGTTTCAAAGTAATTTATTTTTATAATGGGGTTTAGCTGCTTTTCACTGCTGTGTTTATGCCGCTTTACACCCACTTGACACACTAACAGAGAGATATCAATACATAGGTTTTACGATTATTATTAGTCAGATATATTCTTGTGTGGTGAATAGGGCATGTTGAGTCCAGTTCTCTGAGCAAGGAGTACATCTTGTCTATTACATATTGGGTTTATGGAACGGTATCTGAGCTAATTTGATACCCTTGTTTTATGTATCACCCCACCTCACCTTTCCCGTTAAGCAGCCATAGTGTGTTTTCTGCATGTGTGACTCTGTTCTGTTTTGTAATTCAGTTCAAGTGTAACGGTTTTTACATTCCCTCTATCAGTGATACCTTATGAGAAGTGTCCTTTTCTGTGTGACTTATTTCACTTAGAATCGTCGTACCTAAATCCACTCATCATGCTGCTACTAACCTTACGACATTGATTTCCTGGCTGAGTGATATTCCATTGTACATAACGACCACAACTTCTTTATCCATTTTTCTCTTTCCTGGGATATTTAAGGTGGAATGAAGTGGAGGTCCTGGTCAACAGAGCAGCCCTAAACTTTGGGGTGCTTGTGTCTTGCTGATTTTTAATTTTCCCAATTTATACCCCCATGAGTGGAAGTGCCCTATGCTCTCTAAGCTGTGTTTTTCAGATGTTTCAGGACTCACCGGACACTTCTCCAGAGTGGCTCTTGGCAATTTACATCCCGCCCATCAGTGTAGCAAGGCTCCCATTTCTCCATGGCCTGTCCTGCATTTCTGGTTTTGACACTTTTTTCAGCATGGCCCTTTTGACCGATGGGAAGCGAGACTTCTTTGTAGCGCTGATTTGCCTTTCCAGGTGGCTTGGTTGGCCAAAAAGGGCGTATGCGTTTTTTCCTGAATATATTCAGGAAAAAACGCATACGCCCTTTTTGGCCAAGGGCATCATTGTCAACGTTTTGCCGCTTTTCATGTGCTTTAAAGGCGATTCGTATCTACCTCCTGAAATCTGTTTCCTGCAATTCTGCCTTGATTTCAAATCCTCTTCTTTGCCTTCCCTCAATATATTTGTGGACGAGAGTTATCATTTATAACTCTGCAGGTTTGTGAATTGCAGTGCCCTGAACCTCCATTTTACAACTCGTTTTTATGGGAGCTGGCCGCAAAATCGCAGAATGGCTTCAGGCCCTGTTCTGGTTCCGGGGGGCAGGCTGAGCCTGTGGTTAATTCTTCTTTCTGATGGGAAAATAGAGTGACCTGTGCCTGTCCCAACACCAAGAGCTAGTCTCTCGTTGGTTCCACGTCTTCCCGTTTATCCTCAGGACAAATTGCAACCTGTATGGAACAGGAGGTTAAAGGTGCTGATGCTCCAAGTAGGGAGCTTGCTAGTAAAGCGGCTGGAATGGCGAACCCGGGCACAAGGAGATGAGAAATGAGGTGCGTTTTAGAAACCTTTCCCCATCACATGGTGTACCATCTTCTGGGTTTCTCATGCATGTTTTTGATGTAGGAAGATGCCCTTGAACCTGGAGATTTGGGACCCATGCGATGGGTACCACGCAGTATTCCTTTAAAGGGTCTGCGTTTGCTCACCCAACCTCACCAAACCTCTCAGCCCCAAGAGTGTCCACCCTTATGTCTCATCCAGCTGTGCGTCTAGATATGGTCAATCCAGGTTGCATCACAGCCCCTGAACGCATTGTGTAAGAATTTCTCTCTCTTTCACTGTCTTTGTTTCATGGGTGTTTCAAAGTAATTTATTTTTATAATGGGGTTTAGCTGCTTTTCACTGCTGTGTTTATGCCGCTTTACACCCACTTGACACACTAACAGAGAGATATCAATACATAGGTTTTACGATTATTATTAGTCAGATATATTCTTGTGCGGTGAATAGGGCGTGTTGAGTCCAGTTCTCTGAGCAAGGAGTAGGTCTTGTCTATTACATATTGGGTTTATGGAACGGTATCTGAGCTAATTTGATACCCTTGTTTTATGTATCACCCCACCTCACCTTTCCCGTTAAGCAGCCATAGTGTGTTTTCTGCATGTGTGACTCTGTTCTGTTTTGTAATTCAGTTCAAGTGTAACGGTTTTTACATTCCCTCTATCAGTGATACCTTATGAGAAGTGTCCTTTTCTGTGTGACTTATTTCACTTAGAATCGTCGTACCTAAATCCACTCATCATGCTGCTACTAACCTTACGACATTGATTTCCTGGCTGAGTGATATTCCATTGTACATAAGGACCACAACTTCTTTATCCATTTTTCTCTTTCCTGGGATATTTAAGGTGGAATGAAGTGGAGGTCCTGGTCAACAGAGCAGCCCTAAACTTTGGGGTGCTTGTGTCTTGCTGATTTTTAATTTTCCCAATTTATACCCCCATGAGTGGAAGTGCCCTATGCTCTCTAAGCTGTGTTTTTCAGATGTTTCAGGACTCACCGGACACTTCTCCAGAGTGGCTCTTGGCAATTTACATCCCGCCCATCAGTGTAGCAAGGCTCCCATTTCTCCATGGCCTGTCCTGCATTTCTGGTTTTGACACTTTTTTCAGCATGGCCCTTTTGACCGATGGGAAGCGAGACTTCTTTGTAGCGCTGATTTGCCTTTCCAGGTGGCTTGGTTGGCCAAAAAGGGCGTATGCGTTTTTTCCTGAATATATTCAGGAAAAAACGCATACGCCCTTTTTGGCCAAGGGCATCATTGTCAACGTTTTGCCGCTTTTCATGTGCTTTAAAGGCGATTCGTATCTACCTCCTGAAATCTGTTTCCTGCAATTCTGCCTTGATTTCAAATCCTCTTCTTTGCCTTCCCTCAATATATTTGTGGACGGGAGTTATCATTTATAACTCTGCAGGTTTGTGAATTGCAGTGCCCTGAACCTCCATTTTACAACTCGTTTTTATGGGAGCTGGCCGCAAAATCGCAGAATGGCTTCAGGCCCTGTTCTGGTACCGGGGGGCAGGCTGAGCCTGTGGTTAATTCTTCTTTCTGATGGGAAAATAGAGTGACCTGTGCCTGTCCCAACACCAAGAGCTAGTCTCTCGTTGGTTCCACGTCTTCCCGTTTATCCTCAGGACAAATTGCAACCTGCATGGAACAGGAGGTTAAAGGTGCTGATGCTCCAAGTAGGGAGCTTGCTAGTAAAGCGGCTGGAATGGCGAACCCGGGCACAAGGAGTTGAGAAATGAGGTGCGTTTTAGAAACCTTTCCCCATCACACGGTGTACCATCTTCTGGGTTTCTCATGCATGTTTTTGATGTAGGAAGATGCCCTTGAACCTGGAGATTTGGGACCCATGCGATGGGTACCACGCAGTATTCCTTTAAAGGGTCTGCGTTTGCTCACCCAACCTCACCAAACCTCTCAGCCCCAAGAGTGTCCACCCTTATGTCTCATCCAGCTGTGCGTCTAGATATGGTCAATCCAGGTTGCATCACAGCCCCTGAACGCATTGTGTAAGAATTTCTCTCTCTTTCACTGTCTTTGTTTCATGGGTGTTTCAAAGTAATTTATTTTTATAATGGGGTTTAGCTGCTTTTCACTGCTGTGTTTATGCCGCTTTACACCCACTTGACACACTAACAGAGAGATATCAATACATAGGTTTTACGATTATTATTAGTCAGATATATTCTTGTGCGGTGAATAGGGCGTGTTGAGTCCAGTTCTCTGAGCAAGGAGTAGGTCTTGTCTATTACATATTGGGTTTATGGAACGGTATCTGAGCTAATTTGATACCCTTGTTTTATGTATCACCCCACCTCACCTTTCCCGTTAAGCAGCCATAGTGTGTTTTCTGCATGTGTGACTCTGTTCTGTTTTGTAATTCAGTTCAAGTGTAACGGTTTTTACATTCCCTCTATCAGTGATACCTTATGAGAAGTGTCCTTTTCTGTGTGACTTATTTCACTTAGAATCGTCGTACCTAAATCCACTCATCATGCTGCTACTAACCTTACGACATTGATTTCCTGGCTGAGTGATATTCCATTGTACATAAGGACCACAACTTCTTTATCCATTTTTCTCTTTCCTGGGATATTTAAGGTGGAATGAAGTGGAGGTCCTGGTCAACAGAGCAGCCCTAAACTTTGGGGTGCTTGTGTCTTGCTGATTTTTAATTTTCCCAATTTATACCCCCATGAGTGGAAGTGCCCTATGCTCTCTAAGCTGTGTTTTTCAGATGTTTCAGGACTCACCGGACACTTCTCCAGAGTGGCTCTTGGCAATTTACATCCCGCCCATCAGTGTAGCAAGGCTCCCATTTCTCCATGGCCTGTCCTGCATTTCTGGTTTTGACACTTTTTTCAGCATGGCCCTTTTGACCGATGGGAAGCGAGACTTCTTTGTAGCGCTGATTTGCCTTTCCAGGTGGCTTGGTTGGCCAAAAAGGGCGTATGCGTTTTTTCCTGAATATATTCAGGAAAAAACGCATACGCCCTTTTTGGCCAAGGGCATCATTGTCAACGTTTTGCCGCTTTTCATGTGCTTTAAAGGCGATTCGTATCTACCTCCTGAAATCTGTTTCCTGCAATTCTGCCTTGATTTCAAATCCTCTTCTTTGCCTTCCCTCAATATATTTGTGGACGGGAGTTATCATTTATAACTCTGCAGGTTTGTGAATTGCAGTGCCCTGAACCTCCATTTTACAACTCGTTTTTATGGGAGCTGGCCGCAAAATCGCAGAATGGCTTCAGGCCCTGTTCTGGTTCCGGGGGGCAGGCTGAGCCTGTGGTTAATTCTTCTTTCTGATGGGAAAATAGAGTGACCTGTGCCTGTCCCAACACCAAGAGCTAGTCTCTCGTTGGTTCCACGTCTTCCCGTTTATCCTCAGGACAAATTGCAACCTGCATGGAACAGGAGGTTAAAGGTGCTGATGCTCCAAGTAGGGAGCTTGCTAGTAAAGCGGCTGGAATGGCGAACCCGGGCACAAGGAGTTGAGAAATGAGGTGCGTTTTAGAAACCTTTCCCCATCACACGGTGTACCATCTTCTGGGTTTCTCATGCATGTTTTTGATGTAGGAAGATGCCCTTGAACCTGGAGATTTGGGACCCATGCGATGGGTACCACGCAGTATTCCTTTAAAGGGTCTGCGTTTGCTCACCCAACCTCACCAAACCTCTCAGCCCCAAGAGTGTCCACCCTTATGTCTCATCCAGCTGTGCGTCTAGATATGGTCAATCCAGGTTGCATCACAGCCCCTGAACGCATTGTGTAAGAATTTCTCTCTCTTTCACTGTCTTTGTTTCATGGGTGTTTCAAAGTAATTTATTTTTATAATGGGGTTTAGCTGCTTTTCACTGCTGTGTTTATGCCGCTTTACACCCACTTGACACACTAACAGAGAGATATCAATACATAGGTTTTACGATTATTATTAGTCAGATATATTCTTGTGCGGTGAATAGGGCGTGTTGAGTCCAGTTCTCTGAGCAAGGAGTAGGTCTTGTCTATTACATATTGGGTTTATGGAACGGTATCTGAGCTAATTTGATACCCTTGTTTTATGTATCACCCCACCTCACCTTTCCCGTTAAGCAGCCATAGTGTGTTTTCTGCATGTGTGACTCTGTTCTGTTTTGTAATTCAGTTCAAGTGTAACGGTTTTTACATTCCCTCTATCAGTGATACCTTATGAGAAGTGTCCTTTTCTGTGTGACTTATTTCACTTAGAATCGTCGTACCTAAATCCACTCATCATGCTGCTACTAACCTTACGACATTGATTTCCTGGCTGAGTGATATTCCATTGTACATAAGGACCACAACTTCTTTATCCATTTTTCTCTTTCCTGGGATATTTAAGGTGGAATGAAGTGGAGGTCCTGGTCAACAGAGCAGCCCTAAACTTTGGGGTGCTTGTGTCTTGCTGATTTTTAATTTTCCCAATTTATACCCCCATGAGTGGAAGTGCCCTATGCTCTCTAAGCTGTGTTTTTCAGATGTTTCAGGACTCACCGGACACTTCTCCAGAGTGGCTCTTGGCAATTTACATCCCGCCCATCAGTGTAGCAAGGCTCCCATTTCTCCATGGCCTGTCCTGCATTTCTGGTTTTGACACTTTTTTCAGCATGGCCCTTTTGACCGATGGGAAGCGAGACTTCTTTGTAGCGCTGATTTGCCTTTCCAGGTGGCTTGGTTGGCCATAAAGGGCGTATGCGTTTTTTCCTGAATATATTCAGGAAAAAACGCATACGCCCTTTTTGGCCAAGGGCATCATTGTCAACGTTTTGCCGCTTTTCATGTGCTTTAAAGGCGATTCGTATCTACCTCCTGAAATCTGTTTCCTGCAATTCTGCCTTGATTTCAAATCCTCTTCTTTGCCTTCCCTCAATATATTTGTGGACGGGAGTTATCATTTATAACTCTGCAGGTTTGTGAATTGCAGTGCCCTGAACCTCCATTTTACAACTCGTTTTTATGGGAGCTGGCCGCAAAATCGCAGAATGGCTTCAGGCCCTGTTCTGGTACCGGGGGGCAGGCTGAGCCTGTGGTTAATTCTTCTTTCTGATGGGAAAATAGAGTGACCTGTGCCTGTCCCAACACCAAGAGCTAGTCTCTCGTTGGTTCCACGTCTTCCCGTTTATCCTCAGGACAAATTGCAACCTGCATGGAACAGGAGGTTAAAGGTGCTGATGCTCCAAGTAGGGAGCTTGCTAGTAAAGCGGCTGGAATGGCGAACCCGGGCACAAGGAGTTGAGAAATGAGGTGCGTTTTAGAAACCTTTCCCCATCACACGGTGTACCATCTTCTGGGTTTCTCATGCATGTTTTTGATGTAGGAAGATGCCCTTGAACCTGGAGATTTGGGACCCATGCGATGGGTACCACGCAGTATTCCTTTAAAGGGTCTGCGTTTGCTCACCCAACCTCACCAAACCTCTCAGCCCCAAGAGTGTCCACCCTTATGTCTCATCCAGCTGTGCGTCTAGATATGGTCAATCCAGGTTGCATCACAGCCCCTGAACGCATTGTGTAAGAATTTCTCTCTCTTTCACTGTCTTTGTTTCATGGGTGTTTCAAAGTAATTTATTTTTATAATGGGGTTTAGCTGCTTTTCACTGCTGTGTTTATGCCGCTTTACACCCAATTGACACACTAACAGAGAGATATCAATACATAGGTTTTACGATTATTATTAGTCAGATATATTCTTGTGCGGTGAATAGGGCGTGTTGAGTCCAGTTCTCTGAGCAAGGAGTAGGTCTTGTCTATTACATATTGGGTTTATGGAACGGTATCTGAGCTAATTTGATACCCTTGTTTTATGTATCACCCCACCTCACCTTTCCCGTTAAGCAGCCATAGTGTGTTTTCTGCATGTGTGACTCTGTTCTGTTTTGTAATTCAGTTCAAGTGTAACGGTTTTTACATTCCCTCTATCAGTGATACCTTATGAGAAGTGTCCTTTTCTGTGTGACTTATTTCACTTAGAATCGTCGTACCTAAATCCACTCATCATGCTGCTACTAACCTTACGACATTGATTTCCTGGCTGAGTGATATTCCATTGTACATAAGGACCACAACTTCTTTATCCATTTTTCTCTTTCCTGGGATATTTAAGGTGGAATGAAGTGGAGGTCCTGGTCAACAGAGCAGCCCTAAACTTTGGGGTGCTTGTGTCTTGCTGATTTTTAATTTTCCCAATTTATACCCCCATGAGTGGAAGTGCCCTATGCTCTCTAAGCTGTGTTTTTCAGATGTTTCAGGACTCACCGGACACTTCTCCAGAGTGGCTCTTGGCAATTTACATCCCGCCCATCAGTGTAGCAAGGCTCCCATTTCTCCATGGCCTGTCCTGCATTTCTGGTTTTGACACTTTTTTCAGCATGGCCCTTTTGACCGATGGGAAGCGAGACTTCTTTGTAGCGCTGATTTGCCTTTCCAGGTGGCTTGGTTGGCCAAAAAGGGCGTATGCGTTTTTTCCTGAATATATTCAGGAAAAAACGCATACGCCCTTTTTGGCCAAGGGCATCATTGTCAACGTTTTGCCGCTTTTCATGTGCTTTAAAGGCGATTCGTATCTACCTCCTGAAATCTGTTTCCTGCAATTCTGCCTTGATTTCAAATCCTCTTCTTTGCCTTCCCTCAATATATTTGTGGACGGGAGTTATCATTTATAACTCTGCAGGTTTGTGAATTGCAGTGCCCTGAACCTCCATTTTACAACTCGTTTTTATGGGAGCTGGCCGCAAAATCGCAGAATGGCTTCAGGCCCTGTTCTGGTACCGGGGGGCAGGCTGAGCCTGTGGTTAATTCTTCTTTCTGATGGGAAAATAGAGTGACCTGTGCCTGTCCCAACACCAAGAGCTAGTCTCTCGTTGGTTCCACGTCTTCCCGTTTATCCTCAGGACAAATTGCAACCTGCATGGAACAGGAGGTTAAAGGTGCTGATGCTCCAAGTAGGGAGCTTGCTAGTAAAGCGGCTGGAATGGCGAACCCGGGCACAAGGAGATGAGAAATGAGGTGCGTTTTAGAAACCTTTCCCCATCACACGGTGTACCATCTTCTGGGTTTCTCATGCATGTTTTTGATGTAGGAAGATGCCCTTGAACCTGGAGATTTGGGACCCATGCGATGGGTACCACGCAGTATTCCTTTAAAGGGTCTGCGTTTGCTCACCCAACCTCACCAAACCTCTCAGCCCCAAGAGTGTCCACCCTTATGTCTCATCCAGCTGTGCGTCTAGATATGGTCAATCCAGGTTGCATCACAGCCCCTGAACGCATTGTGTAAGAATTTCTCTCTCTTTCACTGTCTTTGTTTCATGGGTGTTTCAAAGTAATTTATTTTTATAATGGGGTTTAGCTGCTTTTCACTGCTGTGTTTATGCCGCTTTACACCCACTTGACACACTAACAGAGAGATATCAATACATAGGTTTTACGATTATTATTAGTCAGATATATTCTTGTGCGGTGAATAGGGCGTGTTGAGTCCAGTTCTCTGAGCAAGGAGTAGGTCTTGTCTATTACATATTGGGTTTATGGAACGGTATCTGAGCTAATTTGATACCCTTGTTTTATGTATCACCCCACCTCACCTTTCCCGTTAAGCAGCCATAGTGTGTTTTCTGCATGTGTGACTCTGTTCTGTTTTGTAATTCAGTTCAAGTGTAACGGTTTTTACATTCCCTCTATCAGTGATACCTTATGAGAAGTGTCCTTTTCTGTGTGACTTATTTCACTTAGAATCGTCGTACCTAAATCCACTCATCATGCTGCTACTAACCTTACGACATTGATTTCCTGGCTGAGTGATATTCCAATGTACATAAGGACCACAACTTCTTTATCCATTTTTCTCTTTCCTGGGATATTTAAGGTGGAATGAAGTGGAGGTCCTGGTCAACAGAGCAGCCCTAAACTTTGGGGTGCTTGTGTCTTGCTGATTTTTAATTTTCCCAATTTATACCCCCATGAGTGGAAGTGCCCTATGCTCTCTAAGCTGTGTTTTTCAGATGTTTCAGGACTCACCGGACACTTCTCCAGAGTGGCTCTTGGCAATTTACATCCCGCCCATCAGTGTAGCAAGGCTCCCATTTCTCCATGGCCTGTCCTGCATTTCTGGTTTTGACACTTTTTTCAGCATGGCCCTTTTGACCGATGGGAAGCGAGACTTCTTTGTAGCGCTGATTTGCCTTTCCAGGTGGCTTGGTTGGCCAAAAAGGGCGTATGCGTTTTTTCCTGAATATATTCAGGAAAAAACGCATACGCCCTTTTTGGCCAAGGGCATCATTGTCAACGTTTTGCCGCTTTTCATGTGCTTTAAATGCGATTCGTATCTACCTCCTGAAATCTGTTTCCTGCAATTCTGCCTTGATTTCAAATCCTCTTCTTTGCCTTCCCTCAATATATTTGTGGACGGGAGTTATCATTTATAACTCTGCAGGTTTGTGAATTGCAGTGCCCTGAACCTCCATTTTACAACTCGTTTTTATGGGAGCTGGCCGCAAAATCGCAGAATGGCTTCAGGCCCTGTTCTGGTACCGGGGGGCAGGCTGAGCCTGTGGTTAATTCTTCTTTCTGATGGGAAAATAGAGTGACCTGTGCCTGTCCCAACACCAAGAGCTAGTCTCTCGTTGGTTCCACGTCTTCCCGTTTATCCTCAGGACAAATTGCAACCTGCATGGAACAGGAGGTTAAAGGTGCTGATGCTCCAAGTAGGGAGCTTGCTAGTAAAGCGGCTGGAATGGCGAACCCGGGCACAAGGAGTTGAGAAATGAGGTGCGTTTTAGAAACCTTTCCCCATCACACGGTGTACCATCTTCTGGGTTTCTCATGCATGGTTTTGATGTAGGAAGATGCCCTTGAACCTGGAGATTTGGGACCCATGCGATGGGTACCACGCAGTATTCCTTTAAAGGGTCTGCGTTTGCTCACCCAACCTCACCAAACCTCTCAGCCCCAAGAGTGTCCACCCTTATGTCTCATCCAGCTGTGCGTCTAGATATGGTCAATCCAGGTTGCATCACAGCCCCTGAACGCATTGTGTAAGAATTTCTCTCTCTTTCACTGTCTTTGTTTCATGGGTGTTTCAAAGTAATTTATTTTTATAATGGGGTTTAGCTGCTTTTCACTGCTGTGTTTATGCCGCTTTACACCCACTTGACACACTAACAGAGAGATATCAATACATAGGTTTTACGATTATTACTAGTCAGATATATTCTTGTGCGGTGAATAGGGCGTGTTGAGTCCAGTTCTCTGAGCAAGGAGTAGGTCTTGTCTATTACATATTGGGTTTATGGAACGGTATCTGAGCTAATTTGATACCCTTGTTTTATGTATCACCCCACCTCACCTTTCCCGTTAAGCAGCCATAGTGTGTTTTCTGCATGTGTGACTCTGTTCTGTTTTGTAATTCAGTTCAAGTGTAACGGTTTTTACATTCCCTCTATCAGTGATACCTTATGAGAAGTGTCCTTTTCTGTGTGACTTATTTCACTTAGAATCGTCGTACCTAAATCCACTCATCATGCTGCTACTAACCTTATGACATTGATTTCCTGGCTGAGTGATATTCCAATGTACATAAGGACCACAACTTCTTTATCCATTTTTCTCTTTCCTGGGATATTTAAGGTGGAATGAAGTGGAGGTCCTGGTCAACAGAGCAGCCCTAAACTTTGGGGTGCTTGTGTCTTGCTGATTTTTAATTTTCCCAATTTATACCCCCATGAGTGGAAGTGCCCTATGCTCTCTAAGCTGTGTTTTTCAGATGTTTCAGGACTCACCGGACACTTCTCCAGAGTGGCTCTTGGCAATTTACATCCCGCCCATCAGTGTAGCAAGGCTCCCATTTCTCCATGGCCTGTCCTGCATTTCTGGTTTTGACACTTTTTTCAGCATGGCCCTTTTGACCGATGGGAAGCGAGACTTCTTTGTAGCGCTGATTTGCCTTTCCAGGTGGCTTGGTTGGCCAAAAAGGGCGTATGCGTTTTTTCCTGAATATATTCAGGAAAAAACGCATACGCCCTTTTTGGCCAAGGGCATCATTGTCAACGTTTTGCCGCTTTTCATGTGCTTTAAAGGCGATTCGTATCTACCTCCTGAAATCTGTTTCCTGCAATTCTGCCTTGATTTCAAATCCTCTTCTTTGCCTTCCCTCAATATATTTGTGGACGGGAGTTATCATTTATAACTCTGCAGGTTTGTGAATTGCAGTGCCCTGAACCTCCATTTTACAACTCGTTTTTATGGGAGCTGGCCGCAAAATCGCAGAATGGCTTCAGGCCCTGTTCTGGTACCGGGGGGCAGGCTGAGCCTGTGGTTAATTCTTCTTTCTGATGGGAAAATAGAGTGACCTGTGCCTGTCCCAACACCAAGAGCTAGTCTCTCGTTGGTTCCACGTCTTCCCGTTTATCCTCAGGACAAATTGCAACCTGCATGGAACAGGAGGTTAAAGGTGCTGATGCTCCAAGTAGGGAGCTTGCTAGTAAAGCGGCTGGAATGGCGAACCCGGGCACAAGGAGTTGAGAAATGAGGTGCGTTTTAGAAACCTTTCCCCATCACACGGTGTACCATCTTCTGGGTTTCTCATGCATGTTTTTGATGTAGGAAGATGCCCTTGAACCTGGAGATTTGGGACCCATGCGATGGGTACCACGCAGTATTCCTTTAAAGGGTCTGCGTTTGCTCACCCAACCTCACCAAACCTCTCAGCCCCAAGAGTGTCCACCCTTATGTCTCATCCAGCTGTGCGTCTAGATATGGTCAATCCAGGTTGCATCACAGCCCCTGAACGCATTGTGTAAGAATTTCTCTCTCTTTCACTGTCTTTGTTTCATGGGTGTTTCAAAGTAATTTATTTTTATAATGGGGTTTAGCTGCTTTTCACTGCTGTGTTTATGCCGCTTTACACCCACTTGACACACTAACAGAGAGATATCAATACATAGGTTTTACGATTATTATTAGTCAGATATATTCTTGTGCGGTGAATAGGGCGTGTTGAGTCCAGTTCTCTGAGCAAGGAGTAGGTCTTGTCTATTACATATTGGGTTTATGGAACGGTATCTGAGCTAATTTGATACCCTTGTTTTATGTATCACCCCACCTCACCTTTCCCGTTAAGCAGCCATAGTGTGTTTTCTGCATGTGTGACTCTGTTCTGTTTTGTAATTCAGTTCAAGTGTAACGGTTTTTACATTCCCTCTATCAGTGATACCTTATGAGAAGTGTCCTTTTCTGTGTGACTTATTTCACTTAGAATCGTCGTACCTAAATCCACTCATCATGCTGCTACTAACCTTACGACATTGATTTCCTGGCTGAGTGATATTCCAATGTACATAAGGACCACAACTTCTTTATCCATTTTTCTCTTTCCTGGGATATTTAAGGTGGAATGAAGTGGAGGTCCTGGTCAACAGAGCAGCCCTAAACTTTGGGGTGCTTGTGTCTTGCTGATTTTTAATTTTCCCAATTTATACCCCCATGAGTGGAAGTGCCCTATGCTCTCTAAGCTGTGTTTTTCAGATGTTTCAGGACTCACCGGACACTTCTCCAGAGTGGCTCTTGGCAATTTACATCCCGCCCATCAGTGTAGCAAGGCTCCCATTTCTCCATGGCCTGTCCTGCATTTCTGGTTTTGACACTTTTTTCAGCATGGCCCTTTTGACCGATGGGAAGCGAGACTTCTTTGTAGCGCTGATTTGCCTTTCCAGGTGGCTTGGTTGGCCAAAAAGGGCGTATGCGTTTTTTCCTGAATATATTCAGGAAAAAACGCATACGCCCTTTTTGGCCAAGGGCATCATTGTCAACGTCTTGCCGCTTTTCATGTGCTTTAAAGGCGATTCGTATCTACCTCCTGAAATCTGTTTCCTGCAATTCTGCCTTGATTTCAAATCCTCTTCTTTGCCTTCCCTCAATATATTTGTGGACGAGAGTTCTCATTTATAACTCTGCAGGTTTGTGAATTGCAGTGCCCTGAACCTCCATTTTACAACTCGTTTTTATGGGAGCTGGCCGCAAAATCGCAGAATGGCTTCAGGCCCTGTTCTGGTTCCGGGGGGCAGGCTGAGCCTGTGGTTAATTCTTCTTTCTGATGGGAAAATAGAGTGACCTGTGCCTGTCCCAACACCAAGAGCTAGTCTCTCGTTGGTTCCACGTCTTCCCGTTTATCCTCAGGACAAATTGCAACCTGTATGGAACAGGAGGTTAAAGGTGCTGATGCTCCAAGTAGGGAGCTTGCTAGTAAAGCGGCTGGAATGGCGAACCCGGGCACAAGGAGATGAGAAATGAGGTGCGTTTTAGAAACCTTTCCCCATCACACGGTGTACCATCTTCTGGGTTTCTCATGCATGTTTTTGATGTAGGAAGATGCCCTTGAACCTGGAGATTTGGGACCCATGCGATGGGTACCACGCAGTATTCCTTTAAAGGGTCTGCGTTTGCTCACCCAACCTCACCAAACCTCTCAGCCCCAAGAGTGTCCACCCTTATGTCTCATCCAGCTGTGCGTCTAGATATGGTCAATCCAGGTTGCATCACAGCCCCTGAACGCATTGTGTAAGAATTTCTCTCTCTTTCACTGTCTTTGTTTCATGGGTGTTTCAAAGTAATTTATTTTTATAATGGGGTTTAGCTGCTTTTCACTGCTGTGTTTATGCCGCTTTACACCCACTTGACACACTAACAGAGAGATATCAATACATAGGTTTTACGATTATTATTAGTCAGATATATTCTTGTGCGGTGAATAGGGCGTGTTGAGTCCAGTTCTCTGAGCAAGGAGTAGGTCTTGTCTATTACATATTGGGTTTATGGAACGGTATCTGAGCTAATTTGATACCCTTGTTTTATGTATCACCCCACCTCACCTTTCCCGTTAAGCAGCCATAGTGTGTTTTCTGCATGTGTGACTCTGTTCTGTTTTGTAATTCAGTTCAAGTGTAACGGTTTTTACATTCCCTCTATCAGTGATACCTTATGAGAAGTGTCCTTTTCTGTGTGACTTATTTCACTTAGAATCGTCGTACCTAAATCCACTCATCATGCTGCTACTAACCTTACGACATTGATTTCCTGGCTGAGTGATATTCCATTGTACATAACGACCACAACTTCTTTATCCATTTTTCTCTTTCCTGGGATATTTAAGGTGGAATGAAGTGGAGGTCCTGGTCAACAGAGCAGCCCTAAACTTTGGGGTGCTTGTGTCTTGCTGATTTTTAATTTTCCCAATTTATACCCCCATGAGTGGAAGTGCCCTATGCTCTCTAAGCTGTGTTTTTCAGATGTTTCAGGACTCACCGGACACTTCTCCAGAGTGGCTCTTGGCAATTTACATCCCGCCCATCAGTGTAGCAAGGCTCCCATTTCTCCATGGCCTGTCCTGCATTTCTGGTTTTGACACTTTTTTCAGCATGGCCCTTTTGACCGATGGGAAGCGAGACTTCTTTGTAGCGCTGATTTGCCTTTCCAGGTGGCTTGGTTGGCCAAAAAGGGCGTATGCGTTTTTGCCTGAATATATTCAGGAAAAAACGCATACGCCCTTTTTGGCCAAGGGCATCATTGTCATCGTTTTGCCGCTTTTCATGTGCTTTAAAGGCGATTCGTATCTACCTCCTGAAATCTGTTTCCTGCAATTCTGCCTTGATTTCAAATCCTCTTCTTTGCCTTCCCTCAATATATTTGTGGACGAGAGTTATCATTTATAACTCTGCAGGTTTGTGAATTGCAGTGCCCTGAACCTCCATTTTACAACTCGCTTTTTTGGGAGCTGGCCGCAAATTCGCAGAATGGCTTCAGGCCCTGTTCTGGTTCCGGGGGGCAGGCTGAGCCTGTGGTTAATTCTTCTTCCTGATGGGAAAATAGAGTGACCTGTGCCTGTCCCAACACCAAGAGCTAGTCTCTCGTTGGTTCCACGTCTTCCCGTTTATCCTCAGGACAAATTGCAACCTGTATGGAACAGGAGGTTAAAGGTGCTGATGCTCCAAGTAGGGAGCTTGCTAGTAAAGCGGCTGGAATGGCGAACCCGGGCACAAGGAGATGAGAAATGAGGTGCGTTTTAGAAACCTTTCCCCATCACACGGTGTACCATCTTCTGGGTTTCTCATGCATGTTTTTGATGTAGGAAGATGCCCTTGAACCTGGAGATTTGGGACCCATGCGATGGGTACCACGCAGTATTCCTTTAAAGGGTCTGCGTTTGCTCACCCAACCTCACCAAACCTCTCAGCCCCAAGAGTGTCCACCCTTATGTCTCATCCAGCTGTGCGTCTAGATATGGTCAATCCAGGTTGCATCACAGCCCCTGAACGCATTGTGTAAGAATTTCTCTCTCTTTCACTGTCTTTGTTTCATGGGTGTTTCAAAGTAATTTATTTTTATAATGGGGTTTAGCTGCTTTTCACTGCTGTGTTTATGCCGCTTTACACCCACTTGACACACTAACAGAGAGATATCAATACATAGGTTTTACGATTATTATTAGTCAGATATATTCTTGTGCGGTGAATAGGGCGTGTTGAGTCCAGTTCTCTGAGCAAGGAGTAGGTCTTGTCTATTACATATTGGGTTTATGGAACGGTATCTGAGCTAATTTGATACCCTTGTTTTATGTATCACCCCACCTCACCTTTCCCGTTAAGCAGCCATAGTGTGTTTTCTGCATGTGTGACTCTGTTCTGTTTTGTAATTCAGTTCAAGTGTAACGGTTTTTACATTCCCTCTATCAGTGATACCTTATGAGAAGTGTCCTTTTCTGTGTGACTTATTTCACTTAGAATCGTCGTACCTAAATCCACTCATCATGCTGCTACTAACCTTACGACATTGATTTCCTGGCTGAGTGATATTCCAATGTACATAAGGACCACAACTTCTTTATCCATTTTTCTCTTTCCTGGGATATTTAAGGTGGAATGAAGTGGAGGTCCTGGTCAACAGAGCAGCCCTAAACTTTGGGGTGCTTGTGTCTTGCTGATTTTTAATTTTCCCAATTTATACCCCCATGAGTGGAAGTGCCCTATGCTCTCTAAGCTGTGTTTTTCAGATGTTTCAGGACTCACCGGACACTTCTCCAGAGTGGCTCTTGGCAATTTACATCCCGCCCATCAGTGTAGCAAGGCTCCCATTTCTCCATGGCCTGTCCTGCATTTCTGGTTTTGACACTTTTTTCAGCATGGCCCTTTTGACCGATGGGAAGCGAGACTTCTTTGTAGCGCTGATTTGCCTTTCCAGGTGGCTTGGTTGGCCAAAAAGGGCGTATGCGTTTTTTCCTGAATATATTCAGGAAAAAACGCATACGCCCTTTTTGGCCAAGGGCATCATTGTCAACGTTTTGCCGCTTTTCATGTGCTTTAAAGGCGATTCGAATCTACCTCCTGAAATCTGTTTCCTGCAATTCTGCCTTGATTTCAAATCCTCTTCTTTGCCTTCCCTCAATATATTTGTGGACGAGAGTTATCATTTATAACTCTGCAGGTTTGTGAATTGCAGTGCCCTGAACCTCCATTTTACAACTCGTTTTTATGGGAGCTGGCCGCAAATTCGCAGAATGGCTTCAGGCCCTGTTCTGGTTCCGGGGGGCAGGCTGAGCCTGTGGTTAATTCTTCTTTCTGATGGGAAAATAGAGTGACCTGTGCCTGTCCCAACACCAAGAGCTAGTCTCTCGTTGGTTCCACGTCTTCCCGTTTATCCTCAGGACAAATTGCAACCTGTATGGAACAGGAGGTTAAAGGTGCTGATGCTCCAAGTAGGGAGCTTGCTAGTAAAGCGGCTGGAATGGCGAACCCGGGCACAAGGAGATGAGAAATGAGGTGCGTTTTAGAAACCTTTCCCCATCACACGGTGTACCATCTTCTGGGTTTCTCATGCATGTTTTTGATGTAGGAAGATGCCCTTGAACCTGGAGATTTGGGACCCATGCGATGGGTACCACGCAGTATTCCTTTAAAGGGTCTGCGTTTGCTCACCCAACCTCACCAAACCTCTCAGCCCCAAGAGTGTCCACCCTTATGTCTCATCCAGCTGTGCGTCTAGATATGGTCAATCCAGGTTGCATCACAGCCCCTGAACGCATTGTGTAAGAATTTCTCTCTCTTTCACTGTCTTTGTTTCATGGGTGTTTCAAAGTAATTTATTTTTATAATGGGGTTTAGCTGCTTTTCACTGCTGTGTTTATGCCGCTTTACACCCACTTGACACACTAACAGAGAGATATCAATACATAGGTTTTACGATTATTATTAGTCAGATATATTCTTGTGCGGTGAATAGGGCGTGTTGAGTCCAGTTCTCTGAGCAAGGAGTAGGTCTTGTCTATTACATATTGGGTTTATGGAACGGTATCTGAGCTAATTTGATACCCTTGTTTTATGTATCACCCCACCTCACCTTTCCCGTTAAGCAGCCATAGTGTGTTTTCTGCATGTGTGACTCTGTTCTGTTTTGTAATTCAGTTCAAGTGTAACGGTTTTTACATTCCCTCTATCAGTGATACCTTATGAGAAGTGTCCTTTTCTGTGTGACTTATTTCACTTAGAATCGTCGTACCTAAATCCACTCATCATGCTGCTACTAACCTTACGACATTGATTTCCTGGCTGAGTGATATTCCATTGTACATAAGGACCACAACTTCTTTATCCATTTTTCTCTTTCCTGGGATATTTAAGGTGGAATGAAGTGGAGGTCCTGGTCAACAGAGCAGCCCTAAACTTTGGGGTGCTTGTGTCTTGCTGATTTTTAATTTTCCCAATTTATACCCCCATGAGTGGAAGTGCCCTATGCTCTCTAAGCTGTGTTTTTCAGATGTTTCAGGACTCACCGGACACTTCTCCAGAGTGGCTCTTGGCAATTTACATCCCGCCCATCAGTGTAGCAAGGCTCCCATTTCTCCATGGCCTGTCCTGCATTTCTGGTTTTGACACTTTTTTCAGCATGGCCCTTTTGACCGATGGGAAGCGAGACTTCTTTGTAGCGCTGATTTGCCTTTCCAGGTGGCTTGGTTGGCCAAAAAGGGCGTATGCGTTTTTTCCTGAATATATTCAGGAAAAAACGCATACGCCCTTTTTGGCCAAGGGCATCATTGTCAACGTTTTGCCGCTTTTCATGTGCTTTAAAGGCGATTCGAATCTACCTCCTGAAATCTGTTTCCTGCAATTCTGCCTTGATTTCAAATCCTCTTCTTTGCCTTCCCTCAATATATTTGTGGACGGGAGTTATCATTTATAACTCTGCAGGTTTGTGAATTGCAGTGCCCTGAACCTCCATTTTACAACTCGTTTTTATGGGAGCTGGCCGCAAATTCGCAGAATGGCTTCAGGCCCTGTTCTGGTTCCGGGGGGCAGGCTGAGCCTGTGGTTAATTCTTCTTTCTGATGGGAAAATAGAGTGACCTGTGCCTGTCCCAACACCAAGAGCTAGTCTCTCGTTGGTTCCACGTCTTCCCGTTTATCCTCAGGACAAATTGCAACCTGTATGGAACAGGAGGTTAAAGGTGCTGATGCTCCAAGTAGGGAGCTTGCTAGTAAAGCGGCTGGAATGGCGAACCCGGGCACAAGGAGATGAGAAATGAGGTGCGTTTTAGAAACCTTTCCCCATCACACGGTGTACCATCTTCTGGGTTTCTCATGCATGTTTTTGATGTAGGAAGATGCCCTTGAACCTGGAGATTTGGGACCCATGCGATGGGTACCACGCAGTATTCCTTTAAAGGGTCTGCGTTTGCTCACCCAACCTCACCAAACCTCTCAGCCCCAAGAGTGTCCACCCTTATGTCTCATCCAGCTGTGCGTCTAGATATGGTCAATCCAGGTTGCATCACAGCCCCTGAACGCATTGTGTAAGAATTTCTCTCTCTTTCACTGTCTTTGTTTCATGGGTGTTTCAAAGTAATTTATTTTTATAATGGGGTTTAGCTGCTTTTCACTGCTGTGTTTATGCCGCTTTACACCCACTTGACACACTAACAGAGAGATATCAATACATAGGTTTTACGATTATTATTAGTCAGATATATTCTTGTGCGGTGAATAGGGCGTGTTGAGTCCAGTTCTCTGAGCAAGGAGTAGGTCTTGTCTATTACATATTGGGTTTATGGAACGGTATCTGAGCTAATTTGATACCCTTGTTTTATGTATCACCCCACCTCACCTTTCCCGTTAAGCAGCCATAGTGTGTTTTCTGCATGTGTGACTCTGTTCTGTTTTGTAATTCAGTTCAAGTGTAACGGTTTTTACATTCCCTCTATCAGTGATACCTTATGAGAAGTGTCCTTTTCTGTGTGACTTATTTCACTTAGAATCGTCGTACCTAAATCCACTCATCATGCTGCTACTAACCTTACGACATTGATTTCCTGGCTGAGTGATATTCCAATGTACATAAGGACCACAACTTCTTTATCCATTTTTCTCTTTCCTGGGATATTTAAGGTGGAATGAAGTGGAGGTCCTGGTCAACAGAGCAGCCCTAAACTTTGGGGTGCTTGTGTCTTGCTGATTTTTAATTTTCCCAATTTATACCCCCATGAGTGGAAGTGCCCTATGCTCTCTAAGCTGTGTTTTTCAGATGTTTCAGGACTCACCGGACACTTCTCCAGAGTGGCTCTTGGCAATTTACATCCCGCCCATCAGTGTAGCAAGGCTCCCATTTCTCCATGGCCTGTCCTGCATTTCTGGTTTTGACACTTTTTTCAGCATGGCCCTTTTGACCGATGGGAAGCGAGACTTCTTTGTAGCGCTGATTTGCCTTTCCAGGTGGCTTGGTTGGCCAAAAAGGGCGTATGCGTTTTTTCCTGAATATATTCAGGAAAAAACGCATACGCCCTTTTTGGCCAAGGGCATCATTGTCAACGTTTTGCCGCTTTTCATGTGCTTTAAAGGCGATTCGAATCTACCTCCTGAAATCTGTTTCCTGCAATTCTGCCTTGATTTCAAATCCTCTTCTTTGCCTTCCCTCAATATATTTGTGGACGAGAGTTATCATTTATAACTCTGCAGGTTTGTGAATTGCAGTGCCCTGAACCTCCATTTTACAACTCGTTTTTATGGGAGCTGGCCGCAAAATCGCAGAATGGCTTCAGGCCCTGTTCTGGTTCCGGGGGGCAGGCTGAGCCTGTGGTTAATTCTTCTTTCTGATGGGAAAATAGAGTGACCTGTGCCTGTCCCAACACCAAGAGCTAGTCTCTCGTTGGTTCCACGTCTTCCCGTTTATCCTCAGGACAAATTGCAACCTGTACGGAACAGGAGGTTAAAGGTGCTGATGCTCCAAGTAGGGAGCTTGCTAGTAAAGCGGCTGGAATGGCGAACCCGGGCACAAGGAGATGAGAAATGAGGTGCGTTTTAGAAACCTTTCCCCATCACACGGTGTACCATCTTCTGGGTTTCTCATGCATGTTTTTGATGTAGGAAGATGCCCTTGAACCTGGAGATTTGGGACCCATGCGATGGGTACCACGCAGTATTCCTTTAAAGGGTCTGCGTTTGCTCACCCAACCTCACCAAACCTCTCAGCCCCAAGAGTGTCCACCCTTATGTCTCATCCAGCTGTGCGTCTAGATATGGTCAATCCAGGTTGCATCACAGCCCCTGAACGCATTGTGTAAGAATTTCTCTCTCTTTCACTGTCTTTGTTTCATGGGTGTTTCAAAGTAATTTATTTTTATAATGGGGTTTAGCTGCTTTTCACTGCTGTGTTTATGCCGCTTTACACCCACTTGACACACTAACAGAGAGATATCAATACATAGGTTTTACGATTATTATTAGTCAGATATATTCTTGTGCGGTGAATAGGGCGTGTTGAGTCCAGTTCTCTGAGCAAGGAGTAGGTCTTGTCTATTACATATTGGGTTTATGGAACGGTATCTGAGCTAATTTGATACCCTTGTTTTATGTATCACCCCACCTCACCTTTCCCGTTAAGCAGCCATAGTGTGTTTTCTGCATGTGTGACTCTGTTCTGTTTTGTAATTCAGTTCAAGTGTAACGGTTTTTACATTCCCTCTATCAGTGATACCTTATGAGAAGTGTCCTTTTCTGTGTGACTTATTTCACTTAGAATCGTCGTACCTAAATCCACTCATCATGCTGCTACTAACCTTACGACATTGATTTCCTGGCTGAGTGATATTCCAATGTACATAAGGACCACAACTTCTTTATCCATTTTTCTCTTTCCTGGGATATTTAAGGTGGAATGAAGTGGAGGTCCTGGTCAACAGAGCAGCCCTAAACTTTGGGGTGCTTGTGTCTTGCTGATTTTTAATTTTCCCAATTTATACCCCCATGAGTGGAAGTGCCCTATGCTCTCTAAGCTGTGTTTTTCAGATGTTTCAGGACTCACCGGACACTTCTCCAGAGTGGCTCTTGGCAATTTACATCCCGCCCATCAGTGTAGCAAGGCTCCCATTTCTCCATGGCCTGTCCTGCATTTCTGGTTTTGACACTTTTTTCAGCATGGCCCTTTTGACCGATGGGAAGCGAGACTTCTTTGTAGCGCTGATTTGCCTTTCCAGGTGGCTTGGTTGGCCAAAAAGGGCGTATGCGTTTTTTCCTGAATATATTCAGGAAAAAACGCATACGCCCTTTTTGGCCAAGGGCATCATTGTCAACGTTTTGCCGCTTTTCATGTGCTTTAAAGGCGATTCGAATCTACCTCCTGAAATCTGTTTCCTGCAATTCTGCCTTGATTTCAAATCCTCTTCTTTGCCTTCCCTCAATATATTTGTGGACGAGAGTTATCATTTATAACTCTGCAGGTTTGTGAATTGCAGTGCCCTGAACCTCCATTTTACAACTCGTTTTTATGGGAGCTGGCCGCAAATTCGCAGAATGGCTTCAGGCCCTGTTCTGGTTCCGGGGGGCAGGCTGAGCCTGTGGTTAATTCTTCTTTCTGATGGGAAAATAGAGTGACCTGTGCCTGTCCCAACACCAAGAGCTAGTCTCTCGTTGGTTCCACGTCTTCCCGTTTATCCTCAGGACAAATTGCAACCTGTACGGAACAGGAGGTTAAAGGTGCTGATGCTCCAAGTAGGGAGCTTGCTAGTAAAGCGGCTGGAATGGCGAACCCGGGCACAAGGAGATGAGAAATGAGGTGCGTTTTAGAAACCTTTCCCCATCACACGGTGTACCATCTTCTGGGTTTCTCATGCATGTTTTTGATGTAGGAAGATGCCCTTGAACCTGGAGATTTGGGACCCATGCGATGGGTACCACGCAGTATTCCTTTAAAGGGTCTGCGTTTGCTCACCCAACCTCACCAAACCTCTCAGCCCCAAGAGTGTCCACCCTTATGTCTCATCCAGCTGTGCGTCTAGATATGGTCAATCCAGGTTGCATCACAGCCCCTGAACGCATTGTGTAAAAATTTCTCTCTCTTTCACTGTCTTTGTTTCATGGGTGTTTCAAAGTAATTTATTTTTATAATGGGGTTTAGCTGCTTTTCACTGCTGTGTTTATGCCGCTTTACACCCACTTGACACACTAACAGAGAGATATCAATACATAGGTTTTACGATTATTATTAGTCAGATATATTCTTGTGCGGTGAATAGGGCGTGTTGAGTCCAGTTCTCTGAGCAAGGAGTAGGTCTTGTCTATTACATATTGGGTTTATGGAACGGTATCTGAGCTAATTTGATACCCTTGTTTTATGTATCACCCCACCTCACCTTTCCCGTTAAGCAGCCATAGTGTGTTTTCTGCATGTGTGACTCTGTTCTGTTTTGTAATTCAGTTCAAGTGTAACGGTTTTTACATTCCCTCTATCAGTGATACCTTATGAGAAGTGTCCTTTTCTGTGTGACTTATTTCACTTAGAATCGTCGTACCTAAATCCACTCATCATGCTGCTACTAACCTTACGACATTGATTTCCTGGCTGAGTGATATTCCAATGTACATAAGGACCACAACTTCTTTATCCATTTTTCTCTTTCCTGGGATATTTAAGGTGGAATGAAGTGGAGGTCCTGGTCAACAGAGCAGCCCTAAACTTTGGGGTGCTTGTGTCTTGCTGATTTTTAATTTTCCCAATTTATACCCCCATGAGTGGAAGTGCCCTATGCTCTCTAAGCTGTGTTTTTCAGATGTTTCAGGACTCACCGGACACTTCTCCAGAGTGGCTCTTGGCAATTTACATCCCGCCCATCAGTGTAGCAAGGCTCCCATTTCTCCATGGCCTGTCCTGCATTTCTGGTTTTGACACTTTTTTCAGCATGGCCCTTTTGACCGATGGGAAGCGAGACTTCTTTGTAGCGCTGATTTGCCTTTCCAGGTGGCTTGGTTGGCCAAAAAGGGCGTATGCGTTTTTTCCTGAATATATTCAGGAAAAAACGCATACGCCCTTTTTGGCCAAGGGCATCATTGTCAACGTTTTGCCGCTTTTCATGTGCTTTAAAGGCGATTCGAATCTACCTCCTGAAATCTGTTTCCTGCAATTCTGCCTTGATTTCAAATCCTCTTCTTTGCCTTCCCTCAATATATTTGTGGACGAGAGTTATCATTTATAACTCTGCAGGTTTGTGAATTGCAGTGCCCTGAACCTCCATTTTACAACTCGTTTTTATGGGAGCTGGCCGCAAATTCGCAGAATGGCTTCAGGCCCTGTTCTGGTTCCGGGGGGCAGGCTGAGCCTGTGGTTAATTCTTCTTTCTGATGGGAAAATAGAGTGACCTGTGCCTGTCCCAACACCAAGAGCTAGTCTCTCGTTGGTTCCACGTCTTCCCGTTTATCCTCAGGACAAATTGCAACCTGTATGGAACAGGAGGTTAAAGGTGCTGATGCTCCAAGTAGGGAGCTTGCTAGTAAAGCGGCTGGAATGGCGAACCCGGGCACAAGGAGATGAGAAATGAGGTGCGTTTTAGAAACCTTTCCCCATCACACGGTGTACCATCTTCTGGGTTTCTCATGCATGTTTTTGATGTAGGAAGATGCCCTTGAACCTGGAGATTTGGGACCCATGCGATGGGTACCACGCAGTATTCCTTTAAAGGGTCTGCGTTTGCTCACCCAACCTCACCAAACCTCTCAGCCCCAAGAGTGTCCACCCTTATGTCTCATCCAGCTGTGCGTCTAGATATGGTCAATCCAGGTTGCATCACAGCCCCTGAACGCATTGTGTAAGAATTTCTCTCTCTTTCACTGTCTTTGTTTCATGGGTGTTTCAAAGTAATTTATTTTTATAATGGGGTTTAGCTGCTTTTCACTGCTGTGTTTATGCCGCTTTACACCCACTTGACACACTAACAGAGAGATATCAATACATAGGTTTTACGATTATTATTAGTCAGATATATTCTTGTGCGGTGAATAGGGCGTGTTGAGTCCAGTTCTCTGAGCAAGGAGTAGGTCTTGTCTATTACATATTGGGTTTATGGAACGGTATCTGAGCTAATTTGATACCCTTGTTTTATGTATCACCCCACCTCACCTTTCCCGTTAAGCAGCCATAGTGTGTTTTCTGCATGTGTGACTCTGTTCTGTTTTGTAATTCAGTTCAAGTGTAACGGTTTTTACATTCCCTCTATCAGTGATACCTTATGAGAAGTGTCCTTTTCTGTGTGACTTATTTCACTTAGAATCGTCGTACCTAAATCCACTCATCATGCTGCTACTAACCTTATGACATTGATTTCCTGGCTGAGTGATATTCCAATGTACATAAGGACCACAACTTCTTTATCCATTTTTCTCTTTCCTGGGATATTTAAGGTGGAATGAAGTGGAGGTCCTGGTCAACAGAGCAGCCCTAAACTTTGGGGTGCTTGTGTCTTGCTGATTTTTAATTTTCCCAATTTATACCCCCATGAGTGGAAGTGCCCTATGCTCTCTAAGCTGTGTTTTTCAGATGTTTCAGGACTCACCGGACACTTCTCCAGAGTGGCTCTTGGCAATTTACATCCCGCCCATCAGTGTAGCAAGGCTCCCATTTCTCCATGGCCTGTCCTGCATTTCTGGTTTTGACACTTTTTTCAGCATGGCCCTTTTGACCGATGGGAAGCGAGACTTCTTTGTAGCGCTGATTTGCCTTTCCAGGTGGCTTGGTTGGCCAAAAAGGGCGTATGCGTTTTTTCCTGAATATATTCAGGAAAAAACGCATACGCCCTTTTTGGCCAAGGGCATCATTGTCAACGTTTTGCCGCTTTTCATGTGCTTTAAAGGCGATTCGTATCTACCTCCTGAAATCTGTTTCCTGCAATTCTGCCTTGATTTCAAATCCTCTTCTTTGCCTTCCCTCAATATATTTGTGGACGACAGTTATCATTTATAACTCTGCAGGTTTGTGAATTGCAGTGCCCTGAACCTCCATTTTACAACTCGTTTTTATGGGAGCTGGCCGCAAAATCGCAGAATGGCTTCAGGCCCTGTTCTGGTTCCGGGGGGCAGGCTGAGCCTGTGGTTAATTCTTCTTTCTGATGGGAAAATAGAGTGACCTGTGCCTGTCCCAACACCAAGAGCTAGTCTCTCGTTGGTTCCACGTCTTCCCGTTTATCCTCAGGACAAATTGCAACCTGTATGGAACAGGAGGTTAAAGGTGCTGATGCTCCAAGTAGGGAGCTTGCTAGTAAAGCGGCTGGAATGGCGAACCCGGGCACAAGGAGATGAGAAATGAGGTGCGTTTTAGAAACCTTTCCCCATCACACGGTGTACCATCTTCTGGGTTTCTCATGCATGTTTTTGATGTAGGAAGATGCCCTTGAACCTGGAGATTTGGGACCCATGCGATGGGTACCACGCAGTATTCCTTTAAAGGGTCTGCGTTTGCTCACCCAACCTCACCAAACCTCTCAGCCCCAAGAGTGTCCACCCTTATGTCTCATCCAGCTGTGCGTCTAGATATGGTCAATCCAGGTTGCATCACAGCCCCTGAACGCATTGTGTAAGAATTTCTCTCTCTTTCACTGTCTTTGTTTCATGGGTGTTTCAAAGTAATTTATTTTTATAATGGGGTTTAGCTGCTTTTCACTGCTGTGTTTATGCCGCTTTACACCCACTTGACACACTAACAGAGAGATATCAATACATAGGTTTTACGATTATTATTAGTCAGATATATTCTTGTGCGGTGAATAGGGCGTGTTGAGTCCAGTTCTCTGAGCAAGGAGTAGGTCTTGTCTATTACATATTGGGTTTATGGAACGGTATCTGAGCTAATTTGATACCCTTGTTTTATGTATCACCCCACCTCACCTTTCCCGTTAAGCAGCCATAGTGTGTTTTCTGCATGTGTGACTCTGTTCTGTTTTGTAATTCAGTTCAAGTGTAACGGTTTTTACATTCCCTCTATCAGTGATACCTTATGAGAAGTGTCCTTTTCTGTGTGACTTATTTCACTTAGAATCGTCGTACCTAAATCCACTCATCATGCTGCTACTAACCTTACGACATTGATTTCCTGGCTGAGTGATATTCCAATGTACATAAGGACCACAACTTCTTTATCCATTTTTCTCTTTCCTGGGATATTTAAGGTGGAATGAAGTGGAGGTCCTGGTCAACAGAGCAGCCCTAAACTTTGGGGTGCTTGTGTCTTGCTGATTTTTAATTTTCCCAATTTATACCCCCATGAGTGGAAGTGCCCTATGCTCTCTAAGCTGTGTTTTTCAGATGTTTCAGGACTCACCGGACACTTCTCCAGAGTGGCTCTTGGCAATTTACATCCCGCCCATCAGTGTAGCAAGGCTCCCATTTCTCCATGGCCTGTCCTGCATTTCTGGTTTTGACACTTTTTTCAGCATGGCCCTTTTGACCGATGGGAAGCGAGACTTCTTTGTAGCGCTGATTTGCCTTTCCAGGTGGCTTGGTTGGCCAAAAAGGGCGTATGCGTTTTTTCCTGAATATATTCAGGAAAAAACGCATACGCCCTTTTTGGCCAAGGGCATCATTGTCAACGTTTTGCCGCTTTTCATGTGCTTTAAAGGCGATTCGAATCTACCTCCTGAAATCTGTTTCCTGCAATTCTGCCTTGATTTCAAATCCTCTTCTTTGCCTTCCCTCAATATATTTGTGGACGAGAGTTATCATTTATAACTCTGCAGGTTTGTGAATTGCAGTGCCCTGAACCTCCATTTTACAACTCGTTTTTATGGGAGCTGGCCGCAAAATCGCAGAATGGCTTCAGGCCCTGTTCTGGTTCCGGGGGGCAGGCTGAGCCTGTGGTTAATTCTTCTTTCTGATGGGAAAATAGAGTGACCTGTGCCTGTCCCAACACCAAGAGCTAGTCTCTCGTTGGTTCCACGTCTTCCCGTTTATCCTCAGGACAAATTGCAACCTGTATGGAACAGGAGGTTAAAGGTGCTGATGCTCCAAGTAGGGAGCTTGCTAGTAAAGCGGCTGGAATGGCGAACCCGGGCACAAGGCGATGAGAAATGAGGTGCGTTTTAGAAACCTTTCCCCATCACACGGTGTACCATCTTCTGGGTTTCTCATGCATGTTTTTGATGTAGGAAGATGCCCTTGAACCTGGAGATTTGGGACCCATGCGATGGGTACCACGCAGTATTCCTTTAAAGGGTCTGCGTTTGCTCACCCAACCTCACCAAACCTCTCAGCCCCAAGAGTGTCCACCCTTATGTCTCATCCAGCTGTGCGTCTAGATATGGTCAATCCAGGTTGCATCACAGCCCCTGAACGCATTGTGTAAGAATTTCTCTCTCTTTCACTGTCTTTGTTTCATGGGTGTTTCAAAGTAATTTATTTTTATAATGGGGTTTAGCTGCTTTTCACTGCTGTGTTTATGCCGCTTTACACCCACTTGACACACTAACAGAGAGATATCAATACATAGGTTTTACGATTATTATTAGTCAGATATATTCTTGTGCGGTGAATAGGGCGTGTTGAGTCCAGTTCTCTGAGCAAGGAGTAGGTCTTGTCTATTACATATTGGGTTTATGGAACGGTATCTGAGCTAATTTGATACCCTTGTTTTATGTATCACCCCACCTCACCTTTCCCGTTAAGCAGCCATAGTGTGTTTTCTGCATGTGTGACTCTGTTCTGTTTTGTAATTCAGTTCAAGTGTAACGGTTTTTACATTCCCTCTATCAGTGATACCTTATGAGAAGTGTCCTTTTCTGTGTGACTTATTTCACTTAGAATCGTCGTACCTAAATCCACTCATCATGCTGCTACTAACCTTACGACATTGATTTCCTGGCTGAGTGATATTCCAATGTACATAAGGACCACAACTTCTTTATCCATTTTTCTCTTTCCTGGGATATTTAAGGTGGAATGAAGTGGAGGTCCTGGTCAACAGAGCAGCCCTAAACTTTGGGGTGCTTGTGTCTTGCTGATTTTTAATTTTCCCAATTTATACCCCCATGAGTGGAAGTGCCCTATGCTCTCTAAGCTGTGTTTTTCAGATGTTTCAGGACTCACCGGACACTTCTCCAGAGTGGCTCTTGGCAATTTACATCCTGCCCATCAGTGTAGCAAGGCTCCCATTTCTCCATGGCCTGTCCTGCATTTCTGGTTTTGACACTTTTTTCAGCATGGCCCTTTTGACCGATGGGAAGCGAGACTTCTTTGTAGCGCTGATTTGCCTTTCCAGGTGGCTTGGTTGGCCAAAAAGGGCGTATGCCTTTTTTCCTGAATATATTCAGGAAAAAACGCATACGCCCTTTTTGGCCAAGGGCATCATTGTCAACGTTTTGCCGCTTTTCATGTGCTTTAAAGGCGATTCGTATCTACCTCCTGAAATCTGTTTCCTGCAATTCTGCCTTGATTTCAAATCCTCTTCTTTGCCTTCCCTCAATATATTTGTGGACGAGAGTTATCATTTATAACTCTGCAGGTTTGTGAATTGCAGTGCCCTGAACCTCCATTTTACAACTCGTTTTTATGGGAGCTGGCCGCAAATTCGCAGAATGGCTTCAGGCCCTGTTCTGGTTCCGGGGGGCAGGCTGAGCCTGTGGTTAATTCTTCTTTCTGATGGGAAAATAGAGTGACCTGTGCCTGTCCCAACACCAAGAGCTAGTCTCTCGTTGGTTCCACGTCTTCCCGTTTATCCTCAGGACAAATTGCAACCTGTATGGAACAGGAGGTTAAAGGTGCTGATGCTCCAAGTAGGGAGCTTGCTAGTAAAGCGGCTGGAATGGCGAACCCGGGCACAAGGAGATGAGAAATGAGGTGCGTTTTAGAAACCTTTCCCCATCACACGGTGTACCATCTTCTGGGTTTCTCATGCATGTTTTTGATGTAGGAAGATGCCCTTGAACCTGGAGATTTGGGACCCATGCGATGGGTACCACGCAGTATTCCTTTAAAGGGTCTGCGTTTGCTCACCCAACCTCACCAAACCTCTCAGCCCCAAGAGTGTCCACCCTTATGTCTCATCCAGCTGTGCGTCTAGATATGGTCAATCCAGGTTGCATCACAGCCCCTGAACGCATTGTGTAAGAATTTCTCTCTCTTTCACTGTCTTTGTTTCATGGGTGTTTCAAAGTAATTTATTTTTATAATGGGGTTTAGCTGCTTTTCACTGCTGTGTTTATGCCGCTTTACACCCACTTGACACACTAACAGAGAGATATCAATACATAGGTTTTACGATTATTATTAGTCAGATATATTCTTGTGCGGTGAATAGGGCGTGTTGAGTCCAGTTCTCTGAGCAAGGAGTAGGTCTTGTCTATTACATATTGGGTTTATGGAACGGTATCTGAGCTAATTTGATACCCTTGTTTTATGTATCACCCCACCTCACCTTTCCCGTTAAGCAGCCCATAGTGTGTTTTCTGCATGTGTGACTCTGTTCTGTTTTGTAATTCAGTTCAAGTGTAACGGTTTTTACATTCCCTCTATCAGTGATACCTTATGAGAAGTGTCCTTTTCTGTGTGACTTATTTCACTTAGAATCGTCGTACCTAAATCCACTCATCATGCTGCTACTACCTTACGACATTGATTTCCTGGCTGAGTGATATTCCATTGTACATAACGACCACAACTTCTTTATCCATTTTTCTCTTTCCTGGGATATTTAAGGTGGAATGAAGTGGAGGTCCTGGTCAACAGAGCAGCCCTAAACTTTGGGGTGCTTGTGTCTTGCTGATTTTTAATTTTCCCTATTTATACCCCCATGAGTGGAAGTGCCCTATGCTCTCTAAGCTGTGTTTTTCAGATGTTTCAGGACTCACCGGACACTTCTCCAGAGTGGCTCTTGGCAATTTACATCCCGCCCATCAGTGTAGCAAGGCTCCCATTTCTCCATGGCCTGTCCTGCATTTCTGGTTTTGACACTTTTTTCAGCATGGCCCTTTTGACCGATGGGAAGCGAGACTTCTTTGTAGCGCTGATTTGCCTTTCCAGGTGGCTTGGTTGGCCAAAAAGGGCGTATGCGTTTTTTCCTGAATATATTCAGGAAAAAACGCATATGCCCTTTTTGGCCAAGGGCATCATTGTCAACGTTTTGCCGCTTTTCATGTGCTTTAAAGGCGATTCGTATCTACCTCCTGAAATCTGTTTCCTGCAATTCTGCCTTGATTTCAAATCCTCTTCTTTGCCTTCCCTCAATATATTTGTGGACGAGAGTTATCATTAATAACTCTGCAGGTTTGTGAATTGCAGTGCCCTGAACCTCCATTTTACAACTCGTTTTTATGGGAGCTGGCCGCAAAATCGCAGAATGGCTTCAGGCCCTGTTCTGGTTCCGGGGGGCAGGCTGAGCCTGTGGTTAATTCTTCTTTCTGATGGGAAAATAGAGTGACCTGTGCCTGTCCCAACACCAAGAGCTAGTCTCTCGTTGGTTCCACGTCTTCCCGTTTATCCTCAGGACAAATTGCAACCTGTATGGAACAGGAGGTTAAAGGTGCTGATGCTCCAAGTAGGGAGCTTGCTAGTAAAGCGGCTGGAATGGCGAACCCGGGCACAAGGAGATGAGAAATGAGGTGCGTTTTAGAAACCTTTCCCCATCACACGGTGTACCATCTTCTGGGTTTCTCATGCATGTTTTTGATGTAGGAAGATGCCCTTGAACCTGGAGATTTGGGACCCATGCGATGGGTACCACGCAGTATTCCTTTAAAGGGTCTGCGTTTGCTCACCCAACCTCACCAAACCTCTCAGCCCCAAGAGTGTCCACCCTTATGTCTCATCCAGCTGTGCGTCTAGATATGGTCAATCCAGGTTGCATCACAGCCCCTGAACGCATTGTGTAAGAATTTCTCTCTCTTTCACTGTCTTTGTTTCATGGGTGTTTCAAAGTAATTTATTTTTATAATGGGGTTTAGCTGCTTTTCACTGCTGTGTTTATGCCGCTTTACACCCACTTGACACACTAACAGAGAGATATCAATACATAGGTTTTACGATTATTATTAGTCAGATATATTCTTGTGCGGTGAATAGGGCGTGTTGAGTCCAGTTCTCTGAGCAAGGAGTAGGTCTTGTCTATTACATATTGGGTTTATGGAACGGTATCTGAGCTAATTTGATACCCTTGTTTTATGTATCACCCCACCTCACCTTTCCCGTTAAGCAGCCATAGTGTGTTTTCTGCATGTGTGACTCTGTTCTGTTTTGTAATTCAGTTCAAGTGTAACGGTTTTTACATTCCCTCTATCAGTGATACCTTATGAGAAGTGTCCTTTTCTGTGTGACTTATTTCACTTAGAATCGTCGTACCTAAATCCACTCATCATGCTGCTACTAACCTTACGACATTGATTTCCTGGCTGAGTGATATTCCAATGTACATAAGGACCACAACTTCTTTATCCATTTTTCTCTTTCCTGGGATATTTAAGGTGGAATGAAGTGGAGGTCCTGGTCAACAGAGCAGCCCTAAACTTTGGGGTGCTTGTGTCTTGCTGATTTTTAATTTTCCCAATTTATACCCCCATGAGTGGAAGTGCCCTATGCTCTCTAAGCTGTGTTTTTCAGATGTTTCAGGACTCACCGGACACTTCTCCAGAGTGGCTCTTGGCAATTTACATCCCGCCCATCAGTGTAGCAAGGCTCCCATTTCTCCATGGCCTGTCCTGCATTTCTGGTTTTGACACTTTTTTCAGCATGGCCCTTTTGACCGATGGGAAGCGAGACTTCTTTGTAGCGCTGATTTGCCTTTCCAGGTGGCTTGGTTGGCCAAAAAGGGCGTATGCGTTTTTTCCTGAATATATTCAGGAAAAAACGCATACGCCCTTTTTGGCCAAGGGCATCATTGTCAACGTTTTGCCGCTTTTCATGTGCTTTAAAGGCGATTCGAATCTACCTCCTGAAATCTGTTTCCTGCAATTCTGCCTTGATTTCAAATCCTCTTCTTTGCCTTCCCTCAATATATTTGTGGACGAGAGTTATCATTAATAACTCTGCAGGTTTGTGAATTGCAGTGCCCTGAACCTCCATTTTACAACTCGTTTTTATGGGAGCTGGCCGCAAAATCGCAGAATGGCTTCAGGCCCTGTTCTGGTTCCGGGGGGCAGGCTGAGCCTGTGGTTAATTCTTCTTTCTGATGGGAAAATAGAGTGACCTGTGCCTGTCCCAACACCAAGAGCTAGTCTCTCGTTGGTTCCACGTCTTCCCGTTTATCCTCAGGACAAATTGCAACCTGTATGGAACAGGAGGTTAAAGGTGCTGATGCTCCAAGTAGGGAGCTTGCTAGTAAAGCGGCTGGAATGGCGAACCCGGGCACAAGGCGATGAGAAATGAGGTGCGTTTTAGAAACCTTTCCCCATCACACGGTGTACCATCTTCTGGGTTTCTCATGCATGTTTTTGATGTAGGAAGATGCCCTTGAACCTGGAGATTTGGGACCCATGCGATGGGTACCACGCAGTATTCCTTTAAAGGGTCTGCGTTTGCTCACCCAACCTCACCAAACCTCTCAGCCCCAAGAGTGTCCACCCTTATGTCTCATCCAGCTGTGCGTCTAGATATGGCCAATCCAGGTTGCATCACAGCCCCTGAACGCATTGTGTAAGAATTTCTCTCTCTTTCACTGTCTTTGTTTCATGGGTGTTTCAAAGTAATTTATTTTTATAATGGGGTTTAGCTGCTTTTCACTGCTGTGTTTATGCCGCTTTACACCCACTTGACACACTAACAGAGAGATATCAATACATAGGTTTTACGATTATTATTAGTCAGATATATTCTTGTGCGGTGAATAGGGCGTGTTGAGTCCAGTTCTCTGAGCAAGGAGTAGGTCTTGTCTATTACATATTGGGTTTATGGAACGGTATCTGAGCTAATTTGATACCCTTGTTTTATGTATCACCCCACCTCACCTTTCCCGTTAAGCAGCCATAGTGTGTTTTCTGCATGTGTGACTCTGTTCTGTTTTGTAATTCAGTTCAAGTGTAACGGTTTTTACATTCCCTCTATCAGTGATACCTTATGAGAAGTGTCCTTTTCTGTGTGACTTATTTCACTTAGAATCGTCGTACCTAAATCCACTCATCATGCTGCTACTAACCTTACGACATTCATTTCCTGGCTGAGTGATATTCCAATGTACATAAGGACCACAACTTCTTTATCCATTTTTCTCTTTCCTGGGACATTTAAGGTGGAATGAAGTGGAGGTCCTGGTCAACAGAGCAGCCCTAAACTTTGGGGTGCTTGTGTCTTGCTGATTTTTAATTTTCCCAATTTATACCCCCATGAGTGGAAGTGCCCTATGCTCTCTAAGCTGTGTTTTTCAGATGTTTCAGGACTCACCGGACACTTCTCCAGAGTGGCTCTTGGCAATTTACATCCCGCCCATCAGTGTAGCAAGGCTCCCATTTCTCCATGGCCTGTCCTGCATTTCTGGTTTTGACACTTTTTTCAGCATGGCCCTTTTGACCGATGGGAAGCGAGACTTCTTTGTAGCGCTGATTTGCCTTTCCAGGTGGCTTGGTTGGCCAAAAAGGGCGTATGCGTTTTTTCCTGAATATATTCAGGAAAAAACGCATACGCCCTTTATGGCCAAGGGCATCATTGTCAACGTTTTGCCGCTTTTCATGTGCTTTAAAGGCGATTCGAATCTACCTCCTGAAATCTGTTTCCTGCAATTCTGCCTTGATTTCAAATCCTCTTCTTTGCCTTCCCTCAATATATTTGTGGACGAGAGTTATCATTAATAACTCTGCAGGTTTGTGAATTGCAGTGCCCTGAACCTCCATTTTACAACTCGTTTTTATGGGAGCTGGCCGCAAAATCGCAGAATGGCTTCAGGCCCTGTTCTGGTTCTGGGGGGCAGGCTGAGCCTGTGGTTAATTCTTCTTTCTGATGGGAAAATAGAGTGACCTGTGCCTGTCCCAACACCAAGAGCTAGTCTCTCGTTGGTTCCACGTCTTCCCGTTTATCCTCAGGATAAATTGCAACCTGTATGGAACAGGAGGTTAAAGGTGCTGATGCTCCAAGTAGGGAGCTTGCTAGTAAAGCGGCTGGAATGGCGAACCCGGGCACAAGGAGATGAGAAATGAGGTGCGTTTTAGAAACCTTTCCCCATCACACGGTGTACCATCTTCTGGGTTTCTCATGTATGTTTTTGATGTAGGAAGATGCCCTTGAACCTGGAAATTTGGGACCCATGCGATGGGTACCACGCAGTATTCCTTTAAAGGGTCTGCGTTTGCTCACCCAACCTCACCAAAGCTCTCAGCCCCAAGAGTGTCCACCCTTATGTCTCATCCAGCTGTGCGTCTAGATATGGTCAATCCAGGTTGCATCACAGCCCCTGAACGCATTGTGTAAGAATTTCTCTCTCTTTCACTGTCTTTGTTTCATGGGTGTTTCAAAGTAATTTATTTTTATAATGGGGTTTAGCTGCTTTTCACTGCTGTGTTTATGCCGCTTTACACCCACTTGACACACTAACAGAGAGATATCAATACATAGGTTTTACGATTATTATTAGTCAGATATATTCTTGTGCGGTGAATAGGGCGTGTTGAGTCCAGTTCTCTGAGCAAGGAGTAGGTCTTGTCTATTACATATTGGGTTTATGGAACGGTATCTGAGCTAATTTGATACCCTTGTTTTATGTATCACCCCACCTCACCTTTCCCGTTAAGCAGCCATAGTGTGTTTTCTGCATGTGTGACTCTGTTCTGTTTTGTAATTCAGTTCAAGTGTAACGGTTTTTACATTCCCTCTATCAGTGATACCTTATGAGAAGTGTCCTTTTCTGTGTGACTTATTTCACTTAGAATCGTCGTACCTAAATCCACTCATCATGCGGCTACTTACCTTACGACATTGATTTCATGGCTGAGTGATATTCCATTGTACATAAGGACCACAACTTCTTTATCCATTTTTCTCTTTCCTGGGATATTTAAGGTGGAATGAAGTGGAGGTCCTGGTCAACAGAGCAGCCCTAAACTTTGGGGTGCTTGTGTCTTGCTGATTTTTAATTTTCCCAATTTATACCCCCATGAGTGGAAGTGCCCTATGCTCTCTAAGCTGTGTTTTTCAGATGTTTCAGGACTCACCGGACACTTCTCCAGAGTGGCTCCTGGCAATTTACATCCCGCCCATCAGTGTAGCAAGGCTCCCATTTCTCCATGGCCTGTCCTGCATTTCTGGTTTTGACACTTTTTTCAGCATGGCCCTTTTGACCGATGGGAAGCGAGACTTCTTTGTAGCGCTGATTTGCCTTTCCAGGTGGCTTGGTTGGCCAAAAAGGGCGTATGCGTTTTTTCCTGAATATATTCAGGAAAAAACGCATACGCCCTTTTTGGCCAAGGGCATCATTGTCAACGTTTTGCCGCTTTTCATGTGCTTTAAAGGCGATTCGTATCTACCTCCTGAAATCTGTTTCCTGCAATTCTGCCTTGATTTCAAATCCTCTTCTTTGCCTTCCCTCAATATATTTGTGGACGGGAGTTATCATTTATAACTCTGCAGGTTTGTGAATTGCAGTGCCCTGAACCTCCATTTTACAACTCGTTTTTATGGGAGCTGGCCGCAAAATCGCAGAATGGCTTCAGGCCCTGTTCTGGTACCGGGGGGCAGGCTGAGCCTGTGGTTAATTCTTCTTTCTGATGGGAAAATAGAGTGACCTGTGCCTGTCCCAACACCAAGAGCTAGTCTCTCGTTGGTTCCACGTCTTCCCGTTTATCCTCAGGACAAATTGCAACCTGCATGGAACAGGAAGTTAAAGGTGCTGATGCTCCAAGTAGGGAGCTTGCTAGTAAAGCGGCTGGAATGGCGAACCCGGGCACAAGGAGTTGAGAAATGAGGTGCGTTTTAGAAACCTTTCCCCATCACACGGTGTACCATCTTCTGGGTTTCTCATGCATGTTTTTGATGTAGGAAGATGCCCTTGAACCTGGAGATTTGGGACCCATGCGATGGGTACCACGCAGTATTCCTTTAAAGGGTCTGCGTTTGCTCACCCAACCTCACCAAAGCTCTCAGCCCCAAGAGTGTCCACCCTTATGTCTCATCCAGCTGTGCGTCTAGATATGGTCAATCCAGGTTGCATCACAGCCCCTGAACGCATTGTGTAAGAATTTCTCTCTCTTTCACTGTCTTTGTTTCATGGGTGTTTCAAAGTAATTTATTTTTATAATGGGGTTTAGCTGCTTTTCACTGCTGTGTTTATGCCGCTTTACACCCACTTGACACACTAACAGAGAGATATCAATACATAGGTTTTACGATTATTATTAGTCAGATATATTCTTGTGCGGTGAATAGGGCGTGTTGAGTCCAGTTCTCTGAGCAAGGAGTAGGTCTTGTCTATTACATATTGGGTTTATGGAACGGTATCTGAGCTAATTTGATACCCTTGTTTTATGTATCACCCCACCTCACCTTTCCCGTTAAGCAGCCATAGTGTGTTTTCTGCATGTGTGACTCTGTTCTGTTTTGTAATTCAGTTCAAGTGTAACGGTTTTTACATTCCCTCTATCAGTGATACCTTATGAGAAGTGTCCTTTTCTGTGTGACTTATTTCACTTAGAATCGTCGTACCTAAATCCACTCATCATGCTGCTACTAACCTTATGACATTGATTTCCTGGCTGAGTGATATTCCAATGTACATAAGGACCACAACTTCTTTATCCATTTTTCTCTTTCCTGGGATATTTAAGGTGGAATGAAGTGGAGGTCCTGGTCAACAGAGCAGCCCTAAACTTTGGGGTGCTTGTGTCTTGCTGATTTTTAATTTTCCCAATTTATACCCCCATGAGTGGAAGTGCCCTATGCTCTCTAAGCTGTGTTTTTCAGATGTTTCAGGACTCACCGGACACTTCTCCAGAGTGGCTCTTGGCAATTTACATCCCGCCCATCAGTGTAGCAAGGCTCCCATTTCTCCATGGCCTGTCCTGCATTTCTGGTTTTGACACTTTTTTCAGCATGGCCCTTTTGACCGATGGGAAGCGAGACTTCTTTGTAGCGCTGATTTGCCTTTCCAGGTGGCTTGGTTGGCCAAAAAGGGCGTATGCGTTTTTTCCTGAATATATTCAGGAAAAAACGCATACGCCCTTTTTGGCCAAGGGCATCATTGTCAACGTTTTGCCGCTTTTCATGTGCTTTAAAGGCGATTCGTATCTACCTCCTGAAATCTGTTTCCTGCAATTCTGCCTTGATTTCAAATCCTCTTCTTTGCCTTCCCTCAATATATTTGTGGACGGGAGTTATCATTTATAACTCTGCAGGTTTGTGAATTGCAGTGCCCTGAACCTCCATTTTACAACTCGTTTTTATGGGAGCTGGCCGCAAAATCGCAGAATGGCTTCAGGCCCTGTTCTGGTACCGGGGGGCAGGCTGAGCCTGTGGTTAATTCTTCTTTCTGATGGGAAAATAGAGTGACCTGTGCCTGTCCCAACACCAAGAGCTAGTCTCTCGTTGGTTCCACGTCTTCCCGTTTATCCTCAGGACAAATTGCAACCTGCATGGAACAGGAAGTTAAAGGTGCTGATGCTCCAAGTAGGGAGCTTGCTAGTAAAGCGGCTGGAATGGCGAACCCGGGCACAAGGAGTTGAGAAATGAGGTGCGTTTTAGAAACCTTTCCCCATCACACGGTGTACCATCTTCTGGGTTTCTCATGCATGTTTTTGATGTAGGAAGATGCCCTTGAACCTGGAGATTTGGGACCCATGCGATGGGTACCACGCAGTATTCCTTTAAAGGGTCTGCGTTTGCTCACCCAACCTCACCAAAGCTCTCAGCCCCAAGAGTGTCCACCCTTATGTCTCATCCAGCTGTGCGTCTAGATATGGTCAATCCAGGTTGCATCACAGCCCCTGAACGCATTGTGTAAGAATTTCTCTCTCTTTCACTGTCTTTGTTTCATGGGTGTTTCAAAGTAATTTATTTTTATAATGGGGTTTAGCTGCTTTTCACTGCTGTGTTTATGCCGCTTTACACCCACTTGACACACTAACAGAGAGATATCAATACATAGGTTTTACGATTATTATTAGTCAGATATATTCTTGTGCGGTGAATAGGGCATGTTGAGTCCAGTTCTCTGAGCAAGGAGTAGGTCTTGTCTATTACATATTGGGTTTATGGAACGGTATCTGAGCTAATTTGATACCCTTGTTTTATGTATCACCCCACCTCACCTTTCCCGTTAAGCAGCCATAGTGTGTTTTCTGCATGTGTGACTCTGTTCTGTTTTGTAATTCAGTTCAAGTGTAACGGTTTTTACATTCCCTCTATCAGTGATACCTTATGAGAAGTGTCCTTTTCTGTGTGACTTATTTCACTTAGAATCGTCGTACCTAAATCCACTCATCATGCTGCTACTAACCTTATGACATTGATTTCCTGGCTGAGTGATATTCCAATGTACATAAGGACCACAACTTCTTTATCCATTTTTCTCTTTCCTGGGATATTTAAGGTGGAATGAAGTGGAGGTCCTGGTCAACAGAGCAGCCCTAAACTTTGGGGTGCTTGTGTCTTGCTGATTTTTAATTTTCCCAATTTATACCCCCATGAGTGGAAGTGCCCTATGCTCTCTAAGCTGTGTTTTTCAGATGTTTCAGGACTCACCGGACACTTCTCCAGAGTGGCTCTTGGCAATTTACATCCCGCCCATCAGTGTAGCAAGGCTCCCATTTCTCCATGGCCTGTCCTGCATTTCTGGTTTTGACACTTTTTTCAGCATGGCCCTTTTGACCGATGGGAAGCGAGACTTCTTTGTAGCGCTGATTTGCCTTTCCAGGTGGCTTGGTTGGCCAAAAAGGGCGTATGCGTTTTTTCCTGAATATATTCAGGAAAAAACGCATACGCCCTTTTTGGCCAAGGGCATCATTGTCAACGTTTTGCCGCTTTTCATGTGCTTTAAAGGCGATTCGTATCTACCTCCTGAAATCTGTTTCCTGCAATTCTGCCTTGATTTCAAATCCTCTTCTTTGCCTTCCCTCAATATATTTGTGGACGAGAGTTATCATTTATAACTCTGCAGGTTTGTGAATTGCAGTGCCCTGAACCTCCATTTTACAACTCGTTTTTATGGGAGCTGGCCGCAAATTCGCAGAATGGCTTCAGGCCCTGTTCTGGTTCCGGGGGGCAGGCTGAGCCTGTGGTTAATTCTTCTTTCTGATGGGAAAATAGAGTGACCTGTGCCTGTCCCAACACCAAGAGCTAGTCTCTCGTTGGTTCCACGTCTTCCCGTTTATCCTCAGGACAAATTGCAACCTGTATGGAACAGGAGGTTAAAGGTGCTGATGCTCCAAGTAGGGAGCTTGCTAGTAAAGCGGCTGGAATGGTGAACCCGGGCACAAAGAGATGAGAAATGAGGTGCGTTTTAGAAACCTTTCCCCATCACACGGTGTACCATCTTCTGGGTTTCTCATGCATGTTTTTGATGTAGGAAGATGCCCTTGAACCTGGAGATTTGGGACCCATGCGATGGGTACCACGCAGTATTCCTTTAAAGGGTCTGCGTTTGCTCACCCAACCTCACCAAACCTCTCAGCCCCAAGAGTGTCCACCCTTATGTCTCATCCAGCTGTGCGTCTAGATATGGTCAATCCAGGTTGCATCACAGCCCCTGAACGCATTGTGTAAGAATTTCTCTCTCTTTCACTGTCTTTGTTTCATGGGTGTTTCAAAGTAATTTATTTTTATAATGGGGTTTAGCTGCTTTTCACTGCTGTGTTTATGCCGCTTTACACCCACTTGACACACTAACAGAGAGATATCAATACATAGGTTTTACGATTATTATTAGTCAGATATATTCTTGTGTGGTGAATAGGGCATGTTGAGTCCAGTTCTCTGAGCAAGGAGTACATCTTGTCTATTACATATTGGGTTTATGGAACGGTATCTGAGCTAATTTGATACCCTTGTTTTATGTATCACCCCACCTCACCTTTCCCGTTAAGCAGCCATAGTGTGTTTTCTGCATGTGTGACTCTGTTCTGTTTTGTAATTCAGTTCAAGTGTAACGGTTTTTACATTCCCTCTATCAGTGATACCTTATGAGAAGTGTCCTTTTCTGTGTGACTTATTTCACTTAGAATCGTCGTACCTAAATCCACTCATCATGCTGCTACTAACCTTACGACATTGATTTCCTGGCTGAGTGATATTCCATTGTACATAACGACCACAACTTCTTTATCCATTTTTCTCTTTCCTGGGATATTTAAGGTGGAATGAAGTGGAGGTCCTGGTCAACAGAGCAGCCCTAAACTTTGGGGTGCTTGTGTCTTGCTGATTTTTAATTTTCCCAATTTATACCCCCATGAGTGGAAGTGCCCTATGCTCTCTAAGCTGTGTTTTTCAGATGTTTCAGGACTCACCGGACACTTCTCCAGAGTGGCTCTTGGCAATTTACATCCCGCCCATCAGTGTAGCAAGGCTCCCATTTCTCCATGGCCTGTCCTGCATTTCTGGTTTTGACACTTTTTTCAGCATGGCCCTTTTGACCGATGGGAAGCGAGACTTCTTTGTAGCGCTGATTTGCCTTTCCAGGTGGCTTGGTTGGCCAAAAAGGGCGTATGCGTTTTTTCCTGAATATATTCAGGAAAAAACGCATACGCCCTTTTTGGCCAAGGGCATCATTGTCAACGTTTTGCCGCTTTTCATGTGCTTTAAAGGCGATTCGTATCTACCTCCTGAAATCTGTTTCCTGCAATTCTGCCTTGATTTCAAATCCTCTTCTTTGCCTTCCCTCAATATATTTGTGGACGAGAGTTATCATTTATAACTCTGCAGGTTTGTGAATTGCAGTGCCCTGAACCTCCATTTTACAACTCGTTTTTATGGGAGCTGGCCGCAAAATCGCAGAATGGCTTCAGGCCCTGTTCTGGTTCCGGGGGGCAGGCTGAGCCTGTGGTTAATTCTTCTTTCTGATGGGAAAATAGAGTGACCTGTGCCTGTCCCAACACCAAGAGCTAGTCTCTCGTTGGTTCCACGTCTTCCCGTTTATCCTCAGGACAAATTGCAACCTGTATGGAACAGGAGGTTAAAGGTGCTGATGCTCCAAGTAGGGAGCTTGCTAGTAAAGCGGCTGGAATGGCGAACCCGGGCACAAGGAGATGAGAAATGAGGTGCGTTTTAGAAACCTTTCCCCATCACATGGTGTACCATCTTCTGGGTTTCTCATGCATGTTTTTGATGTAGGAAGATGCCCTTGAACCTGGAGATTTGGGACCCATGCGATGGGTACCACGCAGTATTCCTTTAAAGGGTCTGCGTTTGCTCACCCAACCTCACCAAACCTCTCAGCCCCAAGAGTGTCCACCCTTATGTCTCATCCAGCTGTGCGTCTAGATATGGTCAATCCAGGTTGCATCACAGCCCCTGAACGCATTGTGTAAGAATTTCTCTCTCTTTCACTGTCTTTGTTTCATGGGTGTTTCAAAGTAATTTATTTTTATAATGGGGTTTAGCTGCTTTTCACTGCTGTGTTTATGCCGCTTTACACCCACTTGACACACTAACAGAGAGATATCAATACATAGGTTTTACGATTATTATTAGTCAGATATATTCTTGTGCGGTGAATAGGGCGTGTTGAGTCCAGTTCTCTGAGCAAGGAGTAGGTCTTGTCTATTACATATTGGGTTTATGGAACGGTATCTGAGCTAATTTGATACCCTTGTTTTATGTATCACCCCACCTCACCTTTCCCGTTAAGCAGCCATAGTGTGTTTTCTGCATGTGTGACTCTGTTCTGTTTTGTAATTCAGTTCAAGTGTAACGGTTTTTACATTCCCTCTATCAGTGATACCTTATGAGAAGTGTCCTTTTCTGTGTGACTTATTTCACTTAGAATCGTCGTACCTAAATCCACTCATCATGCTGCTACTAACCTTACGACATTGATTTCCTGGCTGAGTGATATTCCATTGTACATAAGGACCACAACTTCTTTATCCATTTTTCTCTTTCCTGGGATATTTAAGGTGGAATGAAGTGGAGGTCCTGGTCAACAGAGCAGCCCTAAACTTTGGGGTGCTTGTGTCTTGCTGATTTTTAATTTTCCCAATTTATACCCCCATGAGTGGAAGTGCCCTATGCTCTCTAAGCTGTGTTTTTCAGATGTTTCAGGACTCACCGGACACTTCTCCAGAGTGGCTCTTGGCAATTTACATCCCGCCCATCAGTGTAGCAAGGCTCCCATTTCTCCATGGCCTGTCCTGCATTTCTGGTTTTGACACTTTTTTCAGCATGGCCCTTTTGACCGATGGGAAGCGAGACTTCTTTGTAGCGCTGATTTGCCTTTCCAGGTGGCTTGGTTGGCCAAAAAGGGCGTATGCGTTTTTTCCTGAATATATTCAGGAAAAAACGCATACGCCCTTTTTGGCCAAGGGCATCATTGTCAACGTTTTGCCGCTTTTCATGTGCTTTAAAGGCGATTCGTATCTACCTCCTGAAATCTGTTTCCTGCAATTCTGCCTTGATTTCAAATCCTCTTCTTTGCCTTCCCTCAATATATTTGTGGACGGGAGTTATCATTTATAACTCTGCAGGTTTGTGAATTGCAGTGCCCTGAACCTCCATTTTACAACTCGTTTTTATGGGAGCTGGCCGCAAAATCGCAGAATGGCTTCAGGCCCTGTTCTGGTACCGGGGGGCAGGCTGAGCCTGTGGTTAATTCTTCTTTCTGATGGGAAAATAGAGTGACCTGTGCCTGTCCCAACACCAAGAGCTAGTCTCTCGTTGGTTCCACGTCTTCCCGTTTATCCTCAGGACAAATTGCAACCTGCATGGAACAGGAGGTTAAAGGTGCTGATGCTCCAAGTAGGGAGCTTGCTAGTAAAGCGGCTGGAATGGCGAACCCGGGCACAAGGAGTTGAGAAATGAGGTGCGTTTTAGAAACCTTTCCCCATCACACGGTGTACCATCTTCTGGGTTTCTCATGCATGTTTTTGATGTAGGAAGATGCCCTTGAACCTGGAGATTTGGGACCCATGCGATGGGTACCACGCAGTATTCCTTTAAAGGGTCTGCGTTTGCTCACCCAACCTCACCAAACCTCTCAGCCCCAAGAGTGTCCACCCTTATGTCTCATCCAGCTGTGCGTCTAGATATGGTCAATCCAGGTTGCATCACAGCCCCTGAACGCATTGTGTAAGAATTTCTCTCTCTTTCACTGTCTTTGTTTCATGGGTGTTTCAAAGTAATTTATTTTTATAATGGGGTTTAGCTGCTTTTCACTGCTGTGTTTATGCCGCTTTACACCCACTTGACACACTAACAGAGAGATATCAATACATAGGTTTTACGATTATTATTAGTCAGATATATTCTTGTGCGGTGAATAGGGCGTGTTGAGTCCAGTTCTCTGAGCAAGGAGTAGGTCTTGTCTATTACATATTGGGTTTATGGAACGGTATCTGAGCTAATTTGATACCCTTGTTTTATGTATCACCCCACCTCACCTTTCCCGTTAAGCAGCCATAGTGTGTTTTCTGCATGTGTGACTCTGTTCTGTTTTGTAATTCAGTTCAAGTGTAACGGTTTTTACATTCCCTCTATCAGTGATACCTTATGAGAAGTGTCCTTTTCTGTGTGACTTATTTCACTTAGAATCGTCGTACCTAAATCCACTCATCATGCTGCTACTAACCTTACGACATTGATTTCCTGGCTGAGTGATATTCCATTGTACATAAGGACCACAACTTCTTTATCCATTTTTCTCTTTCCTGGGATATTTAAGGTGGAATGAAGTGGAGGTCCTGGTCAACAGAGCAGCCCTAAACTTTGGGGTGCTTGTGTCTTGCTGATTTTTAATTTTCCCAATTTATACCCCCATGAGTGGAAGTGCCCTATGCTCTCTAAGCTGTGTTTTTCAGATGTTTCAGGACTCACCGGACACTTCTCCAGAGTGGCTCTTGGCAATTTACATCCCGCCCATCAGTGTAGCAAGGCTCCCATTTCTCCATGGCCTGTCCTGCATTTCTGGTTTTGACACTTTTTTCAGCATGGCCCTTTTGACCGATGGGAAGCGAGACTTCTTTGTAGCGCTGATTTGCCTTTCCAGGTGGCTTGGTTGGCCAAAAAGGGCGTATGCGTTTTTTCCTGAATATATTCAGGAAAAAACGCATACGCCCTTTTTGGCCAAGGGCATCATTGTCAACGTTTTGCCGCTTTTCATGTGCTTTAAAGGCGATTCGTATCTACCTCCTGAAATCTGTTTCCTGCAATTCTGCCTTGATTTCAAATCCTCTTCTTTGCCTTCCCTCAATATATTTGTGGACGGGAGTTATCATTTATAACTCTGCAGGTTTGTGAATTGCAGTGCCCTGAACCTCCATTTTACAACTCGTTTTTATGGGAGCTGGCCGCAAAATCGCAGAATGGCTTCAGGCCCTGTTCTGGTTCCGGGGGGCAGGCTGAGCCTGTGGTTAATTCTTCTTTCTGATGGGAAAATAGAGTGACCTGTGCCTGTCCCAACACCAAGAGCTAGTCTCTCGTTGGTTCCACGTCTTCCCGTTTATCCTCAGGACAAATTGCAACCTGCATGGAACAGGAGGTTAAAGGTGCTGATGCTCCAAGTAGGGAGCTTGCTAGTAAAGCGGCTGGAATGGCGAACCCGGGCACAAGGAGTTGAGAAATGAGGTGCGTTTTAGAAACCTTTCCCCATCACACGGTGTACCATCTTCTGGGTTTCTCATGCATGTTTTTGATGTAGGAAGATGCCCTTGAACCTGGAGATTTGGGACCCATGCGATGGGTACCACGCAGTATTCCTTTAAAGGGTCTGCGTTTGCTCACCCAACCTCACCAAACCTCTCAGCCCCAAGAGTGTCCACCCTTATGTCTCATCCAGCTGTGCGTCTAGATATGGTCAATCCAGGTTGCATCACAGCCCCTGAACGCATTGTGTAAGAATTTCTCTCTCTTTCACTGTCTTTGTTTCATGGGTGTTTCAAAGTAATTTATTTTTATAATGGGGTTTAGCTGCTTTTCACTGCTGTGTTTATGCCGCTTTACACCCACTTGACACACTAACAGAGAGATATCAATACATAGGTTTTACGATTATTATTAGTCAGATATATTCTTGTGCGGTGAATAGGGCGTGTTGAGTCCAGTTCTCTGAGCAAGGAGTAGGTCTTGTCTATTACATATTGGGTTTATGGAACGGTATCTGAGCTAATTTGATACCCTTGTTTTATGTATCACCCCACCTCACCTTTCCCGTTAAGCAGCCATAGTGTGTTTTCTGCATGTGTGACTCTGTTCTGTTTTGTAATTCAGTTCAAGTGTAACGGTTTTTACATTCCCTCTATCAGTGATACCTTATGAGAAGTGTCCTTTTCTGTGTGACTTATTTCACTTAGAATCGTCGTACCTAAATCCACTCATCATGCTGCTACTAACCTTACGACATTGATTTCCTGGCTGAGTGATATTCCATTGTACATAAGGACCACAACTTCTTTATCCATTTTTCTCTTTCCTGGGATATTTAAGGTGGAATGAAGTGGAGGTCCTGGTCAACAGAGCAGCCCTAAACTTTGGGGTGCTTGTGTCTTGCTGATTTTTAATTTTCCCAATTTATACCCCCATGAGTGGAAGTGCCCTATGCTCTCTAAGCTGTGTTTTTCAGATGTTTCAGGACTCACCGGACACTTCTCCAGAGTGGCTCTTGGCAATTTACATCCCGCCCATCAGTGTAGCAAGGCTCCCATTTCTCCATGGCCTGTCCTGCATTTCTGGTTTTGACACTTTTTTCAGCATGGCCCTTTTGACCGATGGGAAGCGAGACTTCTTTGTAGCGCTGATTTGCCTTTCCAGGTGGCTTGGTTGGCCATAAAGGGCGTATGCGTTTTTTCCTGAATATATTCAGGAAAAAACGCATACGCCCTTTTTGGCCAAGGGCATCATTGTCAACGTTTTGCCGCTTTTCATGTGCTTTAAAGGCGATTCGTATCTACCTCCTGAAATCTGTTTCCTGCAATTCTGCCTTGATTTCAAATCCTCTTCTTTGCCTTCCCTCAATATATTTGTGGACGGGAGTTATCATTTATAACTCTGCAGGTTTGTGAATTGCAGTGCCCTGAACCTCCATTTTACAACTCGTTTTTATGGGAGCTGGCCGCAAAATCGCAGAATGGCTTCAGGCCCTGTTCTGGTACCGGGGGGCAGGCTGAGCCTGTGGTTAATTCTTCTTTCTGATGGGAAAATAGAGTGACCTGTGCCTGTCCCAACACCAAGAGCTAGTCTCTCGTTGGTTCCACGTCTTCCCGTTTATCCTCAGGACAAATTGCAACCTGCATGGAACAGGAGGTTAAAGGTGCTGATGCTCCAAGTAGGGAGCTTGCTAGTAAAGCGGCTGGAATGGCGAACCCGGGCACAAGGAGTTGAGAAATGAGGTGCGTTTTAGAAACCTTTCCCCATCACACGGTGTACCATCTTCTGGGTTTCTCATGCATGTTTTTGATGTAGGAAGATGCCCTTGAACCTGGAGATTTGGGACCCATGCGATGGGTACCACGCAGTATTCCTTTAAAGGGTCTGCGTTTGCTCACCCAACCTCACCAAACCTCTCAGCCCCAAGAGTGTCCACCCTTATGTCTCATCCAGCTGTGCGTCTAGATATGGTCAATCCAGGTTGCATCACAGCCCCTGAACGCATTGTGTAAGAATTTCTCTCTCTTTCACTGTCTTTGTTTCATGGGTGTTTCAAAGTAATTTATTTTTATAATGGGGTTTAGCTGCTTTTCACTGCTGTGTTTATGCCGCTTTACACCCAATTGACACACTAACAGAGAGATATCAATACATAGGTTTTACGATTATTATTAGTCAGATATATTCTTGTGCGGTGAATAGGGCGTGTTGAGTCCAGTTCTCTGAGCAAGGAGTAGGTCTTGTCTATTACATATTGGGTTTATGGAACGGTATCTGAGCTAATTTGATACCCTTGTTTTATGTATCACCCCACCTCACCTTTCCCGTTAAGCAGCCATAGTGTGTTTTCTGCATGTGTGACTCTGTTCTGTTTTGTAATTCAGTTCAAGTGTAACGGTTTTTACATTCCCTCTATCAGTGATACCTTATGAGAAGTGTCCTTTTCTGTGTGACTTATTTCACTTAGAATCGTCGTACCTAAATCCACTCATCATGCTGCTACTAACCTTACGACATTGATTTCCTGGCTGAGTGATATTCCATTGTACATAAGGACCACAACTTCTTTATCCATTTTTCTCTTTCCTGGGATATTTAAGGTGGAATGAAGTGGAGGTCCTGGTCAACAGAGCAGCCCTAAACTTTGGGGTGCTTGTGTCTTGCTGATTTTTAATTTTCCCAATTTATACCCCCATGAGTGGAAGTGCCCTATGCTCTCTAAGCTGTGTTTTTCAGATGTTTCAGGACTCACCGGACACTTCTCCAGAGTGGCTCTTGGCAATTTACATCCCGCCCATCAGTGTAGCAAGGCTCCCATTTCTCCATGGCCTGTCCTGCATTTCTGGTTTTGACACTTTTTTCAGCATGGCCCTTTTGACCGATGGGAAGCGAGACTTCTTTGTAGCGCTGATTTGCCTTTCCAGGTGGCTTGGTTGGCCAAAAAGGGCGTATGCGTTTTTTCCTGAATATATTCAGGAAAAAACGCATACGCCCTTTTTGGCCAAGGGCATCATTGTCAACGTTTTGCCGCTTTTCATGTGCTTTAAAGGCGATTCGTATCTACCTCCTGAAATCTGTTTCCTGCAATTCTGCCTTGATTTCAAATCCTCTTCTTTGCCTTCCCTCAATATATTTGTGGACGGGAGTTATCATTTATAACTCTGCAGGTTTGTGAATTGCAGTGCCCTGAACCTCCATTTTACAACTCGTTTTTATGGGAGCTGGCCGCAAAATCGCAGAATGGCTTCAGGCCCTGTTCTGGTACCGGGGGGCAGGCTGAGCCTGTGGTTAATTCTTCTTTCTGATGGGAAAATAGAGTGACCTGTGCCTGTCCCAACACCAAGAGCTAGTCTCTCGTTGGTTCCACGTCTTCCCGTTTATCCTCAGGACAAATTGCAACCTGCATGGAACAGGAGGTTAAAGGTGCTGATGCTCCAAGTAGGGAGCTTGCTAGTAAAGCGGCTGGAATGGCGAACCCGGGCACAAGGAGATGAGAAATGAGGTGCGTTTTAGAAACCTTTCCCCATCACACGGTGTACCATCTTCTGGGTTTCTCATGCATGTTTTTGATGTAGGAAGATGCCCTTGAACCTGGAGATTTGGGACCCATGCGATGGGTACCACGCAGTATTCCTTTAAAGGGTCTGCGTTTGCTCACCCAACCTCACCAAACCTCTCAGCCCCAAGAGTGTCCACCCTTATGTCTCATCCAGCTGTGCGTCTAGATATGGTCAATCCAGGTTGCATCACAGCCCCTGAACGCATTGTGTAAGAATTTCTCTCTCTTTCACTGTCTTTGTTTCATGGGTGTTTCAAAGTAATTTATTTTTATAATGGGGTTTAGCTGCTTTTCACTGCTGTGTTTATGCCGCTTTACACCCACTTGACACACTAACAGAGAGATATCAATACATAGGTTTTACGATTATTATTAGTCAGATATATTCTTGTGCGGTGAATAGGGCGTGTTGAGTCCAGTTCTCTGAGCAAGGAGTAGGTCTTGTCTATTACATATTGGGTTTATGGAACGGTATCTGAGCTAATTTGATACCCTTGTTTTATGTATCACCCCACCTCACCTTTCCCGTTAAGCAGCCATAGTGTGTTTTCTGCATGTGTGACTCTGTTCTGTTTTGTAATTCAGTTCAAGTGTAACGGTTTTTACATTCCCTCTATCAGTGATACCTTATGAGAAGTGTCCTTTTCTGTGTGACTTATTTCACTTAGAATCGTCGTACCTAAATCCACTCATCATGCTGCTACTAACCTTACGACATTGATTTCCTGGCTGAGTGATATTCCAATGTACATAAGGACCACAACTTCTTTATCCATTTTTCTCTTTCCTGGGATATTTAAGGTGGAATGAAGTGGAGGTCCTGGTCAACAGAGCAGCCCTAAACTTTGGGGTGCTTGTGTCTTGCTGATTTTTAATTTTCCCAATTTATACCCCCATGAGTGGAAGTGCCCTATGCTCTCTAAGCTGTGTTTTTCAGATGTTTCAGGACTCACCGGACACTTCTCCAGAGTGGCTCTTGGCAATTTACATCCCGCCCATCAGTGTAGCAAGGCTCCCATTTCTCCATGGCCTGTCCTGCATTTCTGGTTTTGACACTTTTTTCAGCATGGCCCTTTTGACCGATGGGAAGCGAGACTTCTTTGTAGCGCTGATTTGCCTTTCCAGGTGGCTTGGTTGGCCAAAAAGGGCGTATGCGTTTTTTCCTGAATATATTCAGGAAAAAACGCATACGCCCTTTTTGGCCAAGGGCATCATTGTCAACGTTTTGCCGCTTTTCATGTGCTTTAAATGCGATTCGTATCTACCTCCTGAAATCTGTTTCCTGCAATTCTGCCTTGATTTCAAATCCTCTTCTTTGCCTTCCCTCAATATATTTGTGGACGGGAGTTATCATTTATAACTCTGCAGGTTTGTGAATTGCAGTGCCCTGAACCTCCATTTTACAACTCGTTTTTATGGGAGCTGGCCGCAAAATCGCAGAATGGCTTCAGGCCCTGTTCTGGTACCGGGGGGCAGGCTGAGCCTGTGGTTAATTCTTCTTTCTGATGGGAAAATAGAGTGACCTGTGCCTGTCCCAACACCAAGAGCTAGTCTCTCGTTGGTTCCACGTCTTCCCGTTTATCCTCAGGACAAATTGCAACCTGCATGGAACAGGAGGTTAAAGGTGCTGATGCTCCAAGTAGGGAGCTTGCTAGTAAAGCGGCTGGAATGGCGAACCCGGGCACAAGGAGTTGAGAAATGAGGTGCGTTTTAGAAACCTTTCCCCATCACACGGTGTACCATCTTCTGGGTTTCTCATGCATGGTTTTGATGTAGGAAGATGCCCTTGAACCTGGAGATTTGGGACCCATGCGATGGGTACCACGCAGTATTCCTTTAAAGGGTCTGCGTTTGCTCACCCAACCTCACCAAACCTCTCAGCCCCAAGAGTGTCCACCCTTATGTCTCATCCAGCTGTGCGTCTAGATATGGTCAATCCAGGTTGCATCACAGCCCCTGAACGCATTGTGTAAGAATTTCTCTCTCTTTCACTGTCTTTGTTTCATGGGTGTTTCAAAGTAATTTATTTTTATAATGGGGTTTAGCTGCTTTTCACTGCTGTGTTTATGCCGCTTTACACCCACTTGACACACTAACAGAGAGATATCAATACATAGGTTTTACGATTATTACTAGTCAGATATATTCTTGTGCGGTGAATAGGGCGTGTTGAGTCCAGTTCTCTGAGCAAGGAGTAGGTCTTGTCTATTACATATTGGGTTTATGGAACGGTATCTGAGCTAATTTGATACCCTTGTTTTATGTATCACCCCACCTCACCTTTCCCGTTAAGCAGCCATAGTGTGTTTTCTGCATGTGTGACTCTGTTCTGTTTTGTAATTCAGTTCAAGTGTAACGGTTTTTACATTCCCTCTATCAGTGATACCTTATGAGAAGTGTCCTTTTCTGTGTGACTTATTTCACTTAGAATCGTCGTACCTAAATCCACTCATCATGCTGCTACTAACCTTATGACATTGATTTCCTGGCTGAGTGATATTCCAATGTACATAAGGACCACAACTTCTTTATCCATTTTTCTCTTTCCTGGGATATTTAAGGTGGAATGAAGTGGAGGTCCTGGTCAACAGAGCAGCCCTAAACTTTGGGGTGCTTGTGTCTTGCTGATTTTTAATTTTCCCAATTTATACCCCCATGAGTGGAAGTGCCCTATGCTCTCTAAGCTGTGTTTTTCAGATGTTTCAGGACTCACCGGACACTTCTCCAGAGTGGCTCTTGGCAATTTACATCCCGCCCATCAGTGTAGCAAGGCTCCCATTTCTCCATGGCCTGTCCTGCATTTCTGGTTTTGACACTTTTTTCAGCATGGCCCTTTTGACCGATGGGAAGCGAGACTTCTTTGTAGCGCTGATTTGCCTTTCCAGGTGGCTTGGTTGGCCAAAAAGGGCGTATGCGTTTTTTCCTGAATATATTCAGGAAAAAACGCATACGCCCTTTTTGGCCAAGGGCATCATTGTCAACGTTTTGCCGCTTTTCATGTGCTTTAAAGGCGATTCGTATCTACCTCCTGAAATCTGTTTCCTGCAATTCTGCCTTGATTTCAAATCCTCTTCTTTGCCTTCCCTCAATATATTTGTGGACGGGAGTTATCATTTATAACTCTGCAGGTTTGTGAATTGCAGTGCCCTGAACCTCCATTTTACAACTCGTTTTTATGGGAGCTGGCCGCAAAATCGCAGAATGGCTTCAGGCCCTGTTCTGGTACCGGGGGGCAGGCTGAGCCTGTGGTTAATTCTTCTTTCTGATGGGAAAATAGAGTGACCTGTGCCTGTCCCAACACCAAGAGCTAGTCTCTCGTTGGTTCCACGTCTTCCCGTTTATCCTCAGGACAAATTGCAACCTGCATGGAACAGGAGGTTAAAGGTGCTGATGCTCCAAGTAGGGAGCTTGCTAGTAAAGCGGCTGGAATGGCGAACCCGGGCACAAGGAGTTGAGAAATGAGGTGCGTTTTAGAAACCTTTCCCCATCACACGGTGTACCATCTTCTGGGTTTCTCATGCATGTTTTTGATGTAGGAAGATGCCCTTGAACCTGGAGATTTGGGACCCATGCGATGGGTACCACGCAGTATTCCTTTAAAGGGTCTGCGTTTGCTCACCCAACCTCACCAAACCTCTCAGCCCCAAGAGTGTCCACCCTTATGTCTCATCCAGCTGTGCGTCTAGATATGGTCAATCCAGGTTGCATCACAGCCCCTGAACGCATTGTGTAAGAATTTCTCTCTCTTTCACTGTCTTTGTTTCATGGGTGTTTCAAAGTAATTTATTTTTATAATGGGGTTTAGCTGCTTTTCACTGCTGTGTTTATGCCGCTTTACACCCACTTGACACACTAACAGAGAGATATCAATACATAGGTTTTACGATTATTATTAGTCAGATATATTCTTGTGCGGTGAATAGGGCGTGTTGAGTCCAGTTCTCTGAGCAAGGAGTAGGTCTTGTCTATTACATATTGGGTTTATGGAACGGTATCTGAGCTAATTTGATACCCTTGTTTTATGTATCACCCCACCTCACCTTTCCCGTTAAGCAGCCATAGTGTGTTTTCTGCATGTGTGACTCTGTTCTGTTTTGTAATTCAGTTCAAGTGTAACGGTTTTTACATTCCCTCTATCAGTGATACCTTATGAGAAGTGTCCTTTTCTGTGTGACTTATTTCACTTAGAATCGTCGTACCTAAATCCACTCATCATGCTGCTACTAACCTTACGACATTGATTTCCTGGCTGAGTGATATTCCAATGTACATAAGGACCACAACTTCTTTATCCATTTTTCTCTTTCCTGGGATATTTAAGGTGGAATGAAGTGGAGGTCCTGGTCAACAGAGCAGCCCTAAACTTTGGGGTGCTTGTGTCTTGCTGATTTTTAATTTTCCCAATTTATACCCCCATGAGTGGAAGTGCCCTATGCTCTCTAAGCTGTGTTTTTCAGATGTTTCAGGACTCACCGGACACTTCTCCAGAGTGGCTCTTGGCAATTTACATCCCGCCCATCAGTGTAGCAAGGCTCCCATTTCTCCATGGCCTGTCCTGCATTTCTGGTTTTGACACTTTTTTCAGCATGGCCCTTTTGACCGATGGGAAGCGAGACTTCTTTGTAGCGCTGATTTGCCTTTCCAGGTGGCTTGGTTGGCCAAAAAGGGCGTATGCGTTTTTTCCTGAATATATTCAGGAAAAAACGCATACGCCCTTTTTGGCCAAGGGCATCATTGTCAACGTCTTGCCGCTTTTCATGTGCTTTAAAGGCGATTCGTATCTACCTCCTGAAATCTGTTTCCTGCAATTCTGCCTTGATTTCAAATCCTCTTCTTTGCCTTCCCTCAATATATTTGTGGACGAGAGTTCTCATTTATAACTCTGCAGGTTTGTGAATTGCAGTGCCCTGAACCTCCATTTTACAACTCGTTTTTATGGGAGCTGGCCGCAAAATCGCAGAATGGCTTCAGGCCCTGTTCTGGTTCCGGGGGGCAGGCTGAGCCTGTGGTTAATTCTTCTTTCTGATGGGAAAATAGAGTGACCTGTGCCTGTCCCAACACCAAGAGCTAGTCTCTCGTTGGTTCCACGTCTTCCCGTTTATCCTCAGGACAAATTGCAACCTGTATGGAACAGGAGGTTAAAGGTGCTGATGCTCCAAGTAGGGAGCTTGCTAGTAAAGCGGCTGGAATGGCGAACCCGGGCACAAGGAGATGAGAAATGAGGTGCGTTTTAGAAACCTTTCCCCATCACACGGTGTACCATCTTCTGGGTTTCTCATGCATGTTTTTGATGTAGGAAGATGCCCTTGAACCTGGAGATTTGGGACCCATGCGATGGGTACCACGCAGTATTCCTTTAAAGGGTCTGCGTTTGCTCACCCAACCTCACCAAACCTCTCAGCCCCAAGAGTGTCCACCCTTATGTCTCATCCAGCTGTGCGTCTAGATATGGTCAATCCAGGTTGCATCACAGCCCCTGAACGCATTGTGTAAGAATTTCTCTCTCTTTCACTGTCTTTGTTTCATGGGTGTTTCAAAGTAATTTATTTTTATAATGGGGTTTAGCTGCTTTTCACTGCTGTGTTTATGCCGCTTTACACCCACTTGACACACTAACAGAGAGATATCAATACATAGGTTTTACGATTATTATTAGTCAGATATATTCTTGTGCGGTGAATAGGGCGTGTTGAGTCCAGTTCTCTGAGCAAGGAGTAGGTCTTGTCTATTACATATTGGGTTTATGGAACGGTATCTGAGCTAATTTGATACCCTTGTTTTATGTATCACCCCACCTCACCTTTCCCGTTAAGCAGCCATAGTGTGTTTTCTGCATGTGTGACTCTGTTCTGTTTTGTAATTCAGTTCAAGTGTAACGGTTTTTACATTCCCTCTATCAGTGATACCTTATGAGAAGTGTCCTTTTCTGTGTGACTTATTTCACTTAGAATCGTCGTACCTAAATCCACTCATCATGCTGCTACTAACCTTACGACATTGATTTCCTGGCTGAGTGATATTCCATTGTACATAACGACCACAACTTCTTTATCCATTTTTCTCTTTCCTGGGATATTTAAGGTGGAATGAAGTGGAGGTCCTGGTCAACAGAGCAGCCCTAAACTTTGGGGTGCTTGTGTCTTGCTGATTTTTAATTTTCCCAATTTATACCCCCATGAGTGGAAGTGCCCTATGCTCTCTAAGCTGTGTTTTTCAGATGTTTCAGGACTCACCGGACACTTCTCCAGAGTGGCTCTTGGCAATTTACATCCCGCCCATCAGTGTAGCAAGGCTCCCATTTCTCCATGGCCTGTCCTGCATTTCTGGTTTTGACACTTTTTTCAGCATGGCCCTTTTGACCGATGGGAAGCGAGACTTCTTTGTAGCGCTGATTTGCCTTTCCAGGTGGCTTGGTTGGCCAAAAAGGGCGTATGCGTTTTTGCCTGAATATATTCAGGAAAAAACGCATACGCCCTTTTTGGCCAAGGGCATCATTGTCATCGTTTTGCCGCTTTTCATGTGCTTTAAAGGCGATTCGTATCTACCTCCTGAAATCTGTTTCCTGCAATTCTGCCTTGATTTCAAATCCTCTTCTTTGCCTTCCCTCAATATATTTGTGGACGAGAGTTATCATTTATAACTCTGCAGGTTTGTGAATTGCAGTGCCCTGAACCTCCATTTTACAACTCGCTTTTTTGGGAGCTGGCCGCAAATTCGCAGAATGGCTTCAGGCCCTGTTCTGGTTCCGGGGGGCAGGCTGAGCCTGTGGTTAATTCTTCTTCCTGATGGGAAAATAGAGTGACCTGTGCCTGTCCCAACACCAAGAGCTAGTCTCTCGTTGGTTCCACGTCTTCCCGTTTATCCTCAGGACAAATTGCAACCTGTATGGAACAGGAGGTTAAAGGTGCTGATGCTCCAAGTAGGGAGCTTGCTAGTAAAGCGGCTGGAATGGCGAACCCGGGCACAAGGAGATGAGAAATGAGGTGCGTTTTAGAAACCTTTCCCCATCACACGGTGTACCATCTTCTGGGTTTCTCATGCATGTTTTTGATGTAGGAAGATGCCCTTGAACCTGGAGATTTGGGACCCATGCGATGGGTACCACGCAGTATTCCTTTAAAGGGTCTGCGTTTGCTCACCCAACCTCACCAAACCTCTCAGCCCCAAGAGTGTCCACCCTTATGTCTCATCCAGCTGTGCGTCTAGATATGGTCAATCCAGGTTGCATCACAGCCCCTGAACGCATTGTGTAAGAATTTCTCTCTCTTTCACTGTCTTTGTTTCATGGGTGTTTCAAAGTAATTTATTTTTATAATGGGGTTTAGCTGCTTTTCACTGCTGTGTTTATGCCGCTTTACACCCACTTGACACACTAACAGAGAGATATCAATACATAGGTTTTACGATTATTATTAGTCAGATATATTCTTGTGCGGTGAATAGGGCGTGTTGAGTCCAGTTCTCTGAGCAAGGAGTAGGTCTTGTCTATTACATATTGGGTTTATGGAACGGTATCTGAGCTAATTTGATACCCTTGTTTTATGTATCACCCCACCTCACCTTTCCCGTTAAGCAGCCATAGTGTGTTTTCTGCATGTGTGACTCTGTTCTGTTTTGTAATTCAGTTCAAGTGTAACGGTTTTTACATTCCCTCTATCAGTGATACCTTATGAGAAGTGTCCTTTTCTGTGTGACTTATTTCACTTAGAATCGTCGTACCTAAATCCACTCATCATGCTGCTACTAACCTTACGACATTGATTTCCTGGCTGAGTGATATTCCAATGTACATAAGGACCACAACTTCTTTATCCATTTTTCTCTTTCCTGGGATATTTAAGGTGGAATGAAGTGGAGGTCCTGGTCAACAGAGCAGCCCTAAACTTTGGGGTGCTTGTGTCTTGCTGATTTTTAATTTTCCCAATTTATACCCCCATGAGTGGAAGTGCCCTATGCTCTCTAAGCTGTGTTTTTCAGATGTTTCAGGACTCACCGGACACTTCTCCAGAGTGGCTCTTGGCAATTTACATCCCGCCCATCAGTGTAGCAAGGCTCCCATTTCTCCATGGCCTGTCCTGCATTTCTGGTTTTGACACTTTTTTCAGCATGGCCCTTTTGACCGATGGGAAGCGAGACTTCTTTGTAGCGCTGATTTGCCTTTCCAGGTGGCTTGGTTGGCCAAAAAGGGCGTATGCGTTTTTTCCTGAATATATTCAGGAAAAAACGCATACGCCCTTTTTGGCCAAGGGCATCATTGTCAACGTTTTGCCGCTTTTCATGTGCTTTAAAGGCGATTCGAATCTACCTCCTGAAATCTGTTTCCTGCAATTCTGCCTTGATTTCAAATCCTCTTCTTTGCCTTCCCTCAATATATTTGTGGACGAGAGTTATCATTTATAACTCTGCAGGTTTGTGAATTGCAGTGCCCTGAACCTCCATTTTACAACTCGTTTTTATGGGAGCTGGCCGCAAATTCGCAGAATGGCTTCAGGCCCTGTTCTGGTTCCGGGGGGCAGGCTGAGCCTGTGGTTAATTCTTCTTTCTGATGGGAAAATAGAGTGACCTGTGCCTGTCCCAACACCAAGAGCTAGTCTCTCGTTGGTTCCACGTCTTCCCGTTTATCCTCAGGACAAATTGCAACCTGTATGGAACAGGAGGTTAAAGGTGCTGATGCTCCAAGTAGGGAGCTTGCTAGTAAAGCGGCTGGAATGGCGAACCCGGGCACAAGGAGATGAGAAATGAGGTGCGTTTTAGAAACCTTTCCCCATCACACGGTGTACCATCTTCTGGGTTTCTCATGCATGTTTTTGATGTAGGAAGATGCCCTTGAACCTGGAGATTTGGGACCCATGCGATGGGTACCACGCAGTATTCCTTTAAAGGGTCTGCGTTTGCTCACCCAACCTCACCAAACCTCTCAGCCCCAAGAGTGTCCACCCTTATGTCTCATCCAGCTGTGCGTCTAGATATGGTCAATCCAGGTTGCATCACAGCCCCTGAACGCATTGTGTAAGAATTTCTCTCTCTTTCACTGTCTTTGTTTCATGGGTGTTTCAAAGTAATTTATTTTTATAATGGGGTTTAGCTGCTTTTCAC